>NW_024037048.1:8434849-9034849 GCF_015706575.1 Patiria miniata
CCCCCCCCCCCCCCCCCCCCCGACCTTCGCACTGTCCAGGCGAGCGCCGAGCAAACACCGCGATGCGACCAGACAATGCCAGACGGCCTGCCGTTACGCACGGGCAAAGCATAGTTCCAATCCCGCTCCACACAACGGGGTAAGTGTCCACGCATTATCACTGTTAATACGCGGGGTACCAGACAAAGTCTGGCAATGGCCAATCCCGCTCCAAACAACACGGCAACACGGAACATGCGTGCATGATATCACTCAGTTCATCAAAATGACCATGAATTCTCGGATCATCCGATTTGAATCCAATGGCTTCGAAGAATTTTAAGATCATGGCAAGAGGTAGGGAGTCCAGAGGTTTTGGCCGTATATCTGTAACCACGCAAAATTAGTCAATTTCAAACCGTGCTTATACATGTAATAAGTATCAACATGGCTCTAAAAATACAAAAAAGTATTCTGGTACCACGAGGAATACTGACTCCTATTATTAAAACATTCATTCAGAACTTTGCATTAATATTCATTTGGATGGAAAAACGAATTCTGAAATCGCGCTTTCCATATGGACCATTTGCGCCAAACATTACCGTGTGAGCCGGAACTTTCATTTAAATCACCGTGTAAAAATAAAATCTACTTGATAAATCGTAATTGTTTTGATCATATCTTTATGAAAAAAAAATGGTACGGACTAGTACACTCATCAGAAATGATTAAGCTTGCCGCACCTTGCCGCAAATCATTTTTAAAGGTCGGGGTACAGAGGCGAAACGAGAAAATTTTTGTACACACTGCAACCAGACTAGTCTACTACCACATGTTATTGTACGCAGATGGGATTGGTGCCAGACTTATGTAGTCTGGCACGCGGTAACTGTTATAATGCTTGCACGCACATGGAAAGCTGAAGCGCAGGCTAGGCGAAGATGCTACGTACGTGAGTACGTTCAATGCAACCATTTCCAGTTCATTCGTGCGTACATTGTATATGCGTTCGTTTCACGGAACCCACTGCGGCAGAATCTCGAGGGTTTGATACGGTAAACAAATAAAATTAATTAGAATAGAAAACACATCAAAATGGGCGGCCTCGAGCCGGCCTCGACCGATTCGCCGAGGCCGGAAGGCTCCGAGGCCGAGGCCAAGGCCGAGGCCTTGCACCTCCGAGGCCAAGGCCGAGGCCGAGGCCATGAAAATCGGCCTCGAGGCCGGCCTCGAGGCCGAGGCCGGCCTCGAGACCTCCAACACTGGTTTTCACTGTGGGGGGGGGGGGGGGGGGGGTGCTTGAGCGCAAGGAGGAGATTCTACCTCTCTTTGGTGGTGACTTCTTCCTTGCTGATCTTCCAAGGAAACTTTTGGTCTCCAGGCTGCTTCCTCATCCAGCATCCAGGCTTTGGAGAGCTCCTTGATGATTGTGTTGGTCTTGATCTTACCCAACCCACCAATCTAGACGGAAACCAATCAGGAAAGAAAGTTTGAATGCATTTGCTCTCAATAACTTGTGTCCAGGTCTTGGAAAAGACTAACGTTAGCACTGCAAAAAACCTGGACAAATCTGGTTTAATGATGTTGTTATACATTTTGCAACTTTGACTTAATTTTTTAAAGACCTGCTTGCATTTTACTCAAACTGTTCATCAAAATTCATTCCGCAAAGTCTTCTTCAAGTACTCAACTGTGAGTACACATATCGGTACTCAGAATACGGTACTCGAACGACGGTGCCTATTGTCCTCCAACGCCGGTTTGTGCACTAAGTAAATGGGAAAGGTTTAGATCAGGGAACAAAGGAAAACACAAAGCCAATTAATCCTCGGAAGCATAGCAGAAAACGACAGTGTGCGCGTTATGGTAAGTGTGTACAGTGTTCGTATATTTTAAATGCAATTTTTGTTTTTCTTTTAATGCAAACAAATATTATATGCATTATACAGTATGTCCAAAAGAAATGTCCGTCTGACTATTTTTGAAAAACTACAAAACCATGAAGTCCAATTTGAAAAAGTTTGATTGTGCAGATACTCCCTATCTTAGCCTCAACCCGATGAGTTTCATTTAATTTCAGTCACGCATCACTGCACACTTGTCAATTGATCGCAACAACATTTTGGGACACTGTGACCAAGTTCCTTGCCTTAATCAATTTCAGTGCTGTGTTAAGTAAGCTGTGTAAAATCCTGCATGTTGTGAAAAGGGCTGCAATTGGGATTGGAATCATTTGCCTGGCTATCAGTCATCACGGCAAGACCTCGGTTTAATGCTCAAGGGCAAATGATTCCAATCCCAAACCTCATCCGCCTTTTTTTCACAGACACTTTTTTGGGACATACTCTATGACAATTAATAATCATAAATTTAGTGTCAGGTTAACAATAACACTTTGGAAGTCTAATGGTTTATTTTTGTTTTAGTTATGATTTTAGTAATGTAAGATGATTTGATATGATGGAGTTGAGATAATCTGTCGCCTACCTTTTGCTTGCTTCTTCTTTTTGTAGTCAAAGTCAAGACGTCGCCCCTGTAACTTCTTCCGATGGTGCTGTAGAAATGAAACATTGGGGAGAAAGTTAATGTACTGTTTGACAAGAGACATTTGCACATTGCTGTAAGGCTCCTCATATAAATTATGGGTCAAAGCGTGACAAATTTTCGAGTTCCTGTTATCTCTGAACGTTGTCATTTGCCGTTCAAGTGTCATTAAGAATGACTTCAACAATTTGTTGGGTAGGTTGTCTGCTTCACATAATCACTCTTGGCGGATGACTGCATTAACCCTAACCTTCCCAAATCCTCCCAAATCCTCTTTGCAAAATGGAGGATTTTGCAGGATTGAGGCTGTTTGGCAAAAATGTGTGGCTGAGTTTGGAGGATGCACTGTGTCAAGGTCTTGGGCCGGGCCTTGTGTTTATTGATGCTCAGCTGTGCATAAATTATACTTGAAGTCCTCCGCACTGCTCCAGGATGTCACTGGCTCTGCCTCAACATATTGACAGTGATTACTGGAGGATTTTGTAGGATTGAGGCAGTGATCATTCTTCCACGGATCACATTCAAGAAATAATGGAGGATTTTGCAGGATTGAGGCTGCATGCAATTTTGACATGGAGGCAGTTGGAGGATTTTGCAGCATCATCGCAAAAATGCCCAGGGAGTTAGGGTTAAGAATGACTTTAAACAATTTTGTATTTGTTGTGTAGGTAGTTTGCTATTCATAATCACTCGTGGAGGACGACTGCATTAAGGACTGCATCAGAATTATAAAATCACAGATGTCAGATTTAACAGGGACAGGAAAAAAGTGGACCCCAAATTTATCGAATGTCAAAAAGTACACAGGCATAAGGTACAACCCAAATCAACCAGTAATCGATCACTGGTCTTTTATCAATTTTTTTCCAAATTGGCCACAATTTGTGCTTGAATTTCCCCGCAGGTGGCTGTGCAACACAGTCCTGCTTCTATCAAAATCAACCAAATTCTGTCAGATTCTGTAAGATGGAACTCACGTTGATCTCTTTCAGATCTTTGTTCTTGAGATGACCCAGGGGATCCAGGAAGTTCTGTCTGACGTTCAGATCGAAGGCGCCCTTGACTTCAGAAAGTTGCCTCAGTGATTCTCCCATCTCGACCATCGCCGTAGCTGTAACCAAAAAAATAACCAAAACAATTTTTTTTTTTTTTTAATGATACCTATAAAAAACAACATTTTATTGTTCTGTTGTTTCCACCAAAACTAAACAGCTGTGCTAAGTATACCCTGGGAGCTGAGATTGTCTATGAAATGCATGGTCTATGATGCATTATTAGACAGAGTAAAAAAAAAACGGTTTCCCGTCTGCTTTTTTTCCCTCCACCATGAGGTGAGGTATATGTTTTCATCGGCCTTGGTTTGTCTGTGAACAGGATAACTCAGGAAAAAATGCGGAGGCACTAGGCTCACGTGAATCGCGCACTCCGGACTCCTTCGACCAAAACATTTGCGAGCCTCGTCTTTAAGAACGCGTGCACGTAGTCGTGGCGCGACCTCAAAAATGGCTTCTAATTTTGTTTGCCGGATTACGCTATATGAGAATGTAATTTCCAGTAACCCTGGTTAACCCTTCTGTTAGTGAGCATTAGCCATGTCTGAATGACATGGCTATGACTAACACTAGCCCACATGGGAAGTGGCTTCATCTGCTTCCATAGGTGCAACTAATGTATTAGCCGTAGCCACTTCATTCTGACGTGGCTTTATGCTTTTCCATTTTCCCTAATTTGTGCTTGAATTTCCCCGAACGTGGCTGTGTAACACAGTCCTGATTCTATCAGAATCAACCAGATAATGGGTGATGTTAGATTTTGTAAGATGGAACTCACGTTGATCTCCTTCAGATCTTTGTTCTTGAGATGATCCAGGGGATCCAGGAAGTTCTGTCTTACGTTCAGATCGAAGGTGTCCTTGACTTCAGAAGTTGCCTCAGTGATTCGCCCATCTTGACCATCGCCGTACCTGTATCCAAAAAAAAATGCAAGATTTTATTGTTCTGTTGTTTCCACCAAAATGAGATCAGCTGGGCTATGTATACCACGGGAGCTGGGATGGTCTATGAAATGCATTATTCAGCGGAAATATTTGGGAGAATTGTGCCTAAAGTTGATGATACAAGCATGGCATTTGGCACACAGTCAGAGTATGTCTTATAAAAGGGTCATCACAGATTTGTCCTTTGAAAAAATCTAGTTAACAAGCAATATTCAAAATTTTCAAAATGGCTGTCATTGGTCATTTTACTACCTATAGTGGAATCTGGCGACCAGAATTAGCCGGTTTTTACTGCGGTGGTGTCACGCTCACGCGCATACTGAACGTGTTCTTAAAGACGAGGCGCGCGCGCGCATTTTGGTATTCTTATTGGTCGAAGGAGCCTTGAGCACGCCCCCTACCTGAGTGTGACTCGCGCAAACATTGCGCCAGCGCAGAAAATGGCTGCCATCGGATTTGTCTATATTTTTTCAAAGGACAAATCTGCGATGGCCCTATGGCCAAATATCTTTCTCGTGACATACTCTGACTGTGTGCCAAATGCCATGCTTGTATCATCAAAGGCACAATCCCATCGCCTATCTGCTGTACTAGTACATGTAGCTACAATATTGTTGGAAACAAATAAACAGACAACTGACAAATTTGCCAAATAAAGGGCGAGTAAAAAAAAACCGAAACACAAAAGGCTGGACCAATTTTTGATTGAAGTTTTTCCTGTAGCACTTTCAAAATCCAGGATATATGAAAGCCCAGTTATTAAACTTTCTTTTAGTACAAGAATCATTCAAATCACTCATGTACTTTTCAAGTTACGAAATTTTCAACACAACCACCGTTTTAGAGTTCTGTCCACATATCACAAAAATAGGAAGTGTTCTTGCAGCAAAGTGATAACAATTCTCACAGGGATGCATGCCAATTGTTTTCATTTTACTGAAAAAACACTTTTTGTGATCCGTGGACAGAACTTTTAAAACAGTGTTTGTGTTGAAAATTAAGCAACTTTAACAGTTCATGAGTGATTTGAATGATTCTTGCGCTAAAACAAAGCCCATTGATTGGGCCTTCATATCCTAGATTTGGAAAGTGCTACAGGCAAAACTTCATTCAAAAATTGGTCCTGTCATTTGGGTTTCGTCTTTTTTGACTCACCTGTATATTGCAAATGTATGCATTTATAAATAAAAAAAAAATAAAAAAAATAAAAAGTGGGTGCACAAAAGGCAGCGGGCAGCTACGAGAAACTGGTTTATTTCTTTACTTGGCCTTGCATATCTGAAGTGCTGGGCCCTACATAAATTACACAATACTCATGGTACTATGTTGGTGGATTGGAACACTGATTAGAGCACCTTTTTGAGAGCTTTTTGATCAGTCTACCACAGAAGGAAAGAGAATACATCTTGAAGCTTGCTCACCAAACGTTGAATCTCCTCCTAATTCTCTGCCGTTCTTCAGCATGACTTCTCCCAGGAATCCTACGGGTTGTTGAGGCTTGGTTCCTCCCTTGTTCTGACCACGGACTTTACTCATGGCTCTGGAGACTGTTCAGGAAAGACAATACGATTGATTAGGTTAAGCACACAAATAGAAGATCTATCTCTATTTGGTTTGTTTGAAGTGAATACTTAGACCCGATTCAAACTGGTGTTCTATAGTCACCCCAAATGAAATTATTCCAGAGGTTACAATTAAAGGTAATATACGACATTTGCAAACATCAACAAACAAAACTACCAAATTATTATGAAATACTTTACTTGACTGTAGGTGAATGACAGTCTCAGACATCCTGTGAAATCATGGCACCTGGTGTGCTATCATTTTTAAGAAAAGTGGAATTTCTGTATTGATTTCAAAGCCAGCTAGTCTGGTGCCCTGAGCTCAGGGAACATCACAAGATCCGGCCTAAGACCTTGACACAGTGCATCCTCATAAATCAGGCACACATTTTTGCCATATAGCCTCAATCCTGCAAAAGCGTACATTTTGCAAATAAGATTTTGGAGGATTTGGGAAGGTTAGCGTCAATGATGTTTCAATTTTGGTTCTTACCTGGATTGGGCTGAAGGTATTCTATTGTCTTGTTCACCAAATCATCCACTGTGTGACCTGTCACGTCAATTTTCTAATGAAAAAAAAAAATACATTACCCAAAGACAATGAGAAGAATTCAATAAGCATAAATAATGTCAAGCAATATTTACTAATACTAAATGTGTTAAAACTTTTTTCGCTATGGCAGGAGAGATTCATACCCTGGACTCCGTTGCGTGTACGCAACAGAGTCCAACCTGGGCTAGGACTAGGGCTAAGTTACACTTACAGCAGACAGGGCTCTGGAGTGCTCTGAAACGTGCAAAACAAAACGGGCAAAGAAAATGTCCTCAGTATTTCACCAACCAAGTTTGGAGACTCAATTCAAATTTTAAAGGAGATATTTCTTCAATATTTTGCACATAAGAGGGAAGTCAAGTGATTTCAAAATGGGGCTAAATACTAGACTGGTACATGTCCAACCATCATGACCATATGGTCCAACTATTTGAAAAGACTGACCTCTTCATTCAGTGTCAATAGTCTGGTGGCTTGACTACGGAGAAATGTGTAGTAAATTGAGACTAGTTCCCGCTTCATGCCACACGTTTCTTAAATTCTTTTGGCATGGTTGATTGATGCAGTACTGAAGCTGTGTTGGACTGGTTGTTTCAGGTGCCGGTCTTTTTTCTTGCTTTGCATGTTTTCAATACCATAAGTTTTGGGACTCTCTTACACAGTATTGAGAGTCCCAAATTTTCGGACTACACTTACAGTAGTCCGAGTAATTTGGACCCAACTTATCGTCTTTTTAACATTCAGATTTCACCCTCAAAATGGCCTCCCAATTACTAGATAGGCCACCTGAGGTACAAATAGACATCGATGATTAAGTTGGTTGTACTGAAGTGAAATTTCCCGTTCAATTCTGAGAGCTCCCCTCGCGATCATGAACACGTTAAATTTCCGACTCGTGTTAATGTTTGAACGACGTGATGTAGTCTTCATGCCCAGCGTACATTCAATGGTCCCCATATCCCGAGTGCGATTCTGTTACCGAGCGCGAAGCATCGATTATGATAATGAGTAGACTGGATCTCGCTTGTGAACACAAGTGGATTTCAAAAGGTATAAGACAATCGGGAACTAGCTTGAACTGGTTTCCGCCCATAAAAGCTGTCCTAGTTCCCGACTCTCTATTAGGTCACAAAAAAAAGAATATGACTCTGCCGTTTTCCTCATATATCATCTCAATGAAGGACAGTCATTGCAAAAATTATGCTAAGACATGAATCTAGGACTAAGAAACATTTCCAATTTCAATGTTGGGAAATACTTCAATTTTCTTGACTCACCATAGACTTTGTACCGCTGAAGTGGCGTCAGGTTGCAACATTCTTTCCATGTCTGCTGCCCATTGGAGATCAACCTGCTATCTGTACTGATGAAAACCGTAGGGTTAACAGAAAGGCACTTTTATCTGTATCTGTATGGTTGCAGAAACCTGAGGCATTATCGCAACGGAGTATAGGTACTCAAGGCGCTGGCAGTTATGTCTATTATTAGATGAATGAAGTACATGAGAAATATGAGACCCATTATGGAGCACTTGGTTTATAAGGTGCTGCGGCCACTGCCAGGACACCGGGCGAACCCTTTCTCTTAGCAAACAAGTCTTTAACGTGCATTATACAACACACGGGACCTACGGCTCAATGTCCCATCCGAAGGACGAAGCAAGAATGGTCAATGTCTTGCTTAAGGGCACAAGTGTCCGCCGGCGGGCTCGAACCCACGTTACTGCCTCTGAAACACCAGAACATGAGTCCAGTGCTAGCTATAACCGCTAGGCCATGACATTCCATTTATAACATAGGCTAAATAAAGCCATAGTGAGTTGGTATTTGCTGGACGTGTACTAAAGGAGCAATTCTTCCGAAAATTAGGGACTGTCCATGCAAACTCAAACAAG
Source organism: Patiria miniata (assembly GCF_015706575.1). Lineage (NCBI taxonomy): Eukaryota > Metazoa > Echinodermata > Asteroidea > Valvatida > Asterinidae > Patiria > Patiria miniata. The sequence goes on from NW_024037048.1 coordinate 8,443,384, forward strand.
GCCTAGGCCTAGGGCTAGGCCTAACTTAAGTTAACACTGACATTTTTTTCGCCAGCCATGCCAGCATAATTTATTACTTTTTTATTAGTCAGAATGGGACAAAACTATACGTTCACGTTACGAGTGTCTTACTAAACTGATCTTGAATAACTGCTCCTAAAGAATCCTGTATTTTATTCTGAAATTTACCTTTCCAAAACGAGTTGTGGATCACGTTGCAATTTCCCCATGTGGTGATATCTGGCGCCATCTGTCAACTGATAAAAGAACTGCGCCCTCTATTGATTCGATAAATAGCGCCCTCTATTGACCTTTCCCGTTTGGGGCTAACAAGTGGGGCGAGTTGATAAGGGGGCGAGTCGGTAACTGTATGGTCAGTAGAGGGCGCTGTTATGTTTTTCAATAGAGTGCGCTATTTATTGGATCACAAAATAGCTGTTTATTATATCAATAGAGGGAGCTCTTCAAATTTTCAACAGAGGGCGCTATATCGGACAAGTAGAATGGCATAACCGGAATTAAGTGATCAGTTTATAGTTGCTTGCCCGTGCAATTTTTTTAGTTTTGACAATGAAAAATACATTTTGTTTTCAAATTTCTATTTTTTTTTCTAGCAATATGAAAGCTTTGCACTTTGTAGTGATGGAGACATCTATCGAAACGATCCGCCCACGTTTAATTAGAGAATTTTGATGTTACAAAAATTTTGAACTATTTAAGAGCCCAATAAATCCCTCGAATCTAAAATAAAGCTTATAATTTGTTTCTCTGACGGCGTGAAACGTCCGAGAGCGAAATAGAAAATCAAGTGGTTACATTGTTTAAACTAGTAAGCTTCGAAGTGCGCCACGTTAGGGAACACGACTATATAGGAAGGGAAAGACTCACCAAAACAGTTGACTAAATGACACTCAAAATTGACATTCTGATATTTCTTGGCACATCTGAACATTTGGCAATGACACCTTCTTGAATATGAGCAGGTTTAATTTTGTGGAAAGAGGGCAGGGCTTTGATTTATGAGGGAAATTCAGGGGTAAAAGACGACAATGACAACCAGAAAACAGACTCAAAAACCAAGAAGGCAAACGTGAAAGCTCGCTGCGATGAAAGCTCGATGCTGATTGGCTGATGAAAAATAAGCATCTTAGGCCCTATTTATTTTTAGTCTGGTTCCCAAAAGATTCAGGGGTACAACTATAGAATGCAGGGCCACTTTACTCTACATCCTCGCCTCCGTACGGCTGCGTGGAGGCGTGGAGCCGCAGTCGACCTACCTCCGAAAATCGATTGCCGCAGTCGACCTACCTCCGAAAATCGATCGTGGAGTCGTGGGATCAAAATAAGGACAGCGCATAAAAATATAAAACAGCACACCGTGTAAACTCAATGGCGCCCCCAATCACCAATCAGTAGACTTGTCACAGTAATTTTCTTCTCCTTGCGGGGAAGGGCAGGGTTTTAAGAAATCATCCTGCACTGCTGCAGGGATATAGTCTTTCAAAGTTTAATCAACTTGAACGTTACAGGGAAAATATCAGACTTTATTCAGGGGATGTTTTGGTAGAACATTAACTATGAAAAAAAATTTGAGATTATATAATGTAAAGACCACAATTCCCACATACCGCGATAATAGGGAGTCCACCTCCATTCGCACATTCTCCGAGCATGTCTATTTTCACAGGCATTTGAAAAGGAAGAGTTATGCAATATTACAAACAAGAAACGTGATAATACGGCGTTCCATCCTACATGCTTACTGGCACTGCCAGCATCCTACTGTCTGAAAAAACACCAAGGATATTTCATTAAATGTCCAGAACTCCAGGTATGGAATCTTTCCGGAGTATTTTTTAACCCTAACCCACCTCGCTCCTCCAAAATCCTCCTGGCGGTTTTGGAGGATTCTAGAGGATTGAGGATGAATGGTGATTGAATCAAATGAGGATTCTGGAGGATTGAGGATGAATGGTGATTGAATCAAATGAGGATTCTGGAGGATTGAGGATGAATGGTGATTGAATCAAATGAGGATTCTGGAGGATTGAGGATGAATGGTGGTTGAAGCGCATGAGGATTCTGGAGGATTGAGGATGAATGGTGATTGAATCAAATGAGGATTCTGGAGGATTGAGGATGAATGGTGATTGAATCAAATGAGGATTCTGGAGGATGAGGATGAATGGTGATTGAATCAAATGAGGATTCTGGAGGATTGAGGATGAATGGTGATTGAATCAAATGAGGATTCTGGAGGATGAGGATGAATGGTGATTGAATCAAATGAGGATTCTGGAGGATTGAGGATGAATGGTGATTGAATCAAATGAGGATTCTGGAGGATGAGGATGAATGGTGATTGAATCAAATGAGGATTCTGGAGGATTGAGGATGAATGGTGATTGAAGCACATGAGGATTCTGGAGGATTGAGAACGAATGCATTTTGTGGCAGGACTGTCTGATTATTCTGAAGGATTTGGCGTTGGTTATCCTTCATTCATAAATACCTCAGACAGTTTAGCTATTCCTATTGGTCGAGAGCCCGTCACGTGGCCGGTCTTAAACGGATGATAAAGACATGGCTAGCTGGTCTTCAACACTTTTCCAGTGTCACAATAAAATGTGGACTCCTAAAAATCCAGTGCCTCTTATCGTTTCATTGGTTCAGCGTTCACAATCCTCACGTAGGCATGCGCAACACTACCAGGGAGTCAGAATTTTATAGCTCTAAATTCAAGACGCAACGCGCCAGGTGCGTTCTGCGCGAAATCGCGCAGAACATGCTACGCGCGCGTCAATCTCCATAAAAGGGTTGTTTACATCTTACTCGCCAGCTGAACACTCCATTATTTTGCAAGAGGGATGTTTCAAAAAGCATAAAGTGAATTTGTTGAACAAAATCGGGATGTTTTGAACGAATTATATGATTTTTTCTTACCGAAAAGGTATTTATGAATGGGAATAAATATGTGCTCCGTCGGTATTTATCAGCACCCAGACTCTAAGTGGTCTTAAACAGAGTGATAAAAACCTCCGAAGCACACATTTATTCCCGATCCCTTATATTAATATCTATATATATAAGAGAGAAGTTTACTCGCCCCCGAGACGATGTTTGCTCCTGAAAGGATCCGAGACCGCGGGCTCCCGCGGCGACAGAATCGCTCCACGTCCGTGGACAAATGCGGAGGGTGTCTTCCGCCGGGTCGGACGCTTCGTGTCGTCCTAATTTTCCGGTACGGACCGGCGATCCGTTTCGTCGATTTTTCGTGACTGCATTTTGCGCAGGAATTTGCCGTCGTATGCGCTTTCACGTTGACTGCCTGGCCGCCCCCGTGCTGGCTTTTCTGCGAGTCTAGACTGTGCGAGGTCAGCGGCTTCAACGTAGGGGTTTCGTTTACGTGTTCTACTCGGCCGTTCGGCAAAATTGTTCACCAAACGTTAGTATGGGGTGACCTTGGCAAAATATTTTTTCTCCATGGTGCGTGGCCACCAAGTGTCCCTATTCTTTCATATGCTTCGCTTGCCGCCCCTGCGCCGAGTGCAACGAATACCCAGAAGGACTACACATTAGTATGCCTTGCCGCGGTCTGACCAATCGAAAGTCTACACTGCGTAGTACTTCCGGGCTATGCGTAAAACCGTCACTGGCAACGCGTACTGCAGCCTGCTCCACACCCTGGAAACGAGGTTGAGTCTACGGTACTCGCTATTTGAAGCGCAAGCATGTGACGTCGCGTGATAGAGTGCTGTTGCTTCCATAATGTGTTTACAGCTCCATGCTTCCACCACCAAGGCTGAGCGTTGTGAGTTCGCTGCCCGCCACGTATAATTCAGTGTCGCGTTATAATTTCGGGGGCCTGTTTGGGGTCAACGAAGGATCGATGCATTGCTTCAAATATCGCGATCTTAAACGAAGTCACAAAAAAATCGACGAAAAACTGTCCGACCCGGCGGCAGACACCCACATTTTTCCACGGACGTGAAGCCGCGGTCTCGGATCCTTTCAGAAGCAAACATTTCTCGGAGGCCGAGTAAAACTTGCTCAACTTATATATAGATGGTTGGACCAACTTGAATAAAAGTTGAATCGCAGACGGTCTCGCACTTTTTTTGTAAGAAGTTCAAGTTTACGTTTGTTGAAGAGTCCAATACTGAAACTTAATTATGACCTTCCTCCATGATTCAGACCGTTTGTAATTTTATGTAACACTCAACATTTTCATTTTAAATGACACTTTCACGTTTTATTCCATTATGATTTATTGTCAAACTGTACAACCAGCCTTCGCCTGTGTACTACAGTAACCTTTTCACTACGTTTTCCAAATGCGACTGCCTCACAAAAAGCCAATTTAACAGACCAACGGCATCATTTACAGACAGTTGCCATGGTACATAATTATCATGTGCGTAAATCGACGGGGCACAGGGGAACCCCCCCCCCCCACACACACACACACCCACATTTTGAGGGGGGACATTGTTTGGTCTCCCCCCCCCCCCCACACACACACTTTTTCTTCCCCGAATAAAAATATTGTAGCCTACAATAATGATTCTATTGCTCAGAATACATGTAGCTGATTCAATTACTAAAAACTCAAAACTTTCACAGATGATCTTTTGCTCAAATTGGGTTTAGTGATCAGAAATTGCCTCAGATCACACCACAGAAATTGCTATTCTTTAACTGCATGTCTCCCCAACTATATCCCCCATTTACATTTAACTCCCCACAATTTCATCCCCAACACTACGCCCTACCCGATCTATGATCGGGTAAACCAGCTTGTAACCTCATATGTGGCGACCGTGCAGTATTCATAATGTAAGAGGCAACACCGCACGGGCCACAAAATCCCCCGAAACCGCGTTCACTGGGCGTGATGTGGCGGTACTTGTGGAGCCGTCGACAGTTCAGTTTCAACGGGACACACACTGAAAACACAGCGCGGTGCTCACACGATTAATAGACCGCTGAAATATTGAATCATTCTGGAAGTCAAATTATGCATAATGATGCAGCGTGAACCATGCACAAAAATGTCCATTTACCAGGTTCACGCCGTGTGCGCTTCGTGTATGCTTTGTGCACGCATCCAGGACAGCTAAATTTGTTCTGATTCGCTGTTTCTACCAGTCAATATTTGTTGCATGTCTGATGTATTTTAACAAATGATTGAATTTACGAGTTTCCGAATGTCTCAGCGATTCCGTTTTGATGCTGGCCCAAAGCTGGCCCAACGTCGGCGCAGCGTTTACAGAAACACAGATATGGCCTGAAATGTGGAGAGTTCAATGCCGTTTTCTAAATGTGAGGGATATAGCACCGCACGGGCCACAAAATCCCCTCAAACCGCGTTCACTGAGGGGTTGATGCGGTGCAATGTGTAGACCGCTCACCGTGCGTTATTCAATGGGAACGTGAAAACGGCGCGGTGTGAAGCGGGTGAAACGGCCACAATGCCGATGTTTCTGGATGGCCAATTTATTCAAAGCAATGCAGCGTGAACCATGCACGAAAAACTTCACTTGCAAGGTTCACGCTCTGTGTGTTTTGTATGCGTAGGATCAGCTAACAATTTGTTCCAATTCACTGTTTCTGTATGGTATTTGTCTATTTGTGCAGCAAGAGTTCACAAATACTTCCACAAAAGCAACTAAAACCGCGTTCGCTGAGGGCTAGTGGGATGACGGTTGATTTGTATTGAATTGAATGGGAAGTCGCCGCGGTTACACAGGCGATCGTGAACCGCCAGAATGCTGATTTTTCTGCATTGTGGGGCCTGGATCTTCTTTGCAAAGGACCCACAAAGTCGCTGATAAAGCACCAAAACGGAGGCACATGTATTCCCCACTCTCAGTGGAAGCCGCCCCCACCCCCCGCCCCATTTTGAAAACCTGAATTACATTTACTGTTGTAATAATACTTTTATTTTGCATTTGCAGCCTTTGAAAAAAATAACGCACTCCAGGTGCCCTACCCCAAGTTAAACCCAAGTTTCTCCGCTGGCTTGAGTACGATTTAATTCCTCATATAATCCCGAATATATCCACACAATTTAATAGACTGAAGCGCCAACTGTACATTGAATGAATCACGGCCAAGTGTGTACGTCACTTGTCTATCCACCAATCACAGTTTGTCGGTGACAAGTCGGTGACGACAAGTCGGTGACCACAAGTGAGTGGTCTGTGACTGACAGGTTGTGTGTGTCAATCATAAATTCCATGTTTGGATGTGTCACCGACATCCATACAATATCCACCAATGAGAAGCGGCCATTTGAATGTCGGTGACTAGTTTTTATGGTGACTTTATAGCCTCAACATCGCTTTCATATCATTAATATGAAGCGAGTCGGTGATGTGTGATTTACAGCGCACAGAAGCCATGCAATCACAATCCAGGTCCGAGTTTTTAGTCACTGCTCAGGAAATCGATGGCACTATTTAAGACATGTGGGGCCGTCCACCCTTCACATCAACCACAGGTCACCTTCGGACGACAACCAGAGAGAGAACTGACTGCAAGAACAAGATTTTGCTCGGTGAGTGTTTGAAACAATCATTTTTCTTCTGAAGAAATTTGTTGTCTTTTGCACAATGTATTTGAATCATTGCGGGATTCAAAATTTTTTGAATATTGCTGATTCAATGATTCTCCAAAAAGCGAGCGCGGTGGTAGGCTTGATATTTTTCTCGTCTTTATGTGCTTGTGAAAATGTGGTAGCTTGAGGACTGAAACAATCCAAAGATTTTTATGAACAAATTGTTCTTTATCATTTCACTATGACTCTGATACACGTCTGCTCACAGCAAAGCCAGCGCGCTAATTCCGATCCAGAAGTTGTGTCTTTTCCCAACGACCACTTTGGAGTTGATAAAGTATCGCGATAATTTACAAATATGTTTGAAATTAACTTGTTCAGACGGGCTTTGTTTGTGCATAACATGCACTAATCAAAGCCCATATGAAAGAGTTAATTTCAAATACTTTTGTAAATTATCGAGCTATTTTATTTCAGCTCTTAATGTAAACAGTTGGTGCGGATGCAGACCACGGTTTTGTGAGGTCAAATTTCAAGGCAATAAAAATGAGGAATTCCTGTCTGGCAATATTTCCGATACTACTTCCATTGTGCACTCTCATAAACAAATTGTCCAAATACTGACTGGTTTCTTTACTTCTTGAACAAAAATCATTTGGCTTCTTGTCGATATGGATAATGCACTACGAAGTCACATTTATGGACTTTTTTTTATTTAGGTTCGACTGTTAGGTTGGACTGTTTTCTGACCGCAGTTTTTCGCAAGTATAAAACATCAAGTTCCCTGCTGTGATTCAGAACAGTAAAGATGTATTGATCATTCAAAATAATATTTCAGAGGAACTACAAATCGATGTTTTACTTTTTCGGTTTCAAAAAACAAGGCTCGCAAAACCTGGACTCTTTATAACCTGGCCAATATTTTTGGCACGATCAAGCACACTCTTACTTTTTGCCTCCCTTTTTCCTATTGACTTTATCGTCTAAATTTTCAAACATGAAATCCTAGTGCAATGTACTCACATTATTTCCGGATATCACTCAAACTCAATCAGAATGAAAAGTTATGCGGAGGTTGGCCACGGAAGAACGTATACAGGTATCCGGACATCTCATTATTACTTGTGGATATTCTCAATGCCTTTGAACTTTGTTGTTCAACTGGCATTTTGCTATAGTTCACAGTGCGCCATTCCGGTTTCATCAAGTTACTTTTAAGCATTGCAGGATAAAAGTGTCACTGGTCAGAATAGACTAGAGGGCGCAAATACAAACGCACTGGATCATGATGATGCACACAGTTTTATACAAGTTCAATAGCTGGATGCATTTTGTAGAATTCATGGATAGATTTGATTTTTTGGAGAACGCATTTGAGATAAATAGTCAACCCAAATTACAGTTTCACTGTACAGACATTTTTTGGCCGTATTGTACTTGTGGAATTCAGCCATGCCTCCCCACCAGACTCCAAGTTATCTCCAAGAGGATTTTTAATGACTCATATTTTTTATGGTATTTTTTTCAGCCAGCAATCCGCTCAAGTGTTGAGGAGTGCTTCCGCTAGAGAATTCAAGAACTGTGCTTAGGTGAGTGTCTGTTATTTGACATTTTTTTTCATTCAAGCATCAGAATTGAGCAGCAATTTGGTAGCAGATAATATCTTTTTTTCTGTGCATTAAATCTTTTTGGTCAAATTTAAAAACAAGAAAACGTCATTCGACATTGTTTTGCCAAACGTTCCTCAACGTAGCTTTTCGATCGTTCCCTTTTTGTTCACAGTGTTTGAATCAACATGTGGTTTAATTCTGAAGTTTATTGCTAAAAAAATGTCAAACATCGTGAGCGGTAGAAGCTGGATATTTCTCCGCTGTTTCTGAGTTTCTGTGTTAATCGCGTCAACGCAGCTTGTGAAATATTTTTCAGTAAGATTAGTCTCCTTAATTATCCCTTCTCAAAATATTCCCGTGGCCATGATGTGAGTCTCCTCAATCATCCCTTCTTAACAAAAATCCTCTGAGCCATGGTGGTTAGTCTCCTCAATTATCCCCTCTAAAAATATTCTCCTAGCCATAATTGTTAGTCTCCTCAATTGTCCCTTCTTAACAAAAATCCTCTTAGCCAACTTGTTTAGTCTCCTCAATTATCCCCTCTAAAAAATCCTCCTTCCCATGATGGTTAGTCTCCTAAATTATCCCTTCTGAAAAATATCCTCCTTGTCATGTTGGTTAGTCTCCTCAAATATCTCTTCTGAAAAACATTCTCTTAGCCATGATTGTTAGTCTCCTAAATTATCTCCTCTAAAAATATTTCCTCCTTGCCATGATGGTAAGTCTCCTCAATTAGCACATCTAAAAAATAGCCATGATGGTTTGTCTCTTCAATAATTCCTTCTTCAAAAATAACATCCAGGCCATGATGGTTAGTCTCCTCAATTATCCCTTCTGAAAAATATCCTCCTTGCCATGATGGTTAGTCTCCTCAATTATCCCTTCTTGAAAAAAATATCCTCTTAGCCATGATGGTTAGTCTCCTCAGTTATCATATCTAAAAAAAATATCCTTCAAGCCATGACGTTAGTCTCCTCAATTATCCAGTCTTAAAATATCCTCCTAATCTTAATGGTTATGCTCCTCAATTATCTCTCTTCAAAAAATATCCTCCTAGCCATGATGGTTAGTCTCCTCAGTTATCCCCTCTCAAAAGATATCCTCCTTGTCATGATGGTTAGTCTCCTCAGTTATCACATCTAAAAAAATAACCATGATGGTTTGTCTCTTCAATAATTCCTTCTTTAAAAATAACCTTCAAGCCATGATGGTTCGTCTACTCAATTATCACATCTAAAAAGATCCTCCAAGCCATGATGGTTGGTCTCTTCAAGGATTCCTTCTAAAAAACATCCTTCAAGCCATGACGTTAGTCTCTTCAATTATCCATTCTTAAAATATCCTCCTATCCTTGCTGGTTATGCTCCTCAATTATCTCTCTTCAAAAATATCCTCCTAGCCATGATGGTTAGTCTCCTCAATTATCCCTTCTGAAAAAAATATCCTCTTAACCATGATGGTTAGTCTCCTCAGTTATCATATCTAAAAAAATATTCTCCTTGCCATGATGGTTAGTCTCCTCAATGATCCCTTCTAAAAAAAATATCCTCTTAACCATGATGGTTAGTCTCCTCAGTTATCATATCTAAAAAAATATTCTCCTTGCCATGATGGTTAGTCTCCTCAATTATCCCTTCTGAAAAAAATATCCTTTTAGCCATGATGGTTACACTCTAAAAACAACTTAGTCAAAATATTGACTGGTTTTCCTAGTTATTGAAAATTGACTAGGAATTTAGTTAAACATGCAAAGTTTCATACTATGATTAGAAAAAGTTGTTGGGTTCGACTCCAAATTCAGTTATTGGCATAACTATTTTGCCCAAGTGAATAATACTGACTGGAAAAATCTAGTCAGATTGACTGATTTTCAGTTGCACCCAGCTGACCCTGAATGGCTAGTCAAATTTAACTGGTTTCTAGTCAAATCTGACTAATGCTTTTTTAGAGTGTAGTCTCCTCAGTTATCATATCTAAAAAATATTCTCCTTGCCATGATGGTTTGTCTCCTCAAATTGTCCATCTTAAAAAATCCTCCCAGCCATGATGTTGAGTTTCCTCAATTATCCCTTCTGAAAAAAAATATTCTCCTATATAGCCATGACTGTTAGTCTCCTTATTTATCCCTTCTTAAAAATATCTTCATAAGGTTTCGTCGTCATTCCGTGAACCGTTTAATATTTTTTTCATCTTGTTTTATTTTTTTTTACATGAGGCGTCTGTTTTCATTGTAAATTTACCTCACTTTGACCTTCCGGTAATCCCGGAAGAAAAGGTCAAGCTGCTTCACATACACGACTGCACACGTTTATCAATTAATGATCTACATGTATCTGTTTACAGAATACAAACATCATTGATAATTCTGGTCAAGGGTTATTTCCATAATTTGTTTGATGGTAGTAAAACGTTTTCGTTCAATCTACATTCACTTGCAATTTCGGGAGCACAGGAAGTAAATTGAGGTCAAGCGACATGCCCTGGAATATGAAATGTTGTCAAAGTCACAATCTGCCATCTCACGAAAATGAAGATATTGCTGAAACTATTTCGTAACATGTTGACCGGAAATGATTATCATTTTATGTATGATGACATCATGGTGACGCCACCAAAATGTCCCCCTTTTCGTACTAAGGTTCACGTACTTACCAGTTTTCATCGTTTTTCCTTGAACCGTTTCGAAGGAATTATGTTTGTTTTGCATTGCGGTTTCTTTTTGTATTTTGCATTAACCTTTAATTTAATCGGTAGTCCCGGAAGAAAAGGTCAGACGACTTTGTTTTCGGAAATCAGAAATGTTTATCAAGGTATCATCTATCAGATTACAAAGTATGGACATGGTTGTTCTTTTTGTCCATGGGTTTTTGCATTGAAATCGTTTGTAACTTGATGCCTGATGATGACGTCATCATGACGTCAGATACTCACCTCGGAATCAGGGTTAGTGTTTGTTCAAGGTTTCCAGTTTATACCATGTACCGTTGAGAAGAAAAGTCGCGGAGAATTATTGCCTGGAAAAAAAGCAAGGAAGGAAGAAAAAGAAAAGAAAGGGATACAATAATTCTTGCCAATTCAGAACCGTGATCGGGTCGTACACGATCACACAAATATATATCGGGGTTTTGTTGTTCGGAATAAAGAATTTCTGTCTGACAATATTTCCGCTACTACTTCCTTTGTGCACTCTCAAAACTTAGTTCAGGTTCGACTGGTAGTCTAGTAATCAAATTTTGGCTGCATTTTAATTTTTAAGAATTCATTACATCAAGTTTTCTGTTGTGATTCAGAATAGTTGAAATGCATCGTGATTCGTACTTATTCAAAAAAAGTCACTCACTTTAATTATAATTTTCAGATGAACTACAAATGGGTGTTTTAACATTTTAATTCAAAGAAAAACAATATTGCCAAAGTTTGTCTGTTTATAAGCTGGCCAATAATACATGTACAGTAAACTAGCTTCTTATTCTCTGCCTCGTTTTGAACTGTTTGCTTTATCAGTTTAATTTTCAAACATGAAATCCTGGTGCGATGTACTCACATCATTTTCCGGCAATGAGAGTCTTTTGGTCGGACATTTTTTTGACATGAGATCGATTAATTAAAGCAGAATATGTATCCTCGTTGTGACTCCTGCAACCTCAAATTCGAGCAATGTTGAACAATTAAGAGGAACATAGGATCTTTTGCCCTTAGTGTGTTATTTTCGTTAAAAGCAACAAAATCGATCAAAATCTGAAGTATAGGGTGTATATTTGGTAACCTGTTGAAATCTCAATTCTATCCTTTGAGAAAAGAGAAAACGCAGTTTCGAAGGTTTGCGGTAACACCATGTGAATAATATCTCTTTTGAGTTGTGTGGTTCTGAGAAGAACAAGTTGTTTGAACTCGACGTGTCGACAGTGTGCTTTGTTCGTCATCAGGAGACTTTTATGTGACGTGTTCATTTATGTGACATGGCCCACGATGGCACTACGAGAAGTCATCCATCATCGAGCATTCCCACAGCGAAGACCACACCATCAACTGGCAACAAGCACAGCTCATCACCAGCAACCAACAGTGGCACCCTCGGCGAGTCCGGGAGGCCATGGACATCTACAAACACAACACAGATCCACAAGACATAGGGTACCACCTCCATGATGGCAACCACTCCTTCATCGTAGGTCCAATGGGTCTTTTATACCCACGGGCCTAACCAATCTCCATAGTTCGTTAAAAGCAACAAAATCGATCAAAATCTGAAGTATAGGGTGTATATTTGGTAACCTGTTGAAATCTCAATTCTATCCTTTGAGAAAAGAGAAAACGCAGTTTCGAAGGTTTGCGGTAACACCATGTGAATAATATCTCTTTTGAGTTGTGTGGTTCTGAGAAGAACAAGTTGTTTGAACTCGACGTGTCGACAGTGTGCTTTGTTCGTCATCAGGAGACTTTTATGTGACGTGTTCATTTATGTGACATGGCCCACGATGGCACTACGAGAAGTCATCCATCATCGAGCATTCCCACAGCGAAGACCACACCATCAACTGGCAACAAGCACAGCTCATCACCAGCAACCAACAGTGGCACCCTCGGCGAGTCCGGGAGGCCATGGACATCTACAAACACAACACAGATCCACAAGACATAGGGTACCACCTCCATGATGGCAACCACTCCTTCATCGTAGGTCCAATGGGTCTTTTATACCCACGGGCCTAACCAATCTCCATAGTTCGATGCCCCGCATTAGTTCTGCCTATGGGTCCCCTAAACCCTTGGCACTCGTTCTGCACCCCTTGATGTTCATCCAAGCTGTACCACTATCATTCTGACATGCTTCAGTGAGTGCACACAGTCCACTTTAGCATCCTAACTGGCAACTTTTAGCATCCTTTTCCAGAATCTCCCACCTTAACGGTCCACTGAACTACCCCCCCCCCCCCCGGGTGCTACTTCAACATCTACACCAGCAAGAGTCCGGCAGTCTCCTGATGACGAACAGAGCACACTGTTCGAAACGTCGCGTTTAAACAACTGATTCTTTTCAGAACCACACAACTCAAAATTATTCACATGGTGTTACTGCAAACCTTATATTCTTTATTCATGTCCACCATGCAAACATACAAGTCTCATTTAAGAGTAAACGTATGCCCAACTGGATGCCGTTGCTTACACACGCAAAAGAGTGTGCCCGCCGGCACACTATTTTGAAAACAGCAAAGCCTTCATTTTACTTATTTTATTTTACGCTTAATCAGGCGGAATAATTTTACAGGTTGTTTGAAACCAGCTCTATTGTGGAGTACACTTTCTGTACATTTGCAAATGATCTTAACTAATTTTAACTTGTTTTTTTGTATAGATGTTTCTCCACAAAAAAAAACACCGCCCGTGCGTGAGTCTAGTCAGGGCCGTTGATGAACGAATTCCTACCGGAATAAATAATCAATCGAAATCACATTTCACCCGACATAAATTTTTTGCGACGTTTTACTGATACAGTTCAGCTATGCCGCCCCCACCATCCCCCAAGTTATCTCCCAGCTGACTTTCAATGACTCGTTTTTGTTGGTATTATTTTCAGCCAGCAATCTGCTCGATACCTTTCGTGAGAGAATTCAAGAACGTTACATTCGGGTGAGTATCTGCTATTTGACATATCCTCACACAACTAACAGAATTGAGCGTTTATTTAATGGCAGACTGTAAATTTGTGTGTGCATCGATAAACGTTGTTGTCAAAACTGTAATAGAAAACGACCTCGAAGGAAATTTATCATTAATATAGGTTTCCCGATCGAATTGTTCCAATGTGCATTCAAATTCAATTTCCTTTATTCAAAGTAAGGATGCATACCCCTTGCTATTCAAAATGGATTTGTTTCTCTTACGAATTGTCCATGTGTATATGTAGTTTGTTTTTAAGATAAAAAACTTCTTTGATCCGATTTTGGGCGTCTGAAAAATGAATTTTCATTTTTGCACACAGTTGAACCCGCCTTGTGAGAGTCGAATTATTGTCTGACAGCGAATAATTTAAAGTTTGAGAAGAAATAATTCAGTAACTAAACTTTGGTGGATTTTTTCCGTTCCATTACTAATTCAAAAGTAAATATATTATATATTTTTAGAAAAATAGCAATTGAAATCAAATTGTGGAGGTGAAACTCCAAAATAGTACGGGAACTGCATCTTTAAAGCAATGTTGATAATACAGACACTCAAACCGTTGCTAGACATGTCATTTTTTGTATAGCAACACCATCAATTTAGATTTTGCGTCTTTGTTCTCAGACAACCAGATTCCTCGTCAAATTCACCAGGGTGCCTCGAACTAATGGCGAAACACGCTCACTTTAATTGTCATTTTTTTTATCTACCCACAATTTCGCAAAAGTAAAAAATATAACTTAATGAAAATAATTATTGATAACATCAATTGCTAGTTATTGTTTAAAAAACGGATTAGTTAATAGCATGTATGTAATGTTATATTCTTAATCATGTTCTCATGATTTACTAAATTGTGTCCGCAATTACCGTTCTAATTCTTTGTTGTTCGTTGATCACGTTGTTATTCGTTTGTGATTGTTTAAAACGTCAGTGAATCAAAATATAGTTTTCCCATCCAATTTCGCAACTTACTCATGAAGTCGCAATGTTTACTCTTCAAATGGTCGCAGTTAGAGCGTTCGATTTTTTGGGATATTTACAACAACAAAAGGCGTGTGGACAGCATTTTTCGTTCTAAAAAAATCATTCTATTTTTTATTGGAGTTTTCACCGAGTAGGCGTATTTGTTATAGAGGAAGTATTCATTTTCAGCGAAAGTGCAGTAAAATCAGGAGTCATCTTAATCTGGCATTAGCGATTCGCTAAACGTCAATCGCATTGGCGATAAGAAAGGAAATTAAATAATTCGCTCTTTTTATTTCCACAGAGTGATTACAACAATAAACAAACTGCTCACTTCGGTTTACATATACAGATCTGTCTTTTGAGTGCTCAGAATGTATTTTCTTCTATCACTTTAACATTTTACATTTTTAAACTTCTGTTTTGAAATGTGTTAGGCATTCAATATTTTCTTCGAAATAGCTGTAAATTCCTCTATCAAACTTTTTCAAAAGCCATGTCATTAATTTTAAACTGTTTTGCAACACATTAACACAACATCTTAAGCAACTTATGTCATTGAACACGTGCTACTTTTATAAACGTACGCATCAAATTGAATTCTCGAGCGGGACTGAAATCCAAAGCGCAAGAAAATCAAAGAAAGTCACGTTTTGATGCCTACTTTTTTACTCGTGAATGAAAATACTCTGAACAATTGCGAACTTTCGCTAAATTCAACCGGGTGTTCAAAACGCTTGCCCATGTTTTTAAATATTGAATGAGCAAGGTGTGACATTGAAATTTGAATGACTTACTACTGCGTCATAAGTAGATGCAGGCGATTTGAATAAACGTTTCAATAGAAATATTGGACTAATTTCAAGCATCAGTCAATGTCGTGAGAAATCCCGGACAATGTGCCATAAAAACAATTTGTGCCATCAAAATTAAATGAGAAAAAAACTCACGAGTTTATCTAAATTGAATAATAAAATATTATTTCTTACTAAAGTATAAAAGGTAATCAGTGTTCCTTCGTATGTTTTTCAGCCTTCACTGAACTCCTTGTGATCTCTTCTTGGACCTGATCTTCAAGAACGAACCATCGAGGTGGGTGTGGTGAGGTTTAATTAATTATTCTATAAGGACCTGGGAAGGGGCAAAATGTGCTCCGCCCCCCCCCAAAAAAAAAATACTACAGCTCCAATGCGCTTTATCCTATCGGCATGCAATTTGGAGATCTTTATTAAACAATTCAATGGGTTGCCATGGCAACCAATTTTAAAAATTAAGCTTTTCATCAATGTTAGCTCCAGCCCCCTGATACGTCACTGTTATCACGAAGAACACATTCTCTGAACAGCGATTTCTTCAATCTCATGTTTTGTTTTGTTTTCAAATCCGATTGTCATGAGTTAGACTAACTCTGCAGTTTATCTGACATCAATATTTTTCTCGAAAAAAACGGTTGCAACCTGACGCCACTTCCGCGATTGTGTACAAAGTTTATGGAGGATCAAGAAAAGTATTTCCTAACAAAAATGGAAATGTCTCTCAGTCCCAGATTCATGTCTGATCATCATTTTTGCAATGAATGACCTTCATTGAGATGATATAATGAAGAAAAAAGTGACGTCAGGTTGCAACATTTTTTCCTTTTTCTGTACTCGTCGCTATTTTTTTTAACTATTTTATTTAAAAGAAATTCTCACCTGATTTGTTTCAGTTTAATCATTTTTTTTCTGTACAGAATGAAGATCTTCTTGGCAACCGTTCTTTCAATTGCCCTCCTTCTGGGTAACTCCGTCAACCTCCGAGCTTCCGTTACTGAGCCGGTTCCCTCGGACGGTGATGGTCCTGCGTCTCAGGCGGGCCAAACGTGCTGCCAGGAAACAGCTGCAATTGTAGGAATTTTACAAGGGTCAAAGGGTGATGCAGGTCAAAGAGGAGAGCCGGGTGACGACGGCAGAGGCCTCCCGGGCAAGATGGGACCAAGAGGTTTTGTGGGGCCAACGGGGGAAACTGGTGTCAAAGGTCAAAAGGGTGAGCCAGGGGAGACACCAGACGACTCCAACCAGCGGGTAGCATTCACCGTGGTGAGGACGAGCACCTCGGATACCTCTACGAGTGACGACACCCGTTTGCCCTTCCAGGCGACCAAGACGCTTCTGCCGGGTACCAGCTTCGATCTCGAGACCGGCACGTTCACGTGTGGTGTGCCGGGCACCTACGTGTTCATGTTTTCTGTGTGCAAATATCCTTCCAGCAGCCGCCTGCGCGTTTATCTCCGGAAGAACGGCGACATGGTTGTCACTGGCTATAGCAATGATTCAAGTCACTTTGAGCAGGTGTCTGGGAGCGCGGTGGTGGTTCTGCAGCGTGGAGATACGATGTATCTCACAATGCACGGTAGGGCAATTGGTGGTCACTACACCTCATTCAGTGGCTTCCTCCTTTACCCCGAATAAACACAATCCAACACATAAAGATACACGAGCATCGTGTTGCTGATTTTTTTAATCGCTTTCCATTTTGCCGAAACAATAACCAATGAATTAAAACAAATAATGTTCAATGACAATGTCACAAAATATTAATATTAATGATTTTGCTTTGCGCATGCGCCGATCTGTATACAACAATGGATTTGCCAATTTTTTTTGACTTTCTGCAAAACAAAATATTTAGCTTTATGCATGAGTATTGAGATATAGTGAAAAGTATGCGTTAAGTTTTTTGACGACGATTTTTTTGGTACCCATTGTAGGCCTTTTGGGAAGTATTTTGATGGAATATTTTTTCAAAGCAAGCTGGGTCATTATTTTTTTGAAACAAAAGGTTTGCAATAAAGCAGTGCCACCATGTATCCAGAAATGTTAACAACTAAAAAAAAATTGTGTTTATGGTGTTTTCTCGACCAACCTGAATTTTTTAGGCCATGTTTCTGACCGCCATTTTTTGTTATTGCCACATTTGGTCAACATATAAAATAACATGTTTTTTTCCGAAAATAAATGCAACTTATTTGTAGTATTGGGTATTTAAAACAGAATAATTCAACACAATAACTGTATCCTAATTAAAGCAAACAAAGTATAAAAGACATACAGACAAACAAACAAAATATTTTGCTACATACCTGGATAATTTTAGGGCGTTTACTGTAACTTGTTATTTTCTTTGCCTTATGTTCCCTGTATGCCCAGCACAGATGATGTCAATTAAATCAATCCCATGCATGTATCAATTTTTATTTCAAGTCACGAAAAAAGTATCGAGTGATTGAATCTGATTTTCTTATAGACTTTAAGCTTGGCATTTGGATTAACAATTGTTTGAAATATTCTAATGCTATTCACAGCAATTAGAATACACTGGTTTTTATGAAATGATTGCATTATTTTAAACGTTACAATATGTGAGAATTATGTTAAAGTAGTACAATTGACTGGCTATGAAAACAGTATGCATAAAACCTCATTCTGAGGATTACCAAAAGCACCACCATTGTTGATAAATACTCTCTTTTTTCGCTTGGCTTCGTTATGAAAAAAAACAATGATTTTAATTACTTTCAGTTGAAACAGAAACGTGCCCACAGTAATGAAAAAAGTGGAGTTGGCTGTTGTTTTTAAAGCCCGTAAAAGTACGACAAGTGTTTCTTGATTAAAAGACTCCAAATTATTTGAAGACTTTCATTGTTCTTAATCAGCATTACTTGATTGCATTCAAGAAACTCACTTTGAAAACATCAGTGAAAGTGTGAGCCCGTTGGATGGTAAAGAAACAATCTTAACGAAATCAATCAAAACTAAGCACAAATTCCATTCAAGTGAGGAGGGTCTTTCAACTGGTTGGAATTGTCCTTTGTCACTTTATCATTTCAAGTGAATTTCTTTGTATTGACTTTTATTTGGATGCCATATTTGGCATCCCTGCTGACAGCATATCCTTGGATAATGTCTCCAGCCAGCACATGTACATGTAGGCTGAACAAGTACGCTTCCTGGGAATAGGTAGACTCCTGCAAGAAATCAAAGAAAAGGTTAAAATGGACCCTTCCTGCATGTCAATCAACAGTGCACATTGGCCAATCAGATCACCACTTTTGATCAGGTGACCACAGTAGCTCAGTCAGACTGGGTCACAAGCACTGTTAGATCTATTGCTCACCCCGCCCCCATTTTTTGCACCAGCGGTTAACACCCCCCCCCCCAAGTATTCTGTAAAGAGTGCCCTTTTTAAACAAGTAACTTTTAGTTTTTACACAAGTGTCCTTAGTTTTGTTTATAAAGTTTCTTGTTTCGCCAGCGGCTTTTAAAGAATTTTTGGTATTTCGTGTAAACGTCAGCAATTGTGCCACCATGAAAAGCGCCACTCATTGACCTACCGCCGCTTGCGAGTTAACCATGCCCCTTAGACAACTCTATAAGCCTTTTCGCTGGTACCGCCATCTTTGAATTATTATTTTTTTCGGGGGGGGGGGGGGCATTACAATGAAAATACGTCTCATCATGCAACTGTAGCTGAGAATGATGGCATGACTTTTCAATGTAATGCCCCCCCCCCCCCCCCCCCCATTTCAAAGATGGCGGTATCCGCGAAACGGCTCATGGAATTTTGTACGTTAACTTTTGTTTGTCTCAGATTTTGGCGTTCTGCGTCCATTTCTATATCATGTTTAGACAATATTTTACAAGCTGCGTTGACGCAATTCCACCGTGATAGGTTAATTGTCCGATAGTGGCCATTATCGCCGGTTTGTACTTACATGACAATGAGCTGAGCCTCCTGGGAATGTTGGCGAAGCAATTCACGGATCCGCATCTGTCTGTTGGTCTGAAAGAAAAAAAAAGATTTCATGCGAAAAAATGTCGTGATTTATTGATGTTTAATAAAGTCGAGTTCCATGCACTTGGCAAATCAAATGAACTGAGAGTTTTACGGAAAAATGGATTGAAAGTGATCAATCTCATTATTGAAAATCAGCCTCCAGAATGTCAAAGGTTGGACCCAATTAATAGATGTTGCAAGACTGGACTTAATGCACTGATCGCGGAGACCATGGGGCAGTGTTATGTGCACCACGATACTTGAAGGAAAGTCCGCTAAATGATGAGTTTAGGACGCTGAGGCAATAATTCAAAATCAGAAACAAAATAATTGGAAGCTGATGCAAAAAGTTTCACTTCTCAGATTGGAATATCAAATTATTTTAATTGATGTCTGATTTTATATAAACAAAGCAGAATGAAATAAATGACAATCAGTTCCCACAATGGCAAGTAGTGTTATATGAAATAAACCAGTGTTACACGAGCTAGGGTATAGAATTTGCGTGGTCTACAATTGTCAATTAACTTAAATTCCAGTACAAAATGCCGTTACGTTCAACTGTTGCTTAATTTCCCTAAATTTCCCTTATAAATTGCTAAATTTCCTCAACTTCAAATTTCCCCGAACGCCAAGCTGGGTTGTGTTATGGCATCAAACTCGCCAACCTGTCACACAAAATATTTTATGGAGCAAGAAACCAAAGCTAGAATTAGACATACAACAGTCACTGTAAATTGCAGACATGAAACAGTCACCGTGTGCGACCAGGTGATTCACTCACGAAAGTTTTCAACAGATCGAGAGGACAAATGAACCTTAAATTACTCTTTTTCCAATCAACATATGAACCTAAGATTTGTCCAGTAGTATCAGGGATAGTGATGTGAGACTATGAGACACAAATCATGCAATAGATATAAAAATGTTATCATCAAAAGCTGAGTTTAGGGGCACAAACTATTCTTCAATGTACTCACACATTGGCAGCTGATCCGAAAAGGACGGTATTGCTCATCACTTTCCAAGATGGCAAAACACATGTAGATTAATGCGCCTCACAACCCCTCTCCTGATACTATTAGCTCAGCAAAAGTGTCTCTAACAGTTACAGGATACAATCTCCCACATTAATAGAAGTTTACAAATAAGTGAATTCAGGATTGATGCGTCCAAACTGTTTTAAATAATTACTTTTCCTCAAAGGAACTATTTGCACCACATGTGGATGAATAGCGGTGACATGTCGCTACACGCTATAAATAGAACTGATGAAATCACGGTCTCACACGAAGACTACGGAGTCTCTCAAAAGACACGGACCCCTACAACTTCCCTGCTTTGAGACCATGCGCCCCCGAATGGTCCTTCATTAGCAATTCCAATTATAGGCCACAATTACAAAGAATTTTTCTAAATACAGTATCAGTAATCATACACATACAAAATGATGTAAACTACAATGTTATAACAGCGTATAATAAAAAACACCTTGTTTAAAATGAAACTAGGCAATCGGTTGGTATGGGATGAACCCGACTCACACAGAGCAAGTACCTTGAAAACCGAGCATTATTAACATATCACGTCCATACATATACACGAATATGTATTGAGTAAACTAGATACATGTATATAACACCGTGAACAAATCTACAGAATGGTTTTCTTACTAGTTATACAATGCACAAAGATGTGTTAATTTACATTCATACACAATAGTTAACGCTATGTTATACTATGGTTATACCTAACATCGATCAATGGCTCCTTTTATCCCACGGCAATAATTAATCATACCATCTGAGTTAAGATGGCATCCATCTGAGAGGCACTTGGGGTGGTTAATTCTCCGCTGTGCATACATTGTAGCCTTTGGATATCTTTCCAATGTTGCACTGAGAAGGGAGTTGAAGCGTTTTACCCTATGATTAAATGTTGAGACCCTAACTTGCCCAGCTCTTGAGATGGTTGTTCTTTTGATTACCGATAGGAAGATTATATGGTTCGGAGTGATTCCCCAGGTTGCAATCAATTCTAGAAACTTAACAACCATTTCGACCACTTTTCCAGGGGTACAATCTGGATTGCACAGATCATTCGTTCCAAGATCCACAATGAGTACATCGATTGATCTAGATTTCATCTTACTCAAATAATGAGGGATAGAATCGAAAATCCGAGAATAGGTCAACCCTGGATGACCTTCAACAAATATGCTACAACTATCATCTAAGCCTATTAAGGATGACACTTCGACATGTTGTTCCCGAGCATGCCGAAGAAGGCGAGCCGGAAATGAATGTCCAAATAAGAATACTGCCTGTTTACTAGACATCATCGAGTGATGCAATAATCTCCTCTGAATATATCTTATTCAGTCTTCTTTACAGCAGTCTCTGATATAAAACAAGTAAACAAAACATATTTAGGTCAATAAATGAGTATAATTGGCTTATTGACCATTCTGTATAAACCAAAAGTTCACAGCAGATCTCTTCTGCCGAGTTGTATAAATGCACAGAGCTAATTAGAATGTTATTTCACGTCACAAACATGGACGATATACATATCAACTACAGTATATATATGATGGGTGAAGAGGTGGCATAAGGCCGGACCTGTAAAATACTTGAAACAGGCAAGTCCCTTCCCCAAATAAACCTACAAAGGTCTGAGACTTATCAGACACTCTATGAACTTAAACAATCTTACAAAGGTCTGAGACTTATCAGAACCTCTTTGAATGTAAGGCTATATATAGCTAAGTAATGGGGTTAGGCCAGTCACCTAACCTCTTCTTCCGAATACGCTCCGAACGCCTAGGTTCGGGGTCATGGACTGGTAGTGAGAGTGGCTCTTTACCACTGGGTGATGAAGTGCTTGGCTTCATCACACTAGACTCTGAAGTCGGTTGTGTGATTTTACGACTGGGTGTATCGGGAGCCTTAGGGTCAGTTGCTGGAGCTAACATCCATTCCCAATCTAGAGAAGAATCATCGTCATCGATATCAACCCCACCTTCGTTGTCAACGGAGGGTAGGTTCAATCGGGGTTCTTCCAAACTTGGTTCAACTGATTTCCCTCTTGGATCAAGAACAATCATCTTTCTATTAACCCAACGATCAACACCACCATCAAACGGTTTAATTGCATACAGGTCTCCCTCTTTGTTGGACTTTACCACTACATACTGTTGTTCCCCATAAGTATCTGCTAGTTTATGTCGCTGAGTAAACGCGCACTGTTTTAGAAGTACACGGCTACCAACAGGCAAAGGACTTGCATAAGCCCGTTTGTCATAGCGACGTTTGTTAGCCTGAGCTGCTTTAACTAGACGCTGCTTAGCAATCTCATGGGTTTCGCGAATGATATCTGCTTGTTCCTTGGTAACACTCTCATTCCAGTTATTATTGGTGTTGTTGAGAAGTTGATCCAAGGGTACTGTAGGCTCACGACCGAACATTAAAGTATATGGTGCGTATCCGGTAACACTGTGTGGGGTCGAGTTATAAACAAAAACCAAGTGCGGCAGCAGCTCAGGCCACCGTTTCCGTTTCTTATGATCGAGAGACTTGATGAGACCGCATACAGTTTTATTGAAACGTTCCGTTTGAGCGTTTCCTTGAGGGTGGTACGCAGTAGTTCGAGTTCTTTCTATACCGTACAGTTTGCATAGCTCACTGATAACACCACTTTCGAAGTTTTGGCCACGGTCAGAATGTAGTTGTAACGGTACCCCATACCGTGAAAACCAATGATCCCTCAAGACTCGAGCAACGGTGGAGGCTTTTTGGTCTCTACATGGGACGGCGACAGCGAATTTCGTGAACGAGTCCGTCATGACAAGTACGTCCTCAAGATTACCTAAGCCTTTGTCAAGCTTGAGAAAGTCAATAGCTAGTCTTTCCAACGGACGGAACGATAGCAGATGGCGCATGGGTGGCCGGACAGTCGGAGTGGGTGTTTTGGTGATTGTACAGTGGAAGCAATTTTGAATATGTTCACGAACATGTTTGTTCATACCAGGCCAAAAGCAACGCTTTTTCATGAAACCCAAGGTTCTACCCACTCCCTGGTGACCCCATTGATCATGTGACGCCTCTAAGATTGTTGCACGAAGTGAGCTCGGAACTAATAGCTGGTAACACTGTCCTAACCCAGGTTCATTATGGGTACGGTACAAAACCCCTTGACGCTCGACAAAACAAGGCCATTCCCTGATCCACCCCTTTACTGCAGTGGTGAGGAGATTAGGGTCCAAAACTTCCTGACCAGGTTGCCAAGGTATCTTCCAAAGCGCCCAGACTTTACCAAGAGTGTCATCCCCTTTCTGTAACGAGGCTAACTCCTCAAAAGAATAGGACGGCAGTACTGATGGTGTAACCCCAGGTAAGTCACTTTCATTATTAACCACACCAGCTTCAAAACATGAGACATGACAAGACCTTACACCAGGTGGGATTGGAGTACAAGTACTCTTAGACTCTACATGGAGGGGCTCTACTGTTCCTACCGCAACCTCATTCGGAGGGTTTCGACTAAGTGCATCGGCACACTTGTTCGAACGACCAGTACGATATTTGACTTCTAGGTCAAATGGAGCAAGTTGGGCCACCCAGCGTTGCTCGGTTGCTCCCAACTTCGCGGTTTGGATATGGGCCAATGGGTTATTATCTGTCCATACCACTGTTTTCTTTCCCATGAGGTACTCCTTAAACTTTTCAGACACTGCCCATTTTAGAGCCAACAGCTCTAACTTAAAACTAGAGAGGTCGCTATAGTTACGTTCCGGTCCCCGCAAACCCCGGCTAGCATATGCTACTGGATGAAGGTTGCCCCCCTCATCATATTGAGATAGACAGGCCCCTAGGCCTTTCAGAGATGCATCGATCTCGAGCACAAAATCTTTCTCAAAACACGGGAATGCCAAAACAGGGGCCTCACAAAGAGCCTGTTTGAGAGTCTGAAAAGCATTGTCAGCCTCGGCTGACCATGCAAATGGATCACCGGTGTTCCCTGCTTTTTCCGGTGCTTTGACGCATAGCGCATGAAGTGGAGCAGCAATAGCGGAAAAACCTTTCACATAGCGCCTATAATATGAGGCAAGTCCGAGGAATGACCTCAACTGTGTCGCTTTCGAGGGAATAGGCCAATCTCTGACCCTAGCAACTTTATCTGGATCTACAGAGATTCCTTGATCACTAACTATGTGGCCCAAGTGCGAAACCGATGTCTGGAAGAGTCTACATTTAGACCCTTTTAGCTTAAGGCCATTCTCCTCAATACGTGAGAAGACCTTATCTAGTCTACTGATATGTTCCTCAAACGTGGTTGAGAACACCAATACATCGTCAAGATACAGTATGACTTCTGTCTGATTAAGGTCTCCAAAGATCAACTCCATCACCCGTTGAAAGGTGCTGGGGCTATTTGTCAAGCCTTGCGGTAAACGCAAGAATTCATATAGTCCCCAAGGGACTCGGAAAGCTGTCTTCGCGATTGCGTCGGGATGTAGTGACACCTGAAAATAACCGTGGGTCAAATCTAACGAAGAAAAGAACTTTGAGCCACCTAGGGATTCGAGAGTTTCCTCTATTCTTGGTAGAGGGAAGGCGTCTCGCTGTGTCTTTGAATTTAGACAACGATAATCTATACAAAGTCTTAACTGTCCATTTTTCTTTTTGACTAAGACGATCGGACTTGCATAGGGGCTCGCTGATCTACGTATGATATTTCTATCGAGTAGATCCTGCAGCATTTTCTTGACCTCACTTACTTGATCAGGCATCACACGCCTGTAAGGCAAATTTACAGGTCTATCGTCAGAAAGTTTGATCTCATGCGGGATGAGATTGCAATAGCCTAGGTCTAGTGGACTCGCGGAGAAGGCCCTTGTGTGTCTCTGTATCAACTTAGCTGCTTCAACAGCGTTACTGTAACTAAGGTTCTGTAAACTTAACCCTGGGGGTAAGGAAAATTTCGTCCCATCTGGGAACACAAACACTTCCCCGGGTTCATCAATGGAGGCATGCTCAGGTTTTTCCTGAGTGGTGTCACTAGACACTCGCCCAAAAGATTCAACATTAACCTCAGTAGGATCTGTCTCATCAGAGACAATATTTTGTACAGAGATCTTCAGTCCCTCATCATCAAGATCCACCAAAACCTCTTCAGCTAACTCAACCGAAGTAGCAACTGCTATTTCAGTATTACCAGGCACCAACACTGGCTCGTCACCAGTGTTGATAATGATCAACAACAAGGACGTACTGTTTGGCTGGACGCCTTCCAGTACAACAAGCGATGGACATAGGCCATCGTGACATACACTATTATCATCCTCCCTACAGGATGGGTTAACAAAACAAGGCTGTAACAGCAATAAGCTGTTATCTGGACAGTCTGCGTCTACATTACAACTGATGCTCTTTGCAGACTCTGGAGGAATTAACTCGTTCACTTGAGTTTTCACACAAAACGTGTGACTGCTAACACCGTTAGTGTCACTGTTATCCAAATCACTATTCTCAACAAGCTGAAACCATTTCAGAGCAAGGTCCCAGTCGGACCCAGGTTTTATGTGGTTCACACACCCTTGATGGTGTGCAACCAATCTCAAGATATTGCACCCTAACAATATAGGGAATTTCTCCCTGCGTGGATTTGTGCCTTCGGGAGATTCTGATGATGTTACCAAAAAGCTTGCAGTGAGCTTCTGCCCAAATATCGTAATGTTAGTCCTTAAATAACCCTTAACAGGTATTTCAAGATCATTGGCACCCCTAAGATTTATGAAGGTTCCTACCTCATTTAACTCCCCAACTACTGATGCTAAGTGTTCATGATAGAATTTTGATGAGATCAATGAAGTCTCTGCCCCGGTATCAAGGATGCAATTTACCATTTTACCCCCAATACAGATTCTAGCTGTGGGACTTTGGGCAAGAAGTTCCCTGCGGAGAGTTTGTGCATTAACCCTATCACCCCCAGCCAGTACAGATGAATCAGGAGTGGGCACCGACACCCCCTCTGCCACAGTGTCCTCTATGACAGGGGGACAACTTTTCCCAGACTAGGTTGCGCAGCCACATTATGTTCTGTTTTAGATTGAGGTATGTTCGGCGGAGGCCCAGTGGCCTCGCCGGCTCTCCTAAGATCATTTTGCCGTTTGTAGCAAACTTCAGCATCATGTCCCCGTTTTGAACAATAGGTACACTGAGGGACAGGGCGCCTTGGTTGATATTGCCTATTGTTTGCAAGTTGACCAACCACTTTGCTCAATTCAATTACTACTTTACCTACTTCTTGCAACTGAACAGTCATACCCTCAACTAGTTTTATGAGTTGATCTTGCCTTTCGGACACAGATTTGAGTGTTGTCTGATCGGAAGGTCGGGTTGTGACCTTATCAACAAGTGTGGGAGTTGGTTCTGCATGATAGGGACTGTCGTGTACCGGACCACTGGAAACTGAATCTAAGTCTTGGAAGAGTTTAAGCGCTATGTCCCGAAACTCGAAAAAGGACATGTCTTGGTAATCCATCTCTAACTTTCGTAATTCACGGCGAACATACGGCCTTGCTGCTCCCTTTATAAATTGCTCTTTAAGGGCCTTCTCTCTTAGTCGTGCAAATGCCTCACTTTCCTGTGGGTCAGCCGCAGCAGACTCTACGCGGTTATAGAAAAGTATAAGTGCGCGTCCAAAATCTGCCAATGACTCGCCCTCTAATTGTGTGCGGGCATAGAATGCACCGTTTAGTGATTGTACCGACTCCTGAGGACCGAATCGCGATTGCAAAGTTGCAATCAGCTTCGCAAAATCTTTATGATCTTGCTTGGGACAACAAAGTATCTCTTCCTTAGCTACTCCTCCAAGGTGGTCCAATACTGCAGAAACCCTATCACCACCCTTAAGGCCTAATTGTCTGCAGTATGTATCTAACTCATCTAACCATTCGCAAAGGGTTAGGTCTCCAGTGTTCCTAGGGCGACCATAGAATTTAGTCAACTTAACTGTAGGAGCCCTTTGATATTTCAGGTTTTGAAGGGCACCTGCAAGTGTTTCAGCCAGAGCCTTCTGAGACTGAGCGAGAATTTCCCCAAGTGCCTCTGGGGTTGCCATATTTTGAGGTACTCCCAACAAAATCAATCAAGAAAATGATAGATGGGAGTTTCTGTCAAGTTAGCTGTATACCCCTCATACTAGTAAATATACACAACGTGGAATTGGGTGTCTTTCCCTAAAATTCCATCAATAAACTGTTTACCATGTAAGTAAACACTACAATATCGCTTTCCTTTAAGCGCGACTTCAGAAGGAGTTACAAATGTATTAACAATCTCACTTCTACACTCAAAAGTTACTGATTGGCATATAAGATATGCTCAAGCAATGACAGCTACACCTTAAAGATAGCGGTGTATCTATACACAAAGTCAGCTCGTGTACATGTCCAAAAAAAAATTACTAATTAGCATATAAACTATACACACGCATAGACAGCTACACCTTAAAGATAGCTGTGTAACAATACACAAAGTGTGTACATGTGAAACACATCACATTTCACTGAATGCATGTGGTAATCTTTATCCAGATCTGCATGAGGGACCACCTTCACCACAATTTCTGTTGAGTTTGAGCAAGAAAACCTCACTAAACGTGTCGCATTTGCATGAAAAGCCGAAATGCATATGTGAACAGATATTTACGGGTGTGCACCTAATATAGTGGGGTGCAACCTGTGGTCAACAAAATATTCAATGACCTACCACCACATGCACACATGTAAAATTGATGCAATACAACTTTAAATGAGAAAACAACGCGTTCTCTACTTGAACGGTGCTTAACGGATCCGTCCCAGCATAGGATATGGTCGACAGTTGAGGACTCGCGACATCAAACGAAGAGTGTGCTCCAAAAATGTGATCGACCGTATAACTGGCGTTCGGGGAAATTAAAACTTAGTATGTGGGAAACTGAAAGTCAATGCCAAAGCTATCCTGTCTACGACGCCACTTTTGCACTGATCGCGGAGACCATGGGGCAGTGTTATGTGCACCACGATACTTGAAGGAAAGTCCGCTAAATGATGAGTTTAGGACGCTGAGGCAATAATTCAAAATCAGAAACAAAATAATTGGAAGCTGATGCAAAAAGTTTCACTTCTCAGATTGGAATATCAAATTATTTTAATTGATGTCTGATTTTATATAAACAAAGCAGAATGAAATAAATGACAATCAGTTCCCACAATGGCAAGTAGTGTTATATGAAATAAACCAGTGTTACAGGAGCTAGGGTATAGAATTTGCGTGGTCTACAATTGTCAATTAACTTAAATTCCAGTACAAAATGCCGTTACGTTCAACTGTTGCTTAATTTCCCTAAATTTCCCTTATAAATTGCTAAATTTCCTCAACTTCAAATTTCCCCGAACGCCAAGCTGGGTTGTGTTATGGCATCAAACTCGCCAACCTGTCACACAAAATATTTTATGGAGCAAGAAACCAAAGCTAGAATTAGACATACAACAGTCACTGTAAATTGCAGACATGAAACAGTCACCGTGTGCGACCAGGTGATTCACTCACGAAAGTTTTCAACAGATCGAGAGGACAAATGAACCTTAAATTACTCTTTTTCCAATCAACATATGAACCTAAGATTTGTCCAGTAGTATCAGGGATAGTGATGTGAGACTATGAGACACAAATCATGCAATAGATATAAAAATGTTATCATCAAAAGCTGAGTTTAGGGGCACAAACTATTCTTCAATGTACTCACACATTGGCAGCTGATCCGAAAAGGACGGTATTGCTCATCACTTTCCAAGATGGCAAAACACATGTAGATTAATGCGCCTCACAACCCCTCTCCTGATACTATTAGCTCAGCAAAAGTGTCTCTAACAGTTACAGGATACAATCTCCCACATTAATAGAAGTTTACAAATAAGTGAATTCAGGATTGATGCGTCCAAACTGTTTTAAATAATTACTTTTCCTCAAAGGAACTATTTGCACTACATGTGGATGAATAGCGGTGACATGTCGCTACACGCTATAAATAGAACTGATGAAATCACGGTCTCACACGAAGACTACGGAGTCTCTCAAAAGACACGGACCCCTACATTAAAAACACACAAACCAGGGACTTAGCGTAAAGTGGACACTAGGAAAGCTTTCAGTGTATTGCCTCCATGCATGGCATGGACAAAAGAGGGCGCTTTATAGTAAAAACAAGCAGAAGCCGGAATGAGGGACACTTCACTGGTTCACTCATGCTGGTTATTGTGTATTTGGTACAAGCATTTATAAGACACGATGGCGCCCAAGAGGTCCTCGTTTATAGCTTTCTCAGTGGAGGGGGGGGGGGGGGTTGCATGAGCGAAAGAAGGAGATTCTACCTTCTCTTTGAGCGTGGTGACTTCTTCCTTGCTGATCTTCCAAGGAAACTTCTCCATGGTCTCCCCTGCATCCTCATCCAGCATCCAGAGTTTGGACAGCTCCTTGAACCGTCTAAGGCTCTACTCCTTGGGCTTCTTGTTCAGGTCCGGGATGACCTCCACGTCCGAGCAGTTGATGCGGAACTTGCTGAGCATGTTGGCCATGTTCATCTTCTCCCTGTCCACTTGCTCCTTCTTGCCCGTGGTGGCAACGACGCGCAGCTTGCATTTCTACCAGTTGGATTTCAAGGAGATGAGGTGAGGGATGAGTAGGGGGTGGTGGGAGGTGGGGGTGGTGGGAGGTGGGGGCGGAGGTAAGGGGGGTCACAAACAAAAATTAGAAGGAGTATTATTTCCCATTGACATAAAGCATGTGTTTCCTTAGACATGCAGTCATCCAGAATAACCTGAAAGATCTCTGAAAGGCTCCATGAAATGAATTGGACACTGAAACATAAATTAAAATAATAAGGCCAACAAAAAACAAAAATTGTGGTGTTTTCTATGACATATATAACAAAACCAACTGTGTGGTAGGGTAGGTAAAATCTGTTTTTGGGGTTTGACATTTCAATAGCCTAAAAATATAGGGTGGGATGATAGTCATTAAAATTTACTTTTTTTTTCTATTTTGCATGCATTAGTTAACGTGAATCATTCTGCACTACTGACCAACTTACACAAAAAGAAATATAAAGTTTATAGTTTTCACTGTGGGGGGGGGGTGCTTGAACTTGAGGATATTTTAGGAGGGAATTCTTGAGGGGAATTAGCATCTTGCATAGGAGGATATGTTTCAGAAGGGAATTATGGAGGAAATTGACCACCTTGGCTAGGAGGATATGTTTGAAAATAGGGAGGAGACTAACCATCTTGGCTAGGAGGGTTTTTTTTAGAAGGGAATTATGGAATAGACTAACCATCGTGGCTAGGAGGATATTTTTAGAAGGGAACTATAGAGGATAACCAGCTTGGCTCGGAGGGTTTTTTTATTAGAAGGGAATTATGGAATAGACTAACCATCGTGGCAAGGAGAATATTTTTTAAAAGGGAATTATGGAGAAAACTTACTCAATATTTTGGCTAGGAGGATTTCTTTTTCGAAGGCAAATATATGGAGAAGACCAACCATCCTGGCTAGGAGAATATTTTTAGAAGGGAATCGTGGAGGAGATAACCATCTTGGCCGGTAGGATGTTATTTAAGAAGGGAAGTATGGAGGAGACGAACCATCATGGTGAGGAAGATATTTGTTTTAGAAGGGATTTTTGGAGAAGACTATTCTTGGCTAGGAGGATATTTTTTTAAAAGTGAATTATGGAGGAGACTACCCATCTTGGCTGGGGGGGGGTGTTTTTTGAAAGGAATAAATGAGGATATTAACCACCTTGGCTAGGAGGATAAACTGTTGTTTTATTTTCAGTTTTTTTTTAAATTGTTTTATTTTTTAGAAGAATATTTCATCAAGTATTAAATATCGTGACAAAGGACGAATAAGTTATAATGCAGGCTAGGGGGCTTATTTTGTTAATGAGGAAAAAGGATTATGAAATTTGAAGGAAGGAGGTTAATCGAAACATTTTCCAGATCCCCACCCATACCTGACATCGCACCCCTCCCCCCCCCCAGCCAAAGCTAGATCCACCCCTGTTTAGGATTTCACGCTAGTTTCTGCTATAGTGTGTAGGTTTGTATAATAGTGAAGTAAGTGCCCTTAGTAGATTAGCCACTCATTATTGTCATGGGAATTGCCAACACTACAACAGACATTTTTACATGACACTTAGAAATTACGGCTTTTGCAAAAAGCCTAAACAATCAGAGAGGATTACTTCTGTGCTTACAGGGATAGCGCAGGATTTCTGTGCTAGTTTGTTTTGTATTTCAAAATTGAATATTCAGTGATTTGTCATGATGACTGTGTTACATTATGAGATTTAATTTCATGAGAAACCATCAAACAATGAGAAAGAGCATACTCGAAAGAAATATAGTGTTTTAAATGTGAAAAATACAAACCAAATGAAAAATGAAAAGTCAACGTCCATGGAAAAATAATAATACACTATTTGTTTGAGCAATAACCCAAGCTCACCAGGTCAAACTATATTTAATTGTAAGTTCAGCAAGTGATCGGTCTTGATGTCTTACATGAGAAGATTAAATTTCGTGAGAAACCGTCCAACAACTAAACAAAATCTTTCGAGAAAGGGCGCGCTGAATAAAACTGTGGTCTCGCACCGCCAAGACGTACATCGGCACGCCGTAGAATATTTTAAGTTTCGTTCAATAGAGGGCGCGCCACATAAATAGTGGTCTCAACAACGCATCTACGCGTATACAAAAAGAACAATCTCGTTTCCGATGAATTACTCAAGAAATACGTAATGGATTCAATTGAAAATTCGTGCAATTAGTCTTCACGTTGTGTAGCAGAAGTTGTTTGAATGGCGTGAGAAACTGTGGAGCTATAAATATAATATGATCGTAACAATCTAGTGTTTGAAACGCTAGAAATCCATGTTGACTTCCATTAGGATTGTACTTGTCGCGATTAAAACCTTTTATTGTTACGGTCATAATAGTTTGATTGTTTGACCTTTTCTTATGAAATTAAATCTGTTCATGTCAAACATCATGACAAATGAGTGCACGAAAATTCATTGAAATGTAACGTGTATTTCATGAGTTGTTGCCTCCAACACGAGTTTATTCTGTATTTCAAAATTGAGTATTCAATGATTTGTCTTTATGACCGTGTTACATTATGTCAGTTAGCCAAAGGTTTGCTGTTTACAATTTCTTAGGTCAACTTGCGAGGCATTGTGGGACCCAACTGGAAAAAACTGCAAAAGGATTTTTGCGATATGTGCCCTCCATGATATTCTGATGCCCCCTGTGCCCCCCCCCCCCCCCAACTTAAAAGATCCTAGCTACGCCACTGAGCTAGGGTTACCCTAAGCTACCCGCCCGTCGAATGCACCCAGCTATATAAGCTTGGCTACCCCCCAGCAAAACACAGCCACAGCCGAGCCAAACCCGACCACCTCGTCCAGCAGCCCCATCAAACCCCGGCCCAGCCGGAAGTTGGATCCCGTCATGCTCAAGGGCGGATCCAGAACACAATTTTAGGTGGCCAAAAAAAAATTGATCCCCCAAAAAGTGGGTCAAAAAAATTACGGCGTGGGGTTCCGACGATTTTGTTTGGATTCTACATGCTCTGTGGTGCGATCTGAGGCAATTTCTGACCACTTTAACCAATGTTTTTTTGAGGAAAAGATGTACTCATTGCCTGCCTTTATTGCGATGTTACATTAAAAAAAATGGTTTCTTTTTTTTGGGAGGGGGGGCATGGACCCCTTTGCCCCCCCCCCCCCCCCCCGGATCCGTACATGGAGAACTAGGGAGCATTTGCTCACTCGCCGCTAGTGCAGCTCTGTTTACGTGGGAAGACTGGCTCATATCTAGGAGCTCTCAGCAAACTTTCGTTAATACGTGGAAAGTATGTTGGTTAAACTTACTTCCTCGCATCGCATCATAAAATATAGGTTTTCCTCTTTCAAATGAATATAATTTCTTCATGGTTAAAGGCGAATAATTATGTGCACTTTTTCATTGAAAAACGGGTAACTCAGTGAAAATTTCGCGTTTCCTTTGGAGGTCATGGCACATTTCCCTGATTTTTGAGGGTGCGGGTTTACTTCTTCGAACAGCACACGTGTGAACCCGGTCGCATACAATTACCTCGCACGGTTTCTGAAAGATAACACAATAAGCTTTCCATTCATGAAACAACCGTTTTGATTGGTTGAGAAGAACAAGGGGCACTTTTCTTGTCAAATCAGACATCGCTTTTGTTCCGAGGATCGACCTGCTGTTTATGTATAGTCCGGGCTACGCAGTGGGGCTATGCAGGTCGCCGGGTCAATGCACCGTTGTGTGTGACCGCAGAGCATGCAGGGCTTTGATTTTCTGCACATATGGGTGGCAAAGTTCTCCATATGCTCTTGGTCATGCTACCCCAACCTGTACCCGTGCCCCTCCACCTAATGATCAAACCCGGACACGGTAAACAATCCACAAACCTGTTTCAAAATTGTAGTTCGACCGAGCCCCACCGATTACGCACGCAAAAATGCCTCAATGCCTCGCCCCCACCCCAACGAAAGCACAACAAAAAAAGGCGGCGGTGCCCTTACCCGCCGCCCGCTCCCAGCTTGGCAACCCCAGCACATCCCAGTCCCAGCCGAATCAAGTCCGATTATCTCGTCCAGCAACCCCAGCCCATCAGCCCGGCCCGGCCGAGCAAAGCCCAATTGGATCCTGTCAGGCTTACCCAACCCGTACCCGTACCCCTCCACTTAATTATCAAACCCGGACACAGCAGACAATCCACAACCTGATTATAAGAACTAAACTTCGATTGAGCCCCACCAAACTATCACGCCTGCAGAAGCTGACGGGCGACTTGTCTCAACGGTCGAGTTGTCTCAACGATCGAGTCGTCTGAACGGTCGAGTTGTCTCAACAGTGTAGTTGTCTCAACGGTCGAATTGTCCCGTAGTCGAGTTGTCTCAACGGTCGAGTCGTCCAAGCCCCTGCGTTACATGTACAGGAATCTTCAATCTGCCCCATAAGGGAATCACATATGGAGTTTGAGATTTCAATGGGAACACAGGAAAACTAGAGCTAGGTGCTTCACGAAGCATGGATATCAGCCCGGCCTTTTGAAAGTAAAATGACCCCTACTGACTATTAGGTGGCCATATACTATTATTGCCAAATTATGTGAACATCCCATATCAGGCCTGGTCCAAAGATGTAACTGACCAAGTTTGACATTAGTAAGAAGCAATTTGTATTTTTGAAGAAAATGACCACTGGTGACCACTTGGTGGCCTTTGACCCCACATGCTGGTCACTTAAGATAGTTCTAGGGTCAAGGAAGATCATGTCCAAATTTGGCCGAAATGTGAAGAAAATGACCACTAGGTGACCTTTGGCCCCACATGCTGGTCACTAAAGAAAGGACTCAGGTCGACGAAGATCATGTCCAAATTTGGCTGAAATCGACCACGAAATTTGGCAGATACAGCAAAATGACCATTGAGTGACCACTGCCTGAAATCTACTAAAATGCAGTATGTGGTATGGGCTAAGCATATAATTGACAAACCATTGTTCAAATCAGGTGAATAATTTTGGCAAAAACTAAAATGACCCCTATTGACTATCAAGTGACCACTGGCCAAATTCTGTGTACACCCTGTATGAGGCTCGGTCCAGGGATGCAACTGACCAAGTTTGGCTATCAAAGGATGAAGACCGTGGGAGAAGGAGCATTATGTAATTTTCACTAAAATGAACCCTAGTGACCACTAGGTGACCTTTGACGCCGATCTGAGCACACCCAATATGAAGCTTAGGTCATTTGTCAATATGGCCAAGTTTAGTTGAAATCGGTCAAAGCGTTTGGCAGTTATACTAATTTAAAGACCCAAGATGAGAAAGAAGAAGAAGTTGAAGACGAAGACGAAGATACAGGAGGACCACAATGTATCAGCCGGTTGCACCGGCAGATACAACAATAGAAGGGAAGCAAAGGTCTTCCCTTCAAGTATATGCATGTAAGGCTGTGTGACGGTGTAGTCCAGATCTCTATGTTACAAACGATGTGCACATGTACTATGGATACGACGTAAATTCTCCACTGTATTTAAGTATCGTCAACTTTCATCACTTTGGGGGTAAAATTTGAAAATGAAAATATTTCGGGCCGTAAATACACACATGGTTTGAATACTCCATTCGTTCAACACATAGACATTTGCTGAATACAAATATCTTCTGACTACCGACCCAATTTTTGGAAGGCACGTTATCTGAAGCAGAACTAGTTGTTTGGCCTTATTATGAGTTCGGCTCTCAGTAGCGTGAGTTGAAACGTATCAAAGATTGCGCCCCCCCCCCCCCCTCCGGTTTGGAAATATTGTACTTCAAACCGACGTGGGGATTTTTGTCAACATTAGAAGCAATTCTCGCCATGTACTTATCAGTAGCAATAACGAAAAACAATACGAGGTACCACCACGTAAACAACTGAACCCCTATCATGTTCGCGTGCATGTCTTATCGTTTCAAACAACTGTTGCTTTCTCACGAAGTGGGAGAAACAATATCTGCCTGACGTTCATTCCGAGATAATCAAACCGCTAGCCTTAATCATGTTTACGACTACTTTGAAGTTACAGTGTTGGGTAATATCTGCATTGCCTAGTAAGTTATATATTAAATATATAAATATTGTTTTCCTTATTAAAAATCGTATTTGTTAATATAAATGGTCTCTTTATTAAAACAGTTATTCATTAATTAAACTTATCCCACTTGGTTGGAAAACGCAAGCGTTAGGCAGGGTTTTGCTGACCAAAACATTTTATGTTCTGGTTTCAGTAGCGTGAGTAACCATACAATGTTCAAGTCAGGGTTGTTAAGAAAAGGCGACTGACATGTTGAAGTCCACTCTTACAGAAAACAAAGACCTGGTGCCATGAACTGAGGATTTACAAATGTTTTTTTTTCACCGATGGATATTTTGAATTGTTCCAAAAATAGAGTAACACTGTTCAGAAGGAAGGAAGGGGTGTTTATATTAAACTCAACCTGTATCGTCTTCACACATGAATGATTTATTTCTTGAGGTTACAAAAGACGTGATAAACGCTTATTTTGTTTTAAGAACATAATTACATACTTATTGAAAATAGCAATATATGTTTCTGTTTTATAATTTGTGCAGGTCAGTTTAGGCACAACAAATGATATGGTGTTTGTCTCCTTGTTTATAATTATTATTGTAACTGCGTAGCCCAATTCAGTCGAATGCACTGGTCTCCCATGTGCCGAGTAACGAGAAGACAATGTGAAAAAAATCACAGCTTTAGATGTGGGTGAAAAACTCTTGAAGAATATTCTTTGAAATATTCTAATGGAAGGCGAGGAAATTTACAGCTACACCAACCTGACATCCTTGTTAGCTCTTGGCTGACCGATATCACATTGACATATTTACTTCCGCCTTATCGATCGGTGATGTTAGATTGCCAGCACGCAGGGGCCATTCACGAGCCGGGTCCAAGTTTATCAGTCACTGCTCGGCAAACCGATGACAAGATATAAGGCACTCTTGGCCGCTTCATCGTCACAACGACGGAGCTCATCCTGCAGACGACAACCGAGAGAACTGACTGCAAGAACAAGATTTTACTCGGTGAGTGCTTGAAACAATTATGGTCTTCCCGAGAGAAAAAGAATACATTTTTGCACATAGTGTGTTAATCAACGTAGGATTTAGAATATGCATTTGAGGATTAATGTTGACACAACAACGACCACGGCTTGATATTATTTTCTCTTCTTTGTATGCATGTGAAATATACTTGCCTAAGGACTGAAACGGTGACTTTTATTTGCGTGGCTATGATACTGATACACGATTGCTTACAATCCAAGCAGTGCGCCAGTGTGGGATCCCCACAATTAGGTTCCATCATTTTTAAGCTCAGGCAGAAGCAACCCTTTGAGCTTCGCGCGCAAAAAAAATACGCGGAGTAGCCACATGGAGAATTTTATCACCATGCGTGTTTCTAGGTCAATAACCCCCCGCATGCCTGGACATGCACAAGATATAGGTCATTCACATGGCCAGGGATTGTTTACAACTTGTCTGAGCTCTGGGCGGCACGAGGGGTTTACACAAAGAGATCGGCGGCACAAAGGGGTTGGCCACTAAGATCTCCAACTACTGCACAAAGGCATTGGGCGCCATCTTGGCTGCTGTCTTTCAACACTCTTTACTCTGCAGTGGTTAGGGTCTGGCCAATGGGAGTCTCTACAGGCTTGTGGTGTATAGTAGGGGTGGGGATTACATGGAAGCTTGGCCTTATTGGTCCATTGAAAAAAAAATGACCATATTTGGAAAATGTGGAGAAATTTATCACCGCCTCGCTTCTCGAAGCCGGGTTGTCACTTGGTGGTCGGTCGGTCGGTCGGCCAGTTGGTCTGTCTGTCTGTCCCTGAAAAATTGACCAAAATTACGGTGTTCCATAATATGTGCCACCGGTGTCACATTTTTAGGTGTCGCATTTTTTTAAGCTCTGGCAGGGATCATTTTGATCGATTTCATGCAAGACTTTCCTGCAAGACTTCTTGCAACACGACCAGAGCTAATTGTTCACTCGCACTTGTTTAGTTTAGTTGCAATCTAACATTGTTAGATAAACGTGCGACTGGTCGAAATAAAGTCTCTGTACATTCACTCTTAGAGGGCGTAATACATGTATAATCGGAACGGATGATCATGCACGCAGTTTCGCTGTTTCACAGTTTCGCTGTTTCATTTCACTTGTTCACAGTGCTCCACTTCGGTTTCATCAAGTTACTTTTAAGCATTGCAGGATAAAATTGTCAGAATAGACTAGAGGGCGTTAATACAAACGGACCGGATCATGATGATGCACACAGTTTGTTTTATCAATTTATATATTCATGGTTTATTTATTCAATCATACAAAAAAAGAGACATTGCAGCCAGAGGCTGAATTGCGCCTCCCCTCACAAGTTCACAATAAAAATTACAAAACCATAACATTAAAAACAAGTCAGGTGTGTTTACAAACACAAATGCCCCGCAACCGTGACTGTTTCCATGACATAACACCACTCTAACATCAACTTACATGTACCTTGGTCAAATGGAACGATCATTGACAGCATTAGTGTCTTCTGTAGGTTTTATATGAATTAATCCCTAATCCCTATGATCTCAGAATAAATACAATTTCAAATTGCTTTATTTAGTTGGATTCATTTGTAGAAATCATGCATAAAATTGAGGTTTGTACATGTTACTCAGTCCTTCTGCTCTGCTGTTCGCCTTGAAATTTGAAGCAAAAGCTCTCAGACGAATTCAGACATGTTTGCATGTAGGGCTCCACTCAGCATGCAACTGAGATTCTGTTGAATATTTTTGAAATAGCAATCATAGTGGTATTTTGCTAAATATATGGACTGTTTTAGTTCTGCGGTTGGTACAGATTTTCACAAAAACTAAAGATTTTCTTTGACACAATCGGTTGACAAAAAGATAGTAGATGATACTATTAGTCAAACCGGTGCCCTGATTTTGTCATTAAAATTTGTTCAAAAATATCCTTTGTTTACTTCGTTTGATTTTATAAAAGTAAATCCTTCCAAAAATAAATATTTCTCGTGCTTGAGTCAGGTCAGGGCCGTCCGTTGATGAACGCATTCTACGCAATACAAATGTTTGATCCAAATCCCAAAGATGTTTGACTCTGTTTCACTTGTGAAATTCAGCTATCCCCCCCCCCCCTCCAGCGCTCAAGATATCTGCCAGCGGATTTTCAATGACTCGTTTTTGTTGGTATTATTTTCATCCAGCAATCTGCTCGAGTGTTGAGGAATCCTTTCGTGGTAGAATTCGAGAACTTTACTTCAAGCTTATTGTCTGTTATTTGACTTTTACGTCACTCATTATGGAGCCCCCAAATTTTCCAAATTTTTGCCAGCTGAAATTTTGGTTTTATTTGGAGATTCTCTCAGCACCCCGAAAGTGGATGGAACAATCTAAAACTTCAAATTTCATAATAAAAAGTGTAAAACGTTTTACGAAACCAGATCTCCAATTATCTTCAAGCAAAAACTGTTTTGTTACTTTAGCCAACAGTTCTAATGATGCGGATTTCCTTTTAATTGAAGCTCCTCCGTTTGGTTTAAGCATTTTTGTGAGAAAAACAGGTCTTTTTAGCTTCTGTCATCATGAGCACGGCAGTGGTTAATTTTTTCCCCGTTTACTTTCCAAAATCGATTTCATAGTCCTGTTCAAAATCGTTCCACTGGCACAGGAGGCTAATTCCGTTGCATAGTTCAGCCATTATGCGTCTGATACGTTAATTTCCCAAAGATCATAAATGACGTCATCATAAGATAATCAGATTCAAAGTCACCCCTCCAATGAGTGTGGACTTTCTTTTTTGCGATGTTTACTTGCTGAATACATGCTCATTGTGACTCCTACGAATTCACCCACTTTTGAATCAACTGACGTTTCTTGAAACTTGCAGGGTTTTTTCTCCCTGTTAGATGAGATATTTAACGAAATTGTTAACCAGCATTGAGATATTGAATCATTAGTTTACAAATTTTGAATTAGTTGCTACTAACAATGGAGGAATTATAATTCAGGAGGAATTTTTGTACATGGAACAAAGGAACTCCCCCCCCCCCCGAAACAAAATAAAGTTTACAAATAGCAGTTTTTGAGACGATTTTTTTTTTGTTTTGTTAAATTAAACCTGCGGATTCAAAATTTGTTGTGAGCAAAAGTTGACAATATTGATGAAGGATCAACTACTTTCAAATTTCTCAAGTATGTCTTTTTGGGATCACCTCGTTTACTTCGAAATAAAAAAACCAACAAATCAATTAATTCAACAATTAAAGGTATGGACGTTGCTCATGCGTGAATCACGTTAGGGCGGTTGGTTAACGGAAAACAGTGACTATAGTCAAACAATAATCGAGGATTAGGGTCCCATTTCTCCTAACAGAAAATCTTACATGCAATGCAGGTGTTATGCCTCCCCACCGGCCCCCAAGTTATCTCTGAGTGAATTTAATAACACTTTGAATCATTTTCGTTGATATAATTATTTTTCAGCAAGCAATCTGCTCGAGTGTTGAGGATTCCTTTCGTGACAGAATTCAAGAAGCTACATCATGGTGAGTGTTTGTTAATAAACATTTTCTGCAAGGAATGTTACCCCACGAGACACCAATCTAGACAACATGTTTGTGAATGAAGCATTGCGTATATATAACGACGCAATTTTCTTTACAAAACCCGTTCATTCAAGCGGTTTTGTAACTTTACTCAATTACATACAAAATTGTAGCAATGCGATTTTTAGCTATAGCAATGTGAAAATTGACGTCAATTGGCATCACGTCTGTTTATGCCCCGCGGGGCATTCGCTGGTCCCCCCCCCCCCCTGCAAACAGGACGCTGGGATACTCTGAGGAATTTACGCTCTGATTGGTTGGATTTTGCGTGACCAGTGACCTGCGCGTCAACAAGGTCATGACTCTGCCAGGTTGAAAAGGCCGTTAAGACTGATTCATTACTCTTTTATTCCAGTTTAGAGATGTTTCTTCTCGTTGAAAAGCGTAATAATGTAGGAAATTCAATAAAACTTATCTGGGTTGTAAATTTGTAATTCCCGTCACTTGCTCAGCCTCCGTTTCGAATCACGAACGGTCGGATTGCAGATAGTATTTGCGCACATTGTCAAACTGCGGTCTTGAATAGCTGCAGCCAGATGCTTTATACATAGGTCATAAGCCACTTCCTTTACAAGATTCTGTGAAGCTCATCAGATTATCCCAGCGTCCTGTCTGCAGGACGGGGGTAGAGCGAACGCGGGGCATAGCGAATACAGTCGATACAGCGCCCTCATTTGTCACGAATAATGCGAACCGAAGGCGGATTCGTTTACATACATTAAAAAAAAATGATAACAGAAGATGACTGTGGATTAAACAAGTGTCAAAGAAATATTTAGAGAATTGAGGAATCGCCCTGCCATTGACGTATTATAGAACTCTGCATGCCTGACACGTTGGCCATTAAAAAAAACAGTCATACAGAACATTGTAACCCTGTCAGGACCAGGGGCACAATGTTACCCCTTAAACCCCAGACCCCGCTATGACACGTTTTATAATAGTTCCGGAATGCTGTATTCGCAACCAATAATAAATAATCGTATTTTGTTATTAAGAAATTGAAATATGCATCTTTGCTGGAGTCAACACCAACTTCTTTGCTTGAACCTTTCAAGAATCCACTTTAGATGCGAATTCGTGGTCACGTGACCAACTACAAGGCATGCTGGGAATCCAATATGGCCGACATTCGCGCAATACGCCGCTTTGTATTGTCAACTTTTTTTGTGCAATTTCTTTGGTTTTGGGATACTTTTTTGACAGTCCCTGCCAACCCAAAATGCAAAGCATTTTGTTAAATCGTCACCGTTTTCACGAAGAGGCGAATTTAGTATTTCACTGTCTGAACAAACATTCGAGATAATCCCGTTTAAATTTGGTCCTTTTTTCATTTGACAATTTGAAACTTAAAGATGCATAAAATATGCAAGATTTAGGTTTCAGAGGAAAGAAGAGCTTCAAGTCTTCATAAAGTGTAGCAAACTTTAAGAAAAATAGGTGATTAGTCTTGCAGAATTAATCAATTAAGAGAAGTGGCTGTTCGTGAAAACGAAAAACAAACCAATTATCAAATTCGCCCCTTCGTGAAAACGCTTAATTAACTACGTGCAGATTTCGCCCTTCTGCGGTCTGAGTCAGTGCATGTTTTGTACAGTACGCGCAGATTCTGCCCCACTGCGCATCCGCCTTGAAATTCGCCCTTTCGTGAAAACGTTTTATTGCACGCACATGGGATTCGCCCCTTCATGATATACGCACCATTGTGTTAAGCCCGGTTCATACTTCATGCGAAAGCGAAAGCGAACGCGAATCTGTGACGTCATGGCAAGTATTCGCGCTGCGAATTCGCAAAAGTTGAACACATTTCAACTCGGGCGAATTTCGCCGCGAATGTTTCATGACGTCAAATTCGCTTCGCATTTGCATTCGCATGAAGTGTGAACCGGGCTTTACAATGTATTTATTTATTGAAAATTTATTAATACCATAGAGTGCAGAAATTTGCCCCTTCGTGAAAACGCAAATCGGCACTTTTTGGCAAATTCGCCCATTCGTTAATTAGGTTAATTAAGATTTTCAACGTTTTTTTTTTTAAAGTAAAGCCTCACCCACGTTGTAGATATTGATATATTCATTTTCACCAAAACAACCACCAAATTTCGGAAAAAGGGACGATTTTCATGAAATTCGCCCCTTCGTGAAAACGGTGACGGAATTACCGGTGCTTTACTGATGCCACGTTTAGGACGAAATCACACCAAAATGGTCATTTTACAGGGCCCTCTAGTGTTCACTGAAGTGTATAAAAGTTATTTTGTTGATTATTGGCAACACGTCCTCCTTTCCAAATTTTAGGAAAATGGCTATCGCATATTAATGAGGAACACTTTGTGTCGCCGGGTTCCGAGAAGACTCAAACTACCCTGGTCCTTATTTCCGGCCGAATTCGCCAAAGTGATGTTTAAATTAATTGTTCCGCGTTCAAATACTATCATGATCATATTGGGGGATTTTTTTAGTAAAGTGCGGATTCGGAATTAAGAATCCACACTTCGAACATGTCGGAAAATTGTTTTCCACAATGAGCATTAATAGGGCCGTCTGCATGAAAACTTTCCTTCCGAAAATT
The DNA here is from genome assembly GCF_015706575.1 of Patiria miniata. Taxonomy (NCBI): domain Eukaryota; kingdom Metazoa; phylum Echinodermata; class Asteroidea; order Valvatida; family Asterinidae; genus Patiria; species Patiria miniata. Next base: position 8,486,895 of record NW_024037048.1, read on the forward strand.
ACCAATGCATCTTCACTGTCACAGCCGTCACTGCAAAAACTACTTTTGAGCCGGAAAGAAATCGTCGTATGATGAACTATCCAAAACACCAGAATGATGGTTGTACGGGTGTGGCGATACACATGCTAAACACGCCACAATGCTTGATTACGTATAAGAGCCTCGAAAAAAATCCCTTGTAAATTACCCTTAGGCCCCCCCCCCCCCCCCCCCCAAAAGTCTCCGGTTTCTGGTATGGAGCTTGCCCAAAAAGTGGTGCGGCGACGCGGCTTTTTTTTTTACCTGTTTTTTTGTTTTGCTTCAAATGTCGGCTGATGACTGCAAATGGTGCCTGACTAAACTTAGTACACAAATATGGGAGTCCAGAGAGGCCACGTAAAGCTTATTCTCGATCATAACCACATCTAAAAACACGTTAAAATTGTGCAGCAACAGGATTCCAGTCCAACCAGTGAGTTTGGCGGTTTTGAGACATCATCTTTTATTGAAAAAAAAACTGTTCTTTATTTTGCCGACGCGCATGGCTACGGCGACGCGCGCGCATACCAGAAGCCGGAGACTTTTTGTTGGCCTTATGGCCACAACTCGACACGATCTCCACTCAATGGACTGTTAATCACGATACTTGGCAATGGTTTAACCCTAAAAGGGCCGAGGCGGAATCCGCCCCCCCTTTCAATTTTTTCCGTGATAGCCTTAAAAAAAAACAAATTTGGGACCCGAGCTGTTCTGACTTTTTAGCCTCGAGCCTTGCGCATCTTTTGATACCAAAAACATAAACATCGGACCACGGGTTGCCGCGTAGCGAAAACTTTTCAGTGAATTGTCCCATATACGTCGTGTACACAGAGCACAATATTACCATTTACATATGAATACATCGTACATACGAATAATTAATTAGCCATAATTCCAAAACCTTTTGACGTATAGTCATGACATGACATTTCTTGGGTATGTTTATGATGAGGTGCTCTATGCATGTACCGAATTACAAAGGTTTTCGTCACTCGATGGCCGAGATCTTAGGGGGAGCGGAATCCGCCCCCCCCCCCCCCCCCCCCCGGCTGAGAGATGGCCTGATTAGGGTTAAGTCGGAGAATACACGAGAAAGTGTGGACTCTTAATTTACGAATCCACTCGGGGTTTCGCCCCTCGGGTATTCTTAAATTAAAGGCAGAGTCGTCGCAAAAGAAACAGGACAGCTAAATCCCGATACACTTTTACCTTCATTTTCGTCTAGGGGCAATGAATTATTTTAATGAGAAGCTGTTCAAATTTGTCAGGCATAAAATGTTGTAATGATTATAAAACGCTCCTGCATTTTATTTTTAGAAGACGGAAACATTTTAATACAACTGACGTTCTCTGATGTTCTCCCACTTTCTCCGAATTCTGGTTTTCCTCCTGTTCTCCGATATTTACCTCCCATATTTCTCCCTAAAAATGTTTTTTAGTGTTTCATTGTATCTTCTTTACAGATGAACATCTGTATGGCAACTATTCTTTCAATCGCCCTCCTTCTGGGTAACTCTGTCAAGCTTCGAGCATCCGTTACTGGGCCGGTTCCCTCGGACGGTGACTGTCCTTCATCTGATGAGGCGTGTCCAATGTGCTCCCAGGGACCGGCCGGAATACCTGGAATTCCAGGTCTGCCTGGCTATCCAGGGTGCAAGGGCAATGTAGGTCAAAAAGGTGATATTGGACCGATTGGCCCAAAGGGCGAGATTGGATCGATTGGACCCATGGGTGATCAGGGAGCAGTTGGGAGCCCTGGGCCTAAAGGGGAGGATGCCATAGGCCTGCCAGGCGTGATAGGTCCAACAGGTCCAACTGGTGTCAAAGGTCAAAAGGGTGAGCCAGGGGAGACACCAGACGACTCCAACCAGCGGGTAGCATTCACCGTGGTGAGGACGAGCCACTTCACCTCTACGAGTCACGACACCAGTTTGCCCTTCCAGGAGACAAAGACGCTTCTGTCGGGTACCAGCTTCGATCTCGAGAACGGCACGTTCACGTGTGGTGTGCCGGGCACCTACGTGTTCATGTTTTCTGTGAACAAATATACTTCCAGCATCCTGTGGGTTTATCTCCGGAAGAACGGCGACGTGGTTGTCACTGGCCTTAGCTATGATTCAAGTCACGCTGAGCAGGTGTCTGGGAGCGCGGTGGTGGTTCTGCAGAGTGGAGATACGATGTATCTCACGATGTCCGGTACGGCGGCTAGTAATCCCAATCACTGGACCTCATTCAGTGGCTTCCTCCTTTACCCCGAATAAACACAATCCACACATAAAGATACACGAGCATCGTGTTGCTGATTTTTTTTATTCGCTTTCCATTTTGCCGAAACAATAACCAATGAATTAAAACAAATAATGTTCAATGACAATGTCACAAAATATTATTATTAATGTTTTTTGCATTGCGCATGCGCCGATCTGTGTACAAAAATGGATTCATCATTTTTTTAAAATTCTTGCAAAACAAAATATTTAGCTTTATGCACGAGTATTGGGATATAGTGAAAAGTATGCGTTAAGTTTTTTGACGATTTTTTTTGGTACCCATTGTAGGCCTATCGGGAAGTATTTTGATTTAATATTTTTTCAAAGCAAGCTGGTTCATCATTTTTTTTTTAGAAACAAAAGGTTTGCAATTAAGCAGTGCCACCATGTATCCAGAAATGTTAACAACTAAAAAAATTGTGTTTATGGTGTTATCTCGACCAACCTGGATTTTTTAGGCCATGTTTCTGACCGCCATTTTTTTTTATTGCCACATTTGGTCAACATATACAATAACGTGTTTTTTTTCCCGAAAATAAATGCAACTTGTTTGTAGTATTGGGTATTTAAAACAGATTAATTAAACACAATAACTGTATCCTAATTAAAGCAAACAAAGTATAAAAGACATACAGACAAACAAACAAAATATTTTGCTACATACCTGGATAATTTAGGGCGTTTACTGTAACATGTTATTTTCTTCGCCTTATGTTCCTGTATGCCCAGCACAGATGATGTCAATTAAATCAATCCCATGCATGTATCAATTTTTATTTCATGTCACGAAAAAAGTCTTGAGTGATTGAATCTGATTTTCTTATCGACTTTAAGCTTGGCATTTGGATTAACAATTGTTTGAAATATTCTAATGCTATTCACAGCAATTAGAATACACTGGTTTTTATGAAATGATTGCATTATTTTAAACGTTACAATATGTGAGAATTATGTAAAAGTAACAATTGACTGGCTATGAAAACAGTATGCATAAAACCTCATTCTGAGGATTACCAAAAACACCACCATTGTTGATGAATACTCTCTTTTTTCGCTTGGCTTCGTTATGAAAAAAACCTATGATTTTTATTAATTTCAGTTGAAACAGAAACCTGCCCATAGTAATGAAAAATGTGGAGTTGGCTGTTGTTTTTAAAGCCCGCAAAAGTGCGACAAGTGTTTCTTGATTAACAGACTCCAAATTATTTGAAGTCTTTTATTGTTCTTAATCAGTATTACTTGATTGCATTCAAGAAACTCACTTTGAAAACATCAGTGAAAGTGTGAGCCCGTTAGATGGTAAAGAAACAATCTAAACGAAATCAATTAAAACAAAGCACAAATTCCATTCAAGTGAGGAGGGTCTTTCAACTGGTTGAAATTGCCCTTTGTCACTTTATCATTTCAAGTGAATTTCTTTGTATTGACGTTTATTTGGATGCCATATTTGGTCAGGTGATGCAATTAAGTCTCCTGCTGACTGCATGTCCTTGGATAATGTCTCCAGCCGGCACATGTACATGTAAGCTGAACAAGTACGCTTCCTGGGAATAGGTAGACTCCTGCAAGAAATCAAAGAAAAGGTTTTAATGGACCCTTCCTGCACGTCAATCAACAGTGCACATTGACCTATCAGATCACCACTTTTGATCAGGTGACCACAGTAGCTCAGTCAGACTGGGTCACAAGCACTGTTAGATCTATTGCTCACCCCGCCCCCATTTTTTTGCACCAGCGGTTAACACCCCCCCCCCCCCGAGTATTCTGTAAAGAGTGCCCTTTTTACACAAGAAACTTGTTATTTTTTTACACAAGTGTCCTTAGTTTTGTTTAAAAAGTTTCTTGTTTCGCCAGCGGCTTTTAAAGAATTTTTGGTATTTCGTGTAAACGTCAGCAATTGTGCCGCCATGAAAAGCGCCACCCATTGACCTACCGCCATTTGTGAGTTAACCACGCCCCTTAGACAACTCTATCAGCCTTTTTGCTGATACCACCATCTTTGAATTATTTTTTTCGGGGGGGGGGAATTACAATGAAAATATGTCTCATCATGCAACTGTAGCTGAGAATGATGGGATGACTTTTCATTGTAATGCCCCCCCCCCCCCCCATTTCAAAGATGGCAGTATCCGCGAAACGGCTCATGGAATTTTGTACGTTAATTTTTGTTTGTCTCAGATTTTGGCGTTCTGCGTCCATTTGTATATCATGTTTGCAAGTTGCATGTTGCAAGACTGGACTTAAAATCACAAAAACCAGGGACTTAGCGTAAAGTGGACACTGGGAAAGCATTAAGTGTATAAAAATGTCTCCATGCATGGACAAAAGAGGGCGCTTTATAGTCAAACATGCAGAAGCCGGAATGAGGGACACTTCACTGGTTCACTCATGCTGGTTATCGTGTATTTGGTACCAGCATTTATAAGCCACGATGGCGCCCAAATGGCCCTCGTTGATAGTTTTCTCTGTGGAGGGGGAGGGGTGCTTGAGCGCAAGAAGGAGATTCTACCTTGATCGTTGAGCGTAGTGACTTCTTCCTTGCTGATCTTCCAAGGAAACTTCTCCGTGGTCTCCCCTGCTTCCTCATCCAGCATCCAGGGTTTGGACAGCTCCTTGAACCGTCTCAGGCTCTACTCCTTGGGCTTCTTGTTCAGGTCCGGGATGACCTCCACGTCCGAGCAGTTAATGCGGAACTTGCTGAGCATGTTGGCCATGTTCATCTTCTCCCTGTCCATTTGCTCCTTCTTGCTCATGATGGCAAAGACGCGCAGCTTGCATTTCTCCCAGTTGGATTTCATGGAGATGAGGTGAGGGATGAGTAGGGTCAAGCCTGGGGGTGGTGGGAGGTGGGGGCGGAGGTTGGGGGGGGGGGGGTTCACAAACAAAAATTATACAGAGCATTATTTCCCTTTGACATAAAGCATGTGTTTCCTTAGACATGCAGCCATCCAGAATAACCTGAGAGATCTCTGAAAGGCTCCATGAAATGAATTGGACACTGAAACATATAATAAAATATTCAGGCCAACCAAGAACCAAAAGTGTGGTGTTTTCTACTACATACAAAAACAACTGTGTGGTAGGGTAGGTAAAATCTGTTTTGGGGGTTTGACATTTCAATAGCCTTAAAAATATAGGGTGGGATGATAGTCATTAAAATTTACTTTTTTTCTCTACTTTAATTTGCATGCATTAATTAACATGTGAATCATTCTGCCGACTACTGACCAACTTACACAAAAATAAATATAAAGTTAATAGTTTTCACTGTGGGGGGGGGGTGCTTGATCCCAAGGAGGAGATTCTACCTTTTCTTTGAGCATGGTGACTTCTTCCTTGCTGATCTTCCAAGGAAACTTCTCCGTGGTCTCCAGGCTGCTTCCTCATCCAGCATCCAGGGTTTGGAGAGCTCCTTGATGATTGTGTTGGTTTTGATCTTACCCAACCAACAGCACAGAACTCCATCTTGGGCAAAATCTTGTCCTTGTACCAGCCTTCAGAAAAAGAAAAGAAACAGTCAATTGTTATTTAATGATCGTTAACTTGGTTATCATTAAGATCGGAGTAAACCTGAAGTTAACACAACCTAGATATACCTCACGGTATCAAACGTTAAATCTGACACCGTGGCAGCAAGGAGATTTCGACCTTTCTATGAATATGCCTTTGAATGAGCATGACGACTATTTATAAAAGATATAGACATATAACATACTCGGCAATAGGGATAGTCAGTGGAAAGAACTTGGGACAGGTGTGTACAAAGTTACGCGCAAGACTCAGACTGTTTTAAGCGAATTACTGAGAAGACGACCATAATTATTGGTAATGAGGATACTTTTATTATGGAGTAGATTAACCATCTTGGTTAGGGGGATATTTTTTAGAAGGGAATTATGGAGGAGACTAACCATCTTGGCTAGGAGGATTTTTTTTTTAGAAGGGAACTATGGAGGAGACTATAACCAGCTTGGCTCGGAGGGTGTTTTTTTTTAGAAGGAAATTATGGAGGAGTCTACCATCTTGGCTAGGAGGATATTTTTAGAAGGGTATCATTTAGAAGGGTATTAAGGAGGAAACTAACCATCTTGGCTAGGAGAATATTTTTTAGAAGGGAATTATGGAGGAGAGGAACCATCATGGTTTAGGAAAATATTTGTTTTAGAAGGGCTTTATGGAGAAGACTAACCATCTTGGCTAAAAGGACATTTTTTAGAAGGAATTTATGGAAGAGACAAACTATCTTGGCTAGGATGACTTTTTTTTTAAGATGGGAATTATGGAGGAAACGAATCATCATGGTTAGGAAAATATTTGTTTTAGAAGGGCTTTATGGAGAAGACTAACCATCTTGGCTAAAAGGACATTTTTCGAGGGAATTTATGGAAGAGACTAACTATCTTGGCTAGGAGGATTTTTTTTAGAAGGGAATTATGAAGAAGACCAAAGATTTTAGGTGGAAAATGGACTGGAATAATGATGTTTAATATGTCGAGTTCCACTTGGCAAAGAAAATGAACTAATTATGAGTTGTTGAATTTCCACTGAAAGTGATCAATACTCATTTTTGAAAAATCACCCACCAGAATGTCAAAGGTTGGACGCAATTAAAGATGTTGCAAGACTGGACTTAAAATCACAAAAACCAGGGACAAAGCGTTAAGTTACGGAAGACGGATAGTGCCACTCAATGAGTGTGAATATATTTTTTTGGTGCGTGTGAAAATATCTTTTGGTACAGCGACCGCCACTTATTATGACGACTTATGTGGCGGCCGCCACTTATTATCTGGCGGTCGCCACATTATAAGTGGCGGCCGCTGTACAAACAAAAATATTTTCACACGCACCAAAAAAAATATATTCACACTCATTGAGTGGCACTATCCATCTTCCGTATAAAGTGGGTACTGGGAAGAGCTCTAAGTGTAATGTCTCCATGCATGGACAAAAGAGGGCGCTTTATAGTCAAACAAGTAGAAGCCGGAATGAGGGACACTTCACTGGTTCACTCATGCTGGTTATCGTGTATTTGGTACCAGCATTATTTCCCTTATTTCCCTTATGCAGCCATCCAGAATAACCTGAGAGATCTCTGAAAGGCTCTGTGAAATGAATTGGACACTGAAACAAATATAAAAATAATATCGCCAACCAAGAACAAAAAGTGTGGTGTTTTCTATTACATATAAAAAAAACAACTGTGTGGTAGGGTAGGTAAAAATCTGTTTTGGGGGTTTGACATTTCTATAGCCTTAAAATATAGGGTAGGATGATAATCGGTAAACTTTTACTTTTTTCTCTCTATTTTGCATGCATTAGTTAACATGTGAATCATTCTGCACTACTGACCAACTACCTGATTCTACCTTCTCTTTGAGCATGGTGACTTCTTCCTTGCTGATCTTCTAAGGAAACTTCTCCGTGGTCTCCAGGCTGCTTCCTCATCCAGCATCCAGGGTTTGGAGAGCTCCTTGATGATTCTGTTGGTCTGGATCTTACCCAACCCACCAATCTAGACGGAAACCAATCAGGAAGGAAAATTTGAAAGCATTTGGTCTGAATAAATTGTGTCCAGGTCTTGGAAAAAACCAACGTTAGTGCTGAAAAAAAAGCAAAAAACCTGGACAAATCTGGTTTAATGATCTTGTTATACATTTTGCAACTTTGACTTAATTTTAAAAAGACATGCTTGCATTTTACTCAAACTGTTCATCAAAATTCATTCAGCAAAGTCTTCTTCAAGTACTCATCTGTGAGTACACATTTCGGTACTCAAACTACTCATTGAAATATTCATTAAAATAATTCACCAGGGGTACACAAGACTTGTAGAAAGGTACTCAACTAATACAAGACCTCAGGATTCATTGAAAACAAATGAATTGACTCAAAAAGTAGTACTCAGTAAAAAGTAGTCTACTTGTCAAAAAAATGCTGAACTCATACTCGACTTATCGCAGACTGCTTCACTCGTCAAGCAGACTCGACTTAAAAGACCGAACTTATCAAACAGTACCTCAATCCATTTAAAACTGGTGTTCCAGAGTCCCTAACTTAACTCAACCAAACTTAAATAGATTGAAGTTTCAAACACAGGCAAAGTTCTTGTATTAATTTTTCACTGATTAGATGCTGGTGTCATTCTGAACGACTGCAACACTCAATCTTTGGACGACTTTCATACTAGTTGCTCCTCAACGTTTCAAACGTCAAACTTAATTCAACTCTTTGGAATAATTTAGTTCGGCACTTCTCTGAATGCTAGTCTGAAACGCGTGTAGTTGTCAAAAGGTACACAACTCATCAAAATGCACAAAACTTGAGCTATCCACGCATACTCAGGTCTGACCCTGATCCCCCTCATAAGCCTACCTGCATGAATGCCTGTGCCCCGGTTCTAAGCTTAGCGTAGGGTTTGCTACCATGAATGGGAAAGCCTTGATCTTCTGAACATCCACCCATTTCTCGTGAGAGTCTTTCAGAAGCTCCATCAAATGTGTACTCTGCTCATGAAGGAGACTATAACCAGCTTGGCTCGGAGGGTGTTTTTTTTTAGAACGAAATTATGGAGGAGACTAACCATCTTGGCTTGGAGGATATTTTTTAGAAGGGTATTATTTAGAAGGTTATTAATGAGGAAACTAACCATATTGGCTTGGAGGATATTTTTAGGAGGGAATTACTGAGGGGACTTACCACCTTGGCAAGGAGGATATTTTTTAGAAGGGAATTATGGAGGAAACTGACCATCTTGGCTATGAGGATTTGTTTTAGAAGGGCACTATGGAGGAGACTATAACCATCTTGGATAGGAGGATATTTCTTTTTAGAAGGGAACTATAAAGGGGACTAACCAGCTTGGCTCGGAGGGTTTTTTTTTAGAAGGGAATTATGGAGAAGACCAACCATCGTGGCTAGGATGATATTTTTAAAAGGAAATTACAGAGGAGACTAACTATCTTGGCCAGGAGAATAATTTTAGAAGGGAATTATGGAGGAGACTTTAGCTAGAAGGATTTTTTTTAAAGGGAAATATGGAGAACACCAACCATCCGGCCTGGCTAGAAGAATATTTTTAAGAAGGGAATTATGGAGGAGACGAACCATCATGGTTAGAAGGATATTTGTTTTAGAAAGGAATTATGGCTAGGAGGATATTTTCACAAGGGAATTATGGAGAAAGCTACAACCATCTTGGCTAGGGGATATTTTTTGAAAGGAATTAATGAGGATATATTAACGATCTTGGCTAGGAGGATATATTGTTGTTTTTTCCATTTTTGTGAAATTGTTTTATAGAAGAATATTTCATCAAGGATTAAATATCGTGGCCAAGGACGAATTAGTTATAATGCAGGCTAGGAGGCTTACTTTGTTAATGAGGAAAAAGGATTTAAAAAATTTGAAAGGAGGTTAATCGAAACATTTTCCAGATCCCCTCCCCCCAACTTGACATCGCACCCCCCAGCCAAAGCTAGATCCACCCCTGTTTATTTAGGATTTCACGCTAGTTTCTGCTATAGTGAGTAGGTTTGCGTAATTGTGAAGTAAGTGCCCTTAGATTAGCCACTCATTATTTTCATGGGAATTGCCAACACTACAACAGACATTTTTGCATGACACTTAAAAAATTACGGCTTTTGCAAAAGTGTAAACAATCAGTTACAGAGGATTACTTCTGTGTTTACAGGGATAGCGCAGATTTTCTGTGCAAGCGTGCTGTAAGCACAGAGTGAGATTCTACCTTCTCTTTGAGCGTAGTGACTCCTCCTTGCTGATCTTCCAAGAAAACTTCTCAGTGGTCTCCACTGCTTCCTCATCCAGCATCCAGGGTTAATTTGTTCAGCTCCTTAAACCGTCTCACCCCCAGGCGAGGGGGGGGGGGGAGTTCAATCTGCGTTGAGACTAACAAAATGTGTCGCTGAAATTTGGAACAGCATTGAAACGCTAATATGGCCTGATATGTGTCGAGGCGTCCCAAGGCGTGCAGTTTTCTAATGTAAGGGGCAACACCGCACGGGCCACAATATCCCCCGAAACCGCGTTCGCTGATGAGGGCGTGATGTACGTAGGGGCCAGGGAGCCGTCGACAGTCCAATTTCAACGTGACACACACTGAAAACACAGCGCGGTGCACGGCCGTACGGTGCTCACACGATCAAAGGACCGCTGAAATATTGAATCTTTCTGGAAGTCAAATTATGCATAATGATGCAGCGTGAACCATGCACAAAAATGTCCATTTACAAGGTTCACGCCGTGTGCGCTTCGTGTATGCTTTGTGCGCGCATCCAGGACAGCTAAATTTGTTCTGATGGCTGTTTCTACCATGTCAATATTTGTTGTTTGTCTGATGTATTTTAACAAATGATTGAATTTACGAGTTGCCGAATGTCTCAGCGATTCCGTTTTGATGCTGGCCCAAAGCTGGCCCAACGTCGGCGCAGCGTCTACAGAAACACCGATATGGCCTGAAATGTGGCGAGTTCAATGCTGTTTTCCAATGTGAGGGATATAGCACCGCACGGGCCACAAAATCCCCTCAAACCGCGTTCACTGAGGGGTTGATGCGGCGCAATGTGTGGACCGCTCACCGTGCGTTATTCAATGGGAACGTGAAAAGGACGCGGTATGAAGCGGGTGAAACGGCCACAATGCCGATGTTTCTGGACGGCCAATTTATTCAAAGCAATGCAGCGTGAACCATGCACGAAACACTTCACTTGCAAGGTTCACGCTCTGTGTGTTTTGTATGCGTAGGATCAGCTAACAATTTGTTCCAATTCACTGTTTCTGTATGGCATGTGCAGCAAGAGTTCACAAATACTTCCATTTTACAAGTTTCCGAATTTCTCAGTGAATTGGCTTTTATTGATGGGCCCACCTATGAACTGATATTTGGTGCGGTTTACGCCGAGGCCACCGTGCAGTTTTCTAATGTAAGGGGACGCAACCACTCAGGCCACAAAATCAACTAAAACCGCGTTCGCTGAGGGCTAGTGCGAATGACGGTTGATTTGTATTGAATTGCATGGGAAGTCGCCGCGGTTACACAGGCGATCGTGAACCGCCAGAATGCTGATTTTTCTGCATTGAGGGGCCTGGATCTTCTTTGCAAAGGACCCACAAAGTCGCTGATAAAGCACCAAAACAGAGGCACATGTATTCCCCACCGTACCCTCAGTGGAAGCCGCCCCCACCCCCGCCCCATTTTGAAAACCTGAATTACATTCACTGTTGTAATAATACTTTTATTTTGCATTTAGTGCAGCCTTTGAAAAAAAAAAACGCACCCCAGGTGCCCTACCCCAAGTTAAACCCAAGCGTCTCCGCTGGCTTGAGTACGATTTAATTCCTCATATAATCCCAAATATATCCACACAATTTAATAGACTGAAGCGCCAACTGTACATTGAATGAATCACGGCCAAGTGTATACGTCACTTGTCTATCCACCAATCACAGTTTGTAGGTGACAAGTCGGTGACGACAAGTCGGTGACCACAAGTGAGTGGTCTGTGACTGACAGGTTGTGTGTGTCAATCATAAATTCCATATTTGGATGTGTCACCGACATCCATACAATATCCACCAATAAGAAGTGGCCATTTCAATCTCGGTGACTAGTTTTTATGTTGACTTTATATAGTCTCAACGACATTAACACTGCTTTCGTATCATTAATATGAAGCGAGTCGGTGATGTGTGATTGACAGCGTACAGGAGCCATGCAATCACAATCCAGGTCCGAGTTTTTAGTCACTGCTCAGGAAATCGATGGCACTATTTAAGACATGTGGGGCCGTCCACCCTTCATATCAACCACAGGTCACCTTCGGACGACAACCAGAGAGAGAACTGACTGCAAGAACAAGATTTTGCTCGGTGAGTGTTTGAAACAATCATTTTTCCTCTGAAGAAATTTGTTGTTTTTGCACAATGTGTTTGAGTCAATGCGGGATTCAGATTTTGTTGAATGTTGCTGATTCAATGATTCTCCAAACAGCGAGCGCGGTGGTAGGCTTGATATTTTCCCGTCTTTGTGTGCTTGTGAAAATGTGGTAGCTTGAGGACTGAAAAAAAACCAAGATTTTTATGAACAAATTGTTCTTTTTCATTTCACTATGACTCTGATACACGTCTGCTAACAGCAAAACCAGCGCGCTAATTCCGATACAGAAGTTGTGCCTTTTCCCAACGACCACTTTGGAGTTGATAAAGTATCGCGATGATTTACAAATGTGTTTGAAATTAACTTGTTCAGACGGGCTTTGTTTGTGCATAACATGCACTAAGCCCTTCTGAAAGAGTTAATTTCAAACACTTTTGTAAATTATCGAGCTATTTTATTTTAGCTCTTACTGTAAACAGTTGGTGCGGATGCAGACCACGGTTTTGTGAGGTCAAATTTAAGTCAACAACAATGAGGAATTCCTGTCTGGCAATATTTCCGTTACTACTTCCATTGTGCACTCTCAAATATAAATTGTCCAAATACTGACTGGTTTCTTTACTTCTTGAACAAAAATCATTAAGGTTTCTTGTCGATATGGATAATACACTACGAAGTAACATTTGTGGATTTTTTTAAAATTTAGGTTCGACTGTTATGTTGGACTGTTTTCTGACGGCAGTTTTTCGCAAGTATAAAACATCAAGTTCCCTGCTGTGATTCAGAACAGTAAAGATGTATTGATCATTCAAAATAATATTTCAGAGGAACTACAAATCGGTGTTTCACATTTCGGTTTCAAAAAAAAAAGACTCGCAAAACCTGGACTCTTTATAACCTGGCCAATTTTTTTTGGCATGATCAAGCACACTCTTATTTTTGGCCTCTTTTTTCCTATTGACTTTATCGTTGAAATTTTCAAACATGAATCCTAGTGCAATGTACTGACATTATTTCCGGATATCACTCAAACTCAATCAGAATGAAAACTTATGCGGAAGTTGGTCACGGAAGAACGTATACAGATATCCGGACATCTCAAAATGCCGGTCTTATTTGTTATATTATTTGTGGTTATTCTCAGTGACTTTGAACTTTGTTGTTCAACTGGCATTTTGCTATAGTTCACAGTGCGCCATTCCGGTTTCATCAAGTTACTTTTAAGCATTGCAGGATAAAAGTGTCACTGGTCAGAATAGACTAGAGGGCGCAAATACAAACGCACTGGATCATGATGATGCACACAGTTTTATACAAGTTCAAAAGCTGGATGCATTTTGTAGAATTCATGGATAGATTTGATTTTTTGGAGAACGCATTTGAGATAAATAGTCCACCCAAATTACAGTTTTACTGAACAGACATTTTTTGGCCGTATTGTACTTGTGGAATTCAGCCATGCCTCCCCACCAAACTCCAAGTTATCTCCTAGAGGATTTTTAATGACTCATATTGTTGTTGGTATTTTTTCAGCCAGCAATCCGCTTAAGTGTTGAAGAGTGCTTCTGCGAGAGAATTCAAGAACTGTGCTTAGGTGAGTGTCTGTTGACATTTTCTTCATTCAAGCATCAGAATAGAGCAGTGATTTGGTAGGAGACTGTTCCTTTTTTCTATGCATTGAATCTTTTTGGTCCAAATTAGAAACCAGAAAACGTCATTCAATTACCTCTACGAAAAATATCATCCTGGCCATGATGGTTAGTCTTCTCAATTATCCCTTCTAAAACAATATCCTCCAAGCCATAGTCTCCTCAATTATCCCTTCTAAAAATATCCTCCTAGCCATGATGGTTAGTCTCCTCAATGATCTCATCTAAAAAATATCTTCCAAGCCGTGATGCTTTGTCTGTTCAATAATCTCGTCTAAAAAGAATTCCTCCAAGCCATGATGATTACTATCCTAAATTATTATCAACTCTAAAAAAAAAATAGCTTCCAAGCCGTGATGGTTTGTGCGTTCAATAATATCTTCTTAAAAAATCCTATTAGCCATGATGGTTAGTCTCCTCAATTTTCCCTTCTAAAATATCCTCCTAGCCGTGGTGATTAGTCTCCTCAATTATCCCTTCTAAAATATATCATCCAAGCCATGATGGTTTTCATTTCAATAATCTCTTCAAAAAAAATCCTCCTTGCAGTGATGATTAGTCTCCACAATAATTATCCCTTTAGAAAAGATCCTCCTATCCATGATGGTTAGTCTCCTAAATAATGATCACATCTAAAACATATCCTCCTTGCCTGGATGATAGTCTCCTCAATTATCCCTTCTAAAAAATATCCTTCTAGCCATGATGGTTTTCATTTCAGTAATCCCTTCTAAAAATATCCTCTTAACCGTGATAAGTCACCTCAATTATCCCTGTAAAAAAAACCTCCTAGCCGTGGTGATTAGCCTCCTCAATTATCCCTTTTCAAAAAAAAAAAATCCTCCTAGCAATGATGGTTAATCTCCTCAATGATCACATCTAAAAAATAACCTCCAAGTCCAGATGATTAGTTTCCTCAATTATCTCTTCTAAAACATATCTTCCAAGCCATGATGGTTTTTATTTTAATAATCCCCTCTAAAAAAATCCTCCTAGCCATGATGGTTTGTCTCCTCAATTATCCCTTCTAAAACAATATCCTCCTGGCCATGATGGTTAGTCTCCTTAATTATCCCTTTAAAAAATATCCTCCATGCCATGTTGGTTTTCATTCAATAATCCCTTCTAAAAAATCCTCCTAGCCGTGATGATAAGTCTCCTCATTTAACCCTTCTAAAAATATCCTCCTAGCCATGATGGTTAGTCTTCTCAATTATCCCCTTAAAAAATATCCTCTAAGTCATGATGATTAGTGTCTTCAATTATCACATCTAAAAGATAACATCCAAGCCATGATGGTTTGTCTGTTCATATAATCAATAATAATAATGTTCAATAATCCCTTCTAAAAAGATACCTCCTTGTCATGAGTGTGAGTCTCCGCAATTATCCCTTCTAGAAATTATCCTCCAAGCAATTATGGTTAGTCTCCTCAATTATCACATCTAAAAATTAATTTCCAAGCCGTGATGGTTTGTCTGTTCAATAATCTCGTCTGAAAAATATCCTCCTAGCTGTGATGGTTTTTATTTCAATAAGCCCTTCTAAATAAGAATATGCTCCTAGCCATGATGAGTAGTCTCCTCAATTATCCCTTCTCAAAAAATATCTTCCAAGCCGTGATCGATAGTGTGTTCAAAAATCTCTTCTAAAAATATCCTCCAAGTCAAGACGATTAGTCTCCTCAATTATCCCTTCAAAAAATATCCTCCGAGCCATGATGGTTTTCATTCAATAATCCCTCTGAAAAATATCCTCCTAACCGTGATGAATAGTCTCCTTAATAATCCCTTCTAAAAAAATATCCTCCAAGTAATGATAGTTAGTCTCCTCCATTATCCCTTCAAAAATATCTTCCTAGCCGTGATGATTAGTCTTCTCAATTATCCCTTCCTTCTAAAACATATCATCCAATCCATGATGGTTTTCATTTCAATAATCCTTTCTACAAATATCCTCCCAGCCGTGATTATTAGCCTCCTCAATTATCCCTTTAAAAATATCCTCGTAGCCATGAGGGTTAGTCTCCTCAATGATCAAATCTAAAAAAATATCTTCCAAGCCTTGATGGTTTGTCTGTACAATAATCTCGTCTAAAAAAAATCCTCTAACCATGATGGTTTTTATTTCAATAATCTCTTCTAAAAAATATCCTCCTAGCCGTGATGATAAGTCTCCTAAATTATCCCTTCTCAAAACAATATCTTCCAAGCCGAGATCGATTGTGTGTTCAATAATCTCTTCTACAAAAATATCCTCCAAGCAATGATTGTTTTTATTTTAATAATCCCCTCTAAAAATCCTCCTCGCCATGATGGTTAGTCTTCTCAATTATCCCTTCAGAAAAATATCCTCCTAACCATGATAATTTTCATTCAATAATCCCTTCTAAAAAAATCTTATAGACTTGCGCCTGGAACACACCTTTTTGAACCGTAGCCTTTTTGTTTGTGGTCTTTGAATCAACATGCGATTCAGTTTCAAATTCTCCCTATTATAACTAACTTCGTTCGATGACGTCACAATGCTGAATTGTCGCAAAGACGTTTATGGTAATTCAAAGAATATCTACGGCAGACCAGCAAATAAACTGCCATGGACCTCAGTGATAAATACCCCCACTTGTAAAGATCAGGACAAATACTCACAACTCTCTAAGGTGTTTGAGACACCCATCAAATTACAGCTTATTTCATAATCTTTCATTGTCTGTTCAATGTTTGCGGTATAATCCGATGACCTTTTTGGAACAAAAATTCCACCCAAAGATGATGACCCTGTAGTCCTGTAGCCCATCGCCCAAGGCACAATCTGCCACTTCACAAAACACTGAACACTCAGGTTTATTAGGACAAAAGATATTGCTCAAACAGGGGCGGATCCTGGAATTTTTGCAGGGGGAGGGTCAGGCTCCTAAAAAAATTAACAAATTGTTGTGACAGGCGAACGGGTAATATTTTGTGTGCATATTTCACAGCGGGGGCTGGGGGGGGGGGGGGTCGGCCCCCTCCCCACCCTCTGGATCCGCGCCTGTCAAAATATTTTGTCAAATTTTGACCTGAAATGCTTGTAATTTGATGTATGATGACGTCATGACGACGTCACTAAAATATCCACATCTTCACACTAAGGTTCATGTTCATATCAGGTTTCGTCTTTCTGCAACTTCTTTTTGCATTTTAAATTCACCTAAATTTGACCTACCAGTAACCCCGGAAGGAAAGGTCAGACGACTTTACCTTCGAATATCAAAAATGTTTATCAATCTATAGTCAATCAGATTTCAAAGTGTGAACATGATTGTTCATTTTGTTTATGGGGTTTTGCAGTGAAATTGCTTGTAATTAAAAAATGATGACGTCATTACGACGTCAGAGTATAAAAAGGTATACCTCTGAGTCAGTGTTGATGTTTGTTAAAGGTTTGAAGTCTGTACTGTTCAGAAGAAAAGTCGCAGATAATTATTGTCAGAAAAAAAACAAGAAAGAAAGAAAGAAAGAAATTTCTTAACATTTCCAAACAATGATCGGGTAGTACCCGATCACCCAAATATATCAGGGTTTTGTTGTTCGGAATGAGGAATTCCTGTTTGACATTATTTCCGCCTCTACTTTCATTTCGCACGCTTCAAACTAAATTATTGTTCACATACTGACTGGTTTAGTTTTTGATAAAGTTAAAATCTTGTCACTATATGGATAGCACACTGTACATTCACGGAAAGTTGTATTGTCAAAACAAAGGCTATCAGTAGGACTTTTTCTAGTCATATCTGATTGCATGTTTTAGAAGAGTTTAAACATCAAGTTCCCTGCTGATTTCAGGTTAGTTTCAACTGATTGTGATTAATGCTGAAACAAATTCACGCACTTTTAATACTTTAAAAAAGTGTCTTTCTTTGGTTTGAAGAAGACATATTGCGAAAGCTCCATCCTTTATAAATAACCTCACCCATAAAATCAGTATGATCAACCACCCCTTATTTTCTTCCTCATTTTGCCATTTTAATGTTATCAATTTAATTTTAAAACACGGAAACTCTGGTGCAATGTACTCACATTGTTTCCCGGCAATCACTGAAACTAATTCAGGATCAACAGTTATGGGGGAGTTGGTCACGGAAGAACGTTTATCAGAAAAACCGGACATCAAAAACATTCCTGTCTTTATTTTGTGTGTTATTGCTCAAGCAGTACCCTTTCAACTTTGCCATTTCGCTAGAGTTCACAGTGCGCTTTCCATCAAGTTTCATTCAATCATAGCAGGATGAACGAGTCATGAATATAGAGGGCGCAAATACAAACGGACCGGATCGTGATCGATGATGCACACAGTTTTATACAAGTTCAAATTGCTTTATTTGACTGGGTGAATTTGTAGAAATCATGTGTAGAGTTGGTGTTTGTACAAATTGCTCAGGCTTTCTGTTCGCCTGAAGAGATCGAAGCAAAAGCTCTCGATGAATTCACTCATGTATTTGCATGTAGGGTTCCACTCAGCATGCAACTGAGATTCTGTTGGATATTTGGACAAACAGCCATATTGATTTTTGGCTTATTTTTCGAAAGTTTTTGGTGATTGGTACAGATTTTCACAAATCTGAAATATTTTGTGAGACAAGTTTCAGTTGACAAACAGATGGTGGCTTACTAGAGCCAAACCGGTGCGCTGATTTCCCATCCGGAAAATAAATCTTTATTGAACGACTGTAACTTGACTGCGGTAGTCCAGCTGTAGTGTTTGCGCTCCTTTGTATGAGATCGATTTTCCCCACAAATGCAGAAACTGTATGCTCATTGTGATTCCTATAACTACAAGTTCAAGCAACCTTGAACCAGTTAGAGGAACATAGGATCAATTGCTCACAATCTTAAGCATGATGCAGTACAACTAACTTTTGAACTTTTAGCTTAGTTGATGCTATACATTTGACCAAAACAGATAAATTAAAGGGATTATTTTGTTGGTTCTTGTCACTGAATTTCGTTGCTAACACACGTTAATAGTCTGCCCACCGGCACACTATTTCGAAAACGTCTTCAGTTTTTTAAGACGATATATCTTGTCTGATATAACACTATACATACACGAAATAATTCAGTGTCAAAAACAAAGCTGTTCATACTCGACTGGTTTTGAATCAAATTTTGGGAGCATTTTTTTAAAGAGCTCATTACATCAAGTTCCCTGCTGTGATTCAGAATAGTTGAAATTGATCAGGATTCGCACTTATTCAAAATAATTCACGCACTTGTAATAGTTCAGGTAAAAAAATACTGCGTTAACATTTTGGTTTAAAGAAAACAATCTTGCGAATGTTCGACTCTTTAACCTAAGCAGTATATAGGTATGATCAACCACCCCCTTATTTTCTGCCTCGTTTTTTCCCCTGTTTAATTTATCATTTTAATATTTAAACATGAAAGCCTGATGCGATGTACTCGCATTGTATTCCGGCAATCACTCAAACTAATTCAGGATGAAGAGTTATGGGAAGTTGGTCACAGAAGAACGTTCCTCAGGAAATCCGGACAACTCAAACATGCCTGTCTTATGATAACTTGTGTTATCAGTAAGGTGGATACATGTATTCTCAGTACCTTTTAAACTTTTTTGTTAAACTGTATCATTTCGCTAGAGTTCACAGTGCGCCATGCCGGTTTGATCATCAAACATTCAAGCATTTCAGGATGAACGTGTCACTGAATATAGAGGGCGCAAATACAAATCGACCGGATCGTGATGATGCTCACAGTTTTATTCAAGTTCAAATTGCTTTATCTAGTTGGATTCATTTGTAGCAATCATGTACAGCGTTGATGTCTGTGCACATTATTCGTCCCTTCTGTTCCCCGTCAAGGGCGGATCCAGAACACAATTTTTTTTTTTTTTTGGGGGGGGGGGGTAAACCCCCCCCCCCCCAAAAAAAAATTGGTCCCCGGAAAGTGGGTCCAAAAAATTACGGCGTGGGGTTCAGGGCCCGCTTAATCATGGGCCCCGAATTTTTTGTAATTCTAAATGCTCTGTGGCGATCTGAGGAAATTTCTGACCACTTTTAACCATTTTTTGTTTCGAAATGATGGTAGTGTACCCAGTGCCTACCTTTATTGCGACGTCACTTAAAAACAAAATTGGTTTTTTTTTTGGCGGGGCGGGGCGGGGGTGGGGGCATGGTTCCCTCCCCCCGGATCCGCCTTGTCCGCTGTTCGTCTTAAAATATGAAGCACAAGCTCTGTTTGCATGCAGGGTTCCACTCAGCATGCCACTTAGATTCCGTTGAATATTTTCTTGAAATGGCGATAGTTGTATTTGCTGAATACTTTGAAAGTGTTTGGTCAGTTGGTACACAAATAATAATTAAAAAAAATATGGGACATTATTCGGTTAACAAACAAAATGGGGATGATGCTAGTAGTCAAACCGGTGCGCTGATTTCCAATCCGGAACATAATTATTTTTGTAACGACCGTACCTTGACTGCGGTGCCCACCTGAATTCCGCCGCTACTTACTTGGTATGAGATCGATTGTCCTTGATAATGCAGAAAATGTATGTTCATTGTGATGCCTACAATTTCAAATGCAAGCAATTTAAAAAAGAAACATAGAATTATTTGCTTTTGAAATTTTTTTTTCGTGAGAAGCAACAAAATGGCTTTAAAAACTTAAGAAGGTCGCAACTAAACTGTTGAAGTTTCAGCTCAGTGGATACTATCATTGAGAAAAAGCAGAGAAAACGTATGCACTATTTTGTTGGATCTCGTAACTTGATTCCGTTGCCAACACCTTAACAATTCTTTTGTAATTTTAAAAACACCTTCAAAGTTTTCAAACGATTATAACAGGCAAAATACTTTCACCGGGTATTTGATACCAGTCTTATCTTCACTCTCAGCATTGCAAGGTTTCTGTCATTAAATGTACTTTTCCGGGCAATTGCAAATGATCCTACGTGGCCTTAAATTCTTTTTGCACACAGATTTCTCTCAGAAAATCTGGGCATTTCTTTTAGTAGTTACTGTCAAAAAAAAGAGAACTAAGATGAAAACAAATATTGATCACACCAATATTTAGTTGCTGTGTAATCAGATTCTTTGGAATTTGTCTTCTTGTATTTATTTTTTAAATCGGAATTGTATTCGCAACCGTTGTCCTATTTTTTTCTTGATTTGTTCATCACTTTGTAATTCGTTTGTGATTGTTTATCAACTTCGGGAATCATAACATATAGGTTTTCCCGTCCAATTTCGCAACTTGTTCGTCCAATCTGAGAGACTGTTCATTACATTGAAAAAAGGTCGCATTTAGCGCATTCGATTTTTTAAAAATATTTTACACCCCCAAAGCGTGAAGGCAACTTTTTCGTGCAAAAGAAAATCCATTTCTTTTGTTGGTTTTCGATTTTGCACTGAGTGTCGGCGAATTTTTAAGAGGTAGTATTCATTTTCAACGAAAGTGCAATGGAATAAGGAGTCCATTTAATTTGCAATTCGCAATTCGCCAATCGTATTGGCCATAAAAAAAAATCAAATTTATATGATTTTTCTTTTTTTTTTTTACTTCCAAAGAGTGATTACAACAATTAACAAAGTAATAACTTAATTGTTCTTACATAAAAATCTGTATTTTGACATAGTATTATATCGGCGAGTGTTCTAAATGTATTTCCTTCTATCACTTTGACACTTTACATTGATACAGTTCTGTTCTGCTTTTTTCATATTCCCTTCCCAGGCATTCCAATCTTTGAAATAGCTGTACATTCCTTAATCCAAACTTTTCAAAAGCCATGTCATTTTATACTCTGTTGTATCACTATAACACAATATCTTGCTCATGCAACTTCCAAATATCATTGAACCGTGCTACTTTTGTAAACGTATGCATCAAAGTGAATTCCCGAGCGGGACTGAACCACAATGCACAAGAAATTCAATGCACAAGTCACGAAATCTGCTGCTTACTTTTCACGCGTGAATGAAGAATACCCTAAAAAATGTTAAGCTTGCGCTAAATTCAACCGGGTGTGAAAAGGTCTACATGTTTTATGCGAATTTGAATGCAAATGTTTTATTATTGAATTAAGCAAAGTGTGAAAATGGGCGGGAAACCCTAAAATATTTCATATTGAATGAAGAATTCCATTGCTGCTTTAAAACTAATAGCGAACTGGAGTTAAAAGTCAATTTGCCTTGACAAGTGCAACAAAAGCTTAGAATGCCAACGAACTTTTGACCGAGTTTCTATAGTGAATCAAAAATAGATAAATGCATTTAAAATGATTGGAAAAAAAGGTTCAATAATAACATTTAAACAAATTGAAAGCTAATTTCAAGAATCAGCCAATTCGAGAGAAATTGAACAATGCGACATTAAAAACACGTAGTTTTTCTTGACGAATTCGGCCGAGAAAACCTACTATTTTAATTACTTGACCCTAATAACTTGGTGAGTATCCTGCTTTTGGGTGGCAATGGATCCCAATGAGAAAAAATCTCACTCATTTATCTTAATTGATAATAAAATAGTATTCCTGACTAAAGTGTAAACTTAACCAGTATTCGTTTGTATGTTTTTTTTCAGCCTACACTGAATTCCTTGTGATCTCTTCTTGGACCTGATCTTCAAGAACGAACCATCGAGGTGGGTGTGGTGAGGTTTAATTAACGATTCTATCAGGACCTGGGAAGGGGCAAGATGTGCTCCGCCTCCCCCCCCCCCCCCCCTCCAAAAAAATACTACAGCTCCGGAACGCTTCGCCCTATCGGAATGCATTTTGGTGACCTTTCTAAAATTTTATTGGCAGGCGAAATAAAAACAAAATCGATTCGATGGGTTGCCATGACAACCGGTTTATAAAGTAGGCTTCTCATAAATGTTAGCCCTCATACGCCACTGTTATATAACAAAGAAAACATTCTTCGAACAATGATTCCTCCAATCTCATGTTTTTGGGGTTTCTTCCCTTCAAATCTGACGGCGGATTGTCATGAATTTTAGACTAGTTCTCCTGTTTATCAAACCTCAATATTTTTCACTACTCTTCCCATTTTTAAAAACTATTTTATTGAAAAAAAAATCTCACCTGATTTGTTTCAGTTTAATCATTGTTATTCTGTACAGAATGAATATCTGCGTGGCAACCGTTCTTTCAATCGCCCTCCTTCTGGGTAACTCCGTCAACCTCCGAGCTTCCGTTACTGGGCCGGTTCCCTCGGACGGTGATGGTCCTGCGTCTCAGGCGGGCCAAACGTGCTGCCAGGAAACAGCTGCAATTGTGGGAATTTTACAAGGGTCAAAGGGTGATGCAGGTCAAAAAGGAGAGCCGGGTGACGACGGCAGAGGCCTGCCGGGCAAGATGGGACCAAGAGGTTTAATTGGGCCAACAGGAGAAACTGGTGTCAAAGGTCAAAGGGCGATATCGGCCCCCGGGGTCAGCGGGGAGCACGTGGTGTCAAAGGTCAGTTAGGGCTCCAAGGCCGTACTGGTATTGCAGGCGAGCCAGGGCTAATTGGACCGATTGGCCCTCAAGGTGACACTGGGCCTAAAGGTTCAGTCGGGCAAACCGTTCGGACTGGTGTCAAAGGTCAAAAGGGTGAGCCAGGGGAGACACCAGACGACTCCAACCAGCGGGTAGCATTCACCGTGGTGAGGACGAGCGACTCGGATACCTCTACGAGTCACGACACCCGTTTGCCCTTCCAGGCGACCGAGACGCTTCTGCCGGGTACCAGCTTCGATCTCGAGACCGGCACGTTCACGTGTGGTGTGCCGGGCACCTACGTGTTCATGTTTTCTGTGCTCAGAGAGTCTTCCAGCAGCGACCTGTACGTTTATCTCCGGAAGAACGGCGACGTGGTTGTCTCTGGCCTTAGCAATGATTCAAGTCACTATGAGCAGGTGTCTGGGAGCACGGTGGTGGTTCTTCAGCGTGGAGATACGATGTATCTCACGATGTACGGTAGGGCGGATGGTGGTTCCAGTCACTTCACCTCATTCAGTGGCTTCCTCCTTTACCCCGAATAAACACAACAAATCCAACACATAAAGATACATGTCTTAATGTCTTTCCAATTTTCCCGAAACAATAACTAATGAATTAAAACAAATAACGTTCAATGACAATGTCACAAAATATTATTATTAATGTTTTTGATTTGCGCATGCTCCGATCTATATACTACAATGGATTTGCCAATTTTTTTTTACTTTTAGCAAAACAAAATATTTAGCTTTATGCATAAGTATTGGGATATAGTGAAAAGTATGCGTTAAGTTTGTTGACAACGATTTTTCCATTGTAGGCCTATCGGGAAGTATTGTGATAGAATATTTTTTTCAAAGCAAGCTGGGTCATAATTTTTTTTCGAAACAAAAGGTTTGCAATAAAACAGTGCCACCATGTATCCAGAAATGTTAACAACTAAAAACAGATTGTGTTTATGGCGTTATCTCGACCAACCTGGATTTTTTAGGCCATGTTTCTGACCGCCATTTTTTTTATTGCCACATTTGGTGAACATATAAAATAACATGTTTTTTTCCCGAAAACAAATGCAACTAATTTGTAGTATTGGGTATTTAAACACAATAACTGTATCCTAAAGTAAACAAAGGGCAAGATTACCATATGCGAAGTTCACTTATTTTCCTCTGTATTGACTAACAAGCCCCCAGATAACAATTCATGTCATCAAAGTCAATTTGAGCAGTGAGAAAATACAAGCATTTTCTTAGAAAACAGTTAGAATTTTTCAGTCCACTCTCATAGGATTTGTACACAGAGTGTTGAGTGAACTTCGTATATGGAAATCTTTCCAAACAAAGTATAAAAGACATACAGACAAACAAATTATTTTGCTACCTACCTGGATAATTTTAGAGCGTTTACTATAACATGTTATTTTCTTCGCCTTATGTTCCCTGTATGCCCAGCACAGATGATGTCAATTAAATCAATCCCATGCATGTATCAATTTTTATTTCATGTCACGAAAAAAGTCTCGAGTGATTGAATCTGATTTTCTTATAGACTTTAAGCTTGGCATTTGGATTAACAATTGTTTGAAATATTCTAATGCTATTCACAGCAATTAGAATACACTGGTTTTTATTAAATGATTGCATTATTTTAAACGTTATAATATGTGAGAATTATGTAAAAGTAACAATTGACTGGCTATGAAAACAGTATGCATAAAACCTCATTCTGAGGATTACCAAAAGCACCACCATTGTTGATAAATACTCTCTTTTTTCGCTTGGCTTCGTTGTGAAAAAAAAACATGATTTTAATTACTTTCAGTTGAAACAGAAACGTGCCCATAGTAATGGAAAAAGTGGAGTTGGCTGTTGTTTTTAAAACCCGCAAAAGTGTGACGAGTGTTTCTTGATTAACAGACTCCAAATTATTTGAAGACTGGTATTGTTCTTAATCAGTATTACTTGATTGCATTCAAGAAACTCACTTTGAAAACATCAGTGAAAGTGTGAGCCCGTTAGATGATAAAGAAACAATCTTAACGAAATCAATCAAAACAAAGCACAAATTCCATTCAAGTGAGGAGGGTCTTTCAACTGGTTGGAATTGTCCCTTGTCACTTTATCATTTCAAGTGAATTTCTTTGTGTTGACTTTTATTTGGATGCCATATTTGGCATCCCTGCTGACAGCATATCCTTAGATAATGTCTCCAGCCAGCACATGTACATGTAAGCTGAACAAGTACGCTTCCTGGGAATAGGTAGACTCCTGCAAGAAATCAAAGAAAAGGTTATAATGGACCCTTCCTGCACGTCAATCAACAGTGCACATTGACCAATCAGATCACCAATTTTGATCAGGTGACCACAGTAGCTCAGTCAGACTGGGTCACAAGCAGCACCCTCAGATTTATTGCTCACCCCGCCCCCATTTTTTGAATCAGTGGTTAACAACCCCCCCCCCCCCCCCCCCGATAATTTTGTAAAGAGTGCCTTTTTTACACAAGTGACCTTTTAGTTTTTACACAAGCGTCCTTAGTTTTGTTTAGAAAGTTTCTTGTTTCGCCAGCGGTTTTTAAAGAATTTTTGGTATTTCGTGTAAACGTCAGCAATTGTGCCGCCATAAAAAGCGCCACCCATTGACCTACCGCCGTTTGCGAGTTAACCACGCCCCTTAGACAACTCTATAAGCCTTTTCGCTGATACCGCCATCTCTGAATTATTTTTTTTTTTCGGGAGGGGGGGGGGCAAAACAATGAAAATACGTCTCATCATGCAACTGTAGCTGAGAATGATGGCATGACTTTTCAATGGAATGCCCCCCCCCCCCCATTTCAAAGATGGCGGTATCCGCGAAACGGCTCATGGAATTATGTACGTTAACTTTTGTTTGTCTCAGATTTTGGCGTTCTGCGTCCATTTGTATATCATGTTTAGACAATATTTTACAAGCTGCGTTGACGCAATTCCACCGTGATAGGTTAATTGTCCGATAGTGGCCATTATCGCCGGTTTGTACTTACATGACAATGAGCTGAGCCTCCTGGGAATGTTGGCGAAGCAATTCACTGATCCGCATCTGTCTGTTGGTCTGAAAGAAAAAAAACAGATTTCAGGCGAAAAATGTCGTGATTTATTGATGTCGAGTTCCATACACTTGGCAAATCAAATGAACTGAGAGTTGTACGAAAAATGGATTGAAAGTGATCAATCTCATTATTGAAAATCAGCCTCCAGAATGTCAAAGGTTGGACCCAATTAACAGATGTTGCAAGACTGGACTTAAAATCACACAAACCAGGGACTTAGCGTAAAGTGGATACTGGGAAAGCTTTAAGTGTATTGTCTCCATGCATGGACAAAAGAGGGCGCTTTATAGTCAAACTAGCAGAAGTCGGAATGAGGGACACTTCACTGGTTCACTCATGCTGGTTATCGTGTATTTGGTACCAGCATTTATAAGCCATGATGGCGCCCAAATGGCCCTTGTTTATAGTTTTCTCTGTGGAGGGGGGGGGGGGGGGGGGGTGCTTGAGCGCAAGGAGGAGATTCTACCTTCTCGTTGAGCGTAGTGACTTCCTCCTTGCTGATCTTCCAAGGAAACTTCTCCATGGTCTCCCCTGCTTCCTCATCCAGCATCCAGGTTTGGACAGCTCCTTGAACCGTCTCAGGCTCTACTCCTTGGGCTTCTTGTTCAGGTCCGGGATGACCTCCACGTCTGAGCAGTTGATGCGGAACTTGCTGAGCATGTTGGACATGTTCATCTTCTCCCTGTCCATTTGCTCCTTCTTGCCCGTGGCGGCAAAGATGCGCAGCCTGCATTTTTCCCAGTTGGATTTCAAGGAGATGAGGTTGGGATGAGTAGGGTCAAGCCTGGGGGGGGGGGATGGTGGTGGGAGGTGGGGGCTGAGGGGGGGGGGGGTTCACAAACAAAAATTATACAGAGCATTATTTCCCTTTGACATAAAGCATGTGTTTCCTTCGACATGCAGCCATCCAGAATAACCCGAGAGATCTCTGAAAGGCTCCCTGAAATGAATAGGACACTGAAACAAAATAATAAAGCCAACCAAGAACAAAAAGTGTGGTGTTTTCTATTAGGCCAAAAAAAAAAAGTCGGTCTCTGGTCGGCGCGCGCGTCGATTTTAATCATGCACGTCAATCTTTTTTTTCCAAAATGTTTCGCGGTAGCTCCGACAGCGCCCTCTATTGCCGCATCTCCTCAATTTTTTGTTAACAAAGAGCACCAAGGAATGGGAAATTGCTAGAGAGCACCATCGAGAGCACCAAGGCAAATTATGGAGGACACCAATGTACAGGAGGAAACCAAAAAAGCAAAATAGTACGCCACCTTGGGCCAAGTTCGCGCAAGGACTTTAGTTGACCAATGGTTAATTAACGTTTGCCCGAACTCTGTCTAGTCGACGGTGATTGACTACGCTAGTCGACTATTTGGAACCAGCCTACTGGGGTTGGTTGCTTCGCTGGTAACCAATAGCCGTGCATATTCATAACGCTAGCAGAGAGCCAGGATCCAGAAGTTTTGCGATGACAATTTGACCAGCATTTGACTGGAGACGTTCGCACGTTGCTATCAGTGCGCAGGCGTAAGGTACGTCACAAATCAACCACTAGTCGATTAATGGTCCTTGCCCGAACTTGGCTTATCTGTACAATCCAAGCTTGAAAAAAAAAAAAGCCACGTCCCCGCGTCAATTCCGGAACTTTGGTCTGACCAGAGACCAAATATTTCTTTTGGTCTACATATAAGAAACAACTGTGTGGTAGGGTAGGTAAAAATCTGTTTTTGGGGGGGGTTGACATTTCTATAGCCTGAAAATATAAGGTGGGATGATAGTCATTAAAATTTACTTTTTTTCTCTATTGTGCATGCATTAGTTAACATGTGAATCATTCTGCACTTCTGACCAACTTACACAAAAATAAAAATAAAGTTTATAGTTTTCACTATAGAAGGGGGGGGGGGGTGCTTGAGCGCAAGGAGGAGATTCTACCTTCTCTTTGAGCGTGGTGACTTCTTCCTTGCTGATCTTCCAAGGAAACTTCTCCGTGGTCTCCAGGCTGCTTCCTCATCCAGCATTCAGGGTTTGGAGAGCTCCTTGATGATTGTGTTGGTCTTGATCTTACCCAACCCACCAATCTAGACGGAAACCAATCAGGAAGGAAAATTTGAAGCCATTTGCTCTAAATAAATTGTGTCCAGGTCTTGGAAAAGACCAACGTTAGTACTGAAAAAAAGCGAGAAACCTCGACAAATCTGGTTTAATGATCTTGTTATACATTTCGCAACTTTGACTTAATTCTTTAAAGACCTGCTTGCATTAACTCAAACTGTTCATCAAAATTCATTCCGCAAAGTCTGTGAGTACACATTTCGGTACTCAAAATACTCATCAAAATATTCTGCTCACCCTGTATGTTGAAATCACAAAAACTAGGTACTACGCGTTAAGTTACGGAAGACAGATAGTGCCACTCAATGAGTGTGAATATTTTTCTTTGGTGCGTGTGGGAATATTTTTTTTGTACAGCGGCCGCCACTTATTATTTGGCGGCCGCAAAATAATAATTGGCGGCCGCTGTACAAACAAAATATTTACACACGAACAAAAAAAAATATATTCACACTTTTTTATGTGGCGGCCGCCAGATAATAAGTGGCAGCCGCCACATAAAAAAGTGTGAATATATTTTTTTTTGTACAGCGGCCGCCACTTATTATGGCGACTTATGTGGCGGCCGCCACTTATTATCTGACGGCCGCCACATAATAAGTGGCGGCCGCTGTACAAAAAAATAATTTTTCACACACAACAACGAAAAAATATTCACACTCATTGAGTGGCACTATCCATCTTCCGTATAAAGTGGGTACTGGGAAGAGCTCTAAGTGTATTGTCTCCATGCATGGACAAAAGAGGGCGCTTTATAGTCAAACAAGCAGAAGCCGGAATGAGGGACACTTCACTGGTTCACTCATGCTGGATATCGTTCATTTTGGTACCAGCATTTATAAGCCACGATGGCGCCCAAATGGCCCTTGTTTATAGTTTTCTCTGTGGAGGAGGGGGGGGGGGTGCTTGAGCGCAAGAAGTAGATTCTACCTTCTCGTTGAGCGTAGTGACTACTTTCTTGCTGATCTTCCAAGGAAACTTCTCCGTGGTCTCGCCTGCTTCCTCATCCAGCATCCAGGGTTTGGCCAGCTCCTTGAACCGTCTCAGGATCTACTCCTTGGGCTTCTTGTTCAGGTCCGGGATGACCTCCACGTCCGAGCAGTTGATGCAGAACTTGCTGAGCATGTTGGCCATGTTCATCTTCTCCCTGTCCATTTGCTCCTTCTTGCCTGTGGCGGCAAAGACGCGCAGCTTGCATTTCCCCAGTTGGATTTCAAGGAGATGAGGTGAGGGATGAGTAGGTCAAGCCTGGGCCGGGGAAAGGGGGGGTTCACAAACAAAAATTATTTGAAACATATATTAAAATAATAAGGCCAACCAAGAACAAAAAGTGTGGTGTTTTCTATTACATATTAAAAACAACTGTGTGGTAGGATAGGTAAAAATCTGTGTTGGGGGTTTGACATTTCTATAGCCTACAAATATAGGGTGGGATGATAGTCATTGAAATTTACTTTTTTTCTCTATTTTGCATGCATTAGTTAACATGTGAATAATTCTGCACTACTGACCAACTTGCACAAAAATAAATATAAATTTAATAGTTTTCTCTGTGGGGGGGGGGGGGGGGTGCTTTAGCGCAAGGAGGAGATTCTACCTTCTCGTTGAGCGTGGTGACTTCTTCCTTGCTGATCTTCCAAGGAAACTTCTCCGTGGTCTCCAGGCTGCTTCCTCATCCAGCATCCAGGGTTTGGAGAGCTCCTTGATGATTGTGTTGGTCTTGATCTTACCCAACCCACTAATCTAGACGGGAACCAATCAGGAAGGAAAATTTGAAAGCATTTGGTCTGAATAAATTGTGTCCAGGTCTTGGAAAAGACTAACGTTAGTGCTGCAAAAAGCCAAAAACCTGGACAAATCTGGTTTAATGATCTTGTTATACATTTTGCCACTTTGACTTAATTTTTTAAAGACCTGCTTGCATTTTACTCAAACTGTTCATCAAAATTCATTCCGCAAAGTTTTCTTCAAGTACTCAACTGTGAGTACCCATTTCGGTACTCAAAATACGGTACTCGAACGACAGTGCCTATTGTCCTCCAACGCCGGTTTGTGCACTAAGTCTATGGGAAAGGTTTAGATCAGGGAACAAAGGAAAACACAAAGCCAATTAATCCTCGGAAGCATAGCAGAAAACGACAGTGTGCGCGTTATGGTAAGTGTGTACAGTGTTCGTATATTTTTAATGCAATTTTTGTTTTTCTTTTAATGCAAACAAATATTATACGCATTATACAGTATGTCCAAAAGAAATGTCCGTCTGACTATTTTTGAAATAACTTCAAAACCATGAAGTCCAATTTGAAAAAGTTTGATTGTGCAGATACTCCCTATCTTGGCCTCAACCCCGATGAGTTTCATTTAATTTCAGTCACGCATCACTGCACACTTGTCAATTGATCACAACAACATTTTGGGACACTGTGACCAAGTTCCTTGCCTTAATCAATTTCAGTGCTGTGTTAAGTAAGCTGTGTAAAATCCTGCATGTTGTGAAAAGGGCTGCAATTGGGATTGGAATCATTTGCCTGGCTATCAGTCATCACGGCAAGACCTCGGTTTAATGCTCAAGGGCAAATGATTCCAATCCCAAACCACATCAGACTTTATTTTCCACAGACACTTTTTTGGGGCATAATGTATGACAATTAATAATGATATAGGATGAGATTTGAAGGTTTGCATGGTGAAAGATACTAAGACAAGATAAGTTTGGCAGTAGCACCATGTGAATAAAACTCTTTTCTGAGTATGTGTGGTTCTGAAAAGAACCGGAGGGACTCAGCGTTGCAAACAGTATGCTCTGCCCGTCGATCAGGAGAATGAAGGATTCCAACGATGATGCGATGTTATAAGGATGGGTGCGGTGAGGCGTGAGAAGGATGCAAACTGGTGAAGCTCGAAACCGGTGAAGCTGAGACAGGATGCAAGTTGACTGAAGGATGCTGGATGATCACTGGAGCGTGTCAGTACACAGTGAGGGGGCAAAGGGGAAGGAGCTCAGGGGTATAGTTGGCTTCTCTGATACGTCGGGGGTACCAGCGGTCTATGCTACTGAGTATTTCTGCTTGGCTTCAGTTGATCGGGTGATCTTCGGTGTGGGAGTGTTTGACGATGGAAGATTTCTTGAAGTCTCCCTTCCTGCCATGGGCTTTGCGTTCATTGAGTCTGGTGGGGAGGTCCCTGCCAGTCTCGCCGATATACACTTTGCCACATTGACATGGAATCTTGTACACTCCTGGTCTGCATTCTGGGTCACACCGATCCTTGTGTGAAGTCAGCAGGTTCTGCATCTTCAGAGGGGCTGTGTGGAAGACTCGAATTGCATGCTTATGGAGGATCAACTGGATGTGATGAGAAGTGGTGCCTAAGTAGGGGAGGGTGATGGAACTAGGGGCCCTAACTAGTTGGCTTTGGGTATAGGAGACCCTACGGCCGGGAATGGTTCTTGGGTCTTGTGTCTTGACTTGGCTGGGCTGGTATCCGTTGCGCTGCAGTGCTGTGGTGATGTGATGGAGTTCTTGAGGTAGGTGTTCATCATCTGCGACGATGAACACCTACCTCAAGAACTCCATCACATCACCACAGCTTCACCAGTTTGCATCCTTCTCATGCCTCACCGCACCCATCCTTATAACATCGCATCATCGTTGGAATCCCTCATTCTCCTGGCGAAGGGCAGAGCATACTGTTCGAAATGTTGAGTCCCTCCGGTTCTTTTCAGAACCACACATACTCAGAAAAGAGATTTATTCACATGGTGCTACCGCAAAACTTATCTTGTCTTAATAATGATATACTTAGTGTCATGTTAACAATAAAACTTTT
The DNA here is from genome assembly GCF_015706575.1 of Patiria miniata. Lineage (NCBI taxonomy): Eukaryota > Metazoa > Echinodermata > Asteroidea > Valvatida > Asterinidae > Patiria > Patiria miniata. Next base: position 8,519,231 of record NW_024037048.1, read on the forward strand.
TAAGTCTAATCTTACTTTTGTTTTAGTTATGATTTTAGTAATGTAAGATGATTTGATATGATGGAGTTGAGATAATCTGTCGCCTACCTTTTGCTTGCTTCTTCTTTTTGTAGTCAAAGTCAAGACGTCGCCCCTGTAACTTCTTCCGATGGTGCTGTAGAAATGAAACATTGGGGAGAAAGTTAATGTACTGTTTGACAAGAGACATTTGCACATTGCTGTAAGGCTCCTTATATAAATTATGGGTCAAAGAGTGACAATTTTTGAGTTCCTGTTATCTCTGAACATTGTCATTTGCCGTTCAAGTATCATTAAGAATGACTTCAACAATTTGTTTGGTAGGTTGTCTGCTTCATGATAATCACTCTTGGCGGACGACTGCATTAACCCTAACCTTCCAAAATCCTCCCAAATCCTCTTTGCAAAATGGAGGATTTTGCAGGATTGAGGCTGTTTGGCAAAAATGTGTGGCTGAGTTTGGAGGATGCACTGTGTCAAGGTCTTGGGCCGGGCCTTGTGTTTGTTTATGCTCAGCTGTGCATAAATTATACTTGAAGTCCTCCGCACTGCTCCAGGATGTCACTGGCTCAGCCTCAACATATTGACAGTGATTACTGGAGGATTTTGTAGGATTGAGGCAGTGATCATTCTTCCAAGGATCACATTCAAGAAATAATGGAGGATTTTGCAGGATTGAGGCTGCATGCAATTTTGACATGGAGGCAGTTGGTGGATTTTGCAGCATCATCGCAAAAAATGCCCAGGGAGTTAGGGCTAAGAATGACTTTAAACAATTTTGTATTCGTTGTGTAGGTAGTTTGCTATTCATAATCACTCTTGGAGGACGACTGCATTAAGGAGTGCACCAGAATTATAAAATCACAGATGTCAGATGTAACAGGGACAGGAAAAAAGTGGACCCCAAATTTATCGAATGACCCAAAGTACACAGGCATAAGTTACAACCCAAATCAACCAGCAATCGATCACTTGTCTTGTATCAATTTTTTTTCCAGATTGGCCACAATTTGTGCTTGAATTTCCCCGCAGGTGGCTGTGCAACACAGTCCTGCTTCTATCAAATATCAACCAAATTCTGTCAGATTCTGTAAGATGGAACTCACGTTGATCTCTTTCAGATCTTTGTTCTTGAGATGATCCAGGGGATCCAGGAAGTTCTGTCTGACGTTCAGATCGAAGGCGTCCTTGACTTCAGAAAGTTGCCTCAGTGATTCTCCCATCTCGACCATCGCCGTAGCTGTATCCAAACAAAAACAAAAAACATAACAAAATCCATCTTTTTATAATACCTATAACAGGAAAGATTTTATTGTCCTGTTGTTTCCTTCAAAATGAGAACAGTTGGGCTAGGTAAAAAAGTAAGTGTTTTTTTCAGCATAACGAAAACAATTCTCATAGGGATGCATGTGAATTGTTTTCATTTTGCTGAAATAACACGTACATTTCTTTGTGATCCATGAACAGAACTTTAAAATGGTGTTTGTGTTCAAAATTCCGTAACTTGAAAAGCAAATGAGTGATGTGAATGATTCTTGTGTTAATACAAAGCCCATTGATTGGGCTTTCATATCCTAGATTTGGAAAGTGCTACAGGCAAAACTTTATTCAAAAATTGGTCCTGCCATTTGGGTTTGTCTTTTTTGACTCACCTGAATATTGCAAATGTATGCATTTATAAATAAAAAAAATTAAAAAAATAGAAAGTTGGGTGCAAAAAAGGCAGCAGGCAGCTACGAGAAACTGGTTTATTTCTTTACTTGGCCTTGCATATCTGAAGTGCTGGGCACTACATAAATTACACAATACTCATGGTACTATGTTGGTGGATTGGAACGCTGATTAGAGCACCTTTTTGAGAGCTTTTTGATCAGTCTACCACAGAAGGAAAGAGAATACATCTTGAAGCTTGCTCACCAAACGTTGAATCTTCTCCTAATTCTCTGCCGTTCTTCAGCATGACTTCTCCCAGGAATCCTACGGGTTGTTGAGGCTTGGTTCCTCCCTTGTTCTGACCACGGACTTTACTCATGGCTCTGGAGACTGTTCAGGAAAGACAATACGATTGATTAGGGTCAGCACACAAATAGAAGATATATCTCTATTTGGTTTGTTTGAAGTGAATACTTAGACCCGATTCAAACCGGTGTTCTATAGTCACCCCAAACGTAATTATTCCAAAGGTTACAATTAAAGGTAATATACGACATTTGCAAACACCAACAAACAAAACTACCAAATTATTATGAAATACTTTACTTGACTGTAGGTGAATGACAGTCTCAGACATCCTGTGAAATCATGGCACCTGGTGTGCTATCATTTTTAAGAAAAGTGGAATTTTTGTATTGATTTCAAAAGATGGTCGGCCGACCATCGTTGGAAGAAACTGATTTGTCCAAATAGTGCCCCAATTTACCCAATTTATTTAGTCCACATTTTTTTTGCAAGCGGTTACACATCCGTGAATGGATGCAAGCCAGCTAGTCTAGTTCCCTGAGCTCAGGGAACATCACAAGATCCGGCCCAAGACCTTGACACAGTGCATCCTCATAAATCAGGCACACATTTTTGCCATATAGCCTCAATCCTGCAAAAGCCTACATTTTGCAAATAGGATTTTGGAGGATTTGGGAAGGTTAGCGTCAATGATGTTTCAATTTTGGTTCTTACCTGGATTGGGCTGAAGGTATTCTATTGTCTTGTTCACCAAATCATCCACTGTGTGACCTGTCACGTCAATTTTCTAATGAAATAAAAATACATTACCCAAAGACAATGAGAAGAATTCAATAAGCATAAATAATCTCAAGCAATATTTACTAATACTAAATGTGTTATAACTATTTTCGCTATGGCAGGAGAGATTCATACCCTGGACTCCGTTGCGTGTACACAACAGAGTCCAACCTGGGCTAGGACTAGGGCTAAGTTACACTTACAGCAGACAGGGCTCTGGAGTGCTCTGAAACGTGCAAAACAAAACGGGCAAAGAAAATGTCCTCAGTATTTCACCAACCAAGTTTGGAGACTCAATTCAATTTTTAAAGGAGATTTTTCTTCAATATTTTGCACATGAGAGGGAAGTCAAGTGATTTCTAAATGGGACTAAATACTAGACTGGTACATGTCCAACCATCATGACCATATGGTCCAACTATTTGAAAAGACTGACCTCTTCATTTAGTGTCAATAGTCTGGTGGCTTGACTACGGAGAAATGTGTAGTAAATTGAGACTAGTTCCCGCTTCATGCCACACGTTTCTTTAATTCTTTTGGCATGGTTGATTGATGCAGTACTGAAGCTGTGTTGGACTGGTTGTTTCAGGTGCCAGTCTATTTTCTTGCTTTGCATGTTTTCAATACCATAAGTTTTGGGACTCTCATACACAGTATTGAGAGTCCCAAATTTTCGGACTACACTTACAGTAGTCCGAGTAACTTGGACCCAACTTATCGTCTTTTTAACATTCAGATTTCACCCTCAAAATGGCCTCCCAATTACTAAATAGGCCACCTGAGGTACAAATAGACATCGATGATTAAAATGGTTGTACTGAAGTTAACTTACGATCCGGAAGAAAAGTGAAATTTCCCGTTCAATTTTGAGAGCTCCCCTTGCGATCATGAACACGTAAAATTTCCGACTCGTGTTAATGTTTGAACGACGTGATGTAGTCTTCATGCCCAGCGTACATTCAATGGTCCCCATATCCCAAGTGCGATTCCGTTACCGAGCGCGAAGCATCGATTATGATAATGAGTAGACTGGATCTCGCTTGTGAACACAAGTGGATTTCAAACGGTAAAAGACAATCGGGAACTAGCTTGAACTGGTTTCCGCCCATAACAGCTGTCCTAGTTCCCGACTCTCTAGAAATGTACTTGTGTTTACAAACGAGATCCAGTCTACTCATCATCATAATCGATGCATTGCGCTCGGTAACGGAATCGCACTCGGGATATGGGGACCATCGAATGTACAATGGACGCTGGGCATGAAGCCACATCGCATCGTTCAAACATTAACATGAGTCTGTAATTGAACGTGTTCACGATCGCAAGGGGAGCTCTCGGGATTGAATGGGAAATTTCACTTTTCATCCAGATCGTAAGTAAACTTCAGTACAACCATCTTAATTATTGATGTCTACTTGAACCTCAGGTGGCGTATCTAGTAATTTGGAGGCCGTTTTGAGGGTGAAATCTGATGTTTTTGTTGGGCAATGTTGGGTTTTTGGGTCAAAAGACAAAATTGTGTTGCTCGGCATATACGGGGATTAGCTTGGACCCCACTATCGCCAGACCATGTCCAAATGTTACAAAGGCGATAAGTTGGGTCCAACTTAGCCCCATAAATGTGGCCAATTTACTGGACTACCTCCGTAAATAAAGGCCACACTTCCACCATGTACAAAAACATGTCAAACTTTGTCAAATTTTGATTTGCACATTTAGGCTTAATTTGTAGTTTATTTTTGCTTTAGAAGCCTACTCACCCTCTCTTTATAATATAAGCCTAATCAGAAAGTGCTGCCTTTTTCAGATGTCTCTTTTTCGTGAAATTTCCAGATTCGTTTGCACACGCTGACGTTCGCGTATCAAAATTTCAACATGAAATTTCACGAAAATTAGACATCTGAAAAAGGCAGCACAAACATGACAAAAGTGAGCATGGTGAGTAACTTCTAAACCAAAAATAAAGTACAAACTAGGCCTTAATGTGAATATCAAAATTTGACAAAGTTCAATCAACATGTTTTTGTACATGATGGACATGGTGGAAGTGTGGCCTTTATTGCGGAGGTAGTCCAGTAAATTGGCCACATTTATGCCGGCTAGGGTCCAACTACAAGTTAGGCTACGGTCCGCGGACTACACTTGAACCTTCAATTAACACCATGACCATGATTTTGAACACCCGAATCCCACCCGACATAATTTGCTGACCTATCTCGAACACTCTATCTGGCAAGAGCATCGTCACGATAACCCCAGTCCAACCGAGGGATTCCTTCTGCCAAAATCGCTTCATTCTCTACAGCTGCGGCTATTTCCTTATCGAATATCACCTTCAGTTCCTTCCACTTTGTCATGTTTGTGAACAACAATTTTGCTCCATCAGGCATGTCTGGTTGTTGTGTATTTATTTTAGCCACGCAGCGTGGCGCCACCTATTGTCCGACAGTGTCCATGATCGTCTGGTTTGAACAGCGCCCCCATTGGACGATTTTTTTTTTTAAATATAAAATGTAATCTCAATGCCAAAACTGATCTGATTGTATGCGTGCAGTCACCATTGGAGTGCCCTGGATATGCAGGGACAGGATAGGATGCGCATAGTTCACCGAAGTTCATGTTGTTTTGTCCTGGTGGATTCATTCCCATGCATTGTGTATTTCCTCAAAGTCCCTGTCAAAGCGGTCATTACGCCTAACCACTGATTTCCTGCTAAAACTTGTTGTTTTTGCAAACAATCCTGACTCTGTATTGTAGAGAAGATGCAAGTGTACAGTACACTATTTGTCTGGGGTTGATTGTGTGGGTGTGTGTGGAGGGGCCGGGGGGGGGGCTGAACCTCATTTGGCGCTATGGGGCGCTCCCATCCCGGCACCCCCTTCTCTCTAAAGATTTCATGAATCAATCGAGGGAAGGCCGGATGAGAAGCATCGATTTAAAACCAGTCGTCTTCTCTCCACTTCTGATTTAGTTATTCCAACTACTGATTTTGCTGCCGTGACCCCACCCCTCCCCGTCAGCCAGCCTTGTTAAATAAAAAAGTCATAACTCAACATTAGACCTTAGACAATAACTAGACAATTAGCTGGACAATTCAGTGTGCTAGTTCTATGTTGGTTTGTTCTAAAATGAAGCCCATTTTAACAATGTGTGTAACCTGAATTGCCCATTACACATAATTGATTTTCATGTACTGAATCAATTTGATGGTGACTACATACAAAACAAAAACACACGGAATATATACTTCTACTACCCTGAGACTCAAACCATGGAGTTATTCGTACAGCGCAAACTGATCACCGAGTAAATCACGGCCGGTGTACGTCATTATTCTATCCACCAATCACAGTTACTCGGTGACTAGCGGTGACCACAAGTGCCGGGATGTAGTTTTGCGTGTCAATCACAAATCACGTGTTTTGGATTTGTCACCGACATCGATACAGTATCAACCAATAGGATGTGGCTATTTCAGTGTCGGTGACACAAGTTTGTATGGGTGACTTTAATAGCCTCAACGATATTACATGAATTTCGTCTCATTAATATGAAGCGAGTCGGTGATGTGTGATTGACAGTCCCTCAGTCACTGCTCAGGAAATCGATTCCAAGATTTAAGGCAGATGCGGGCCGCTTCTCCCCTCACAGCTCGTAACCTAGCTCCTTCGGACGACAACCAGAGAGAGAACTGATTGCAAGAACAAGATTGTGCTCGGTGAGTGTTTGAAACAATTATGTTTTTCCCCCGAAACAATGTGCCTTCTTGCACGTAGTTTGAATCAACTTGGGATTGAAATTCCGAAGATTATTGCTGACACTGTTTCCAAACAGCGAGCGTGGTAGTAGGCTTGAGCCTCGCTTCTTTGTAAGCTTGTGATGTGTAGTTGCTTGAGGAGTGAGGACTGAACAACAAAATGTTTATGAACAAATTAAATTGGAATTGAAACTGATCTTGCGTGACTATGATACCGATGCTGTTGCACGATAACTAACAGCCAAACCAGCACGGTCCGAACCGCCACAATTAGTGATCGTCATTTACAATCAAACATTGTTGGATAAAAGCGAGACTAGTTGGAATAAACACTCTATAGCCTCACAGTTATAGGACGCAAATACTAACAGACCGGATGATCATGCACTTCGTACTAAGTGCATGATCATCCGGTCTGTTAGTATTTGCGTACGGTTTTATTCAAGTTCAAATTGTTTAATCTAGCTGGGTTCATTTGTAGAAATCATGCATAGAACTGATGTTTGTACAAGTTACTCAGATCAGTCCTTCTGCTCTGCTGTTCATCTTAAAATTTGAAGCAAAAGCTCTCGGACGAATTCAGTCATGTTTGCATGTAGGGTTCCACTCAGCATGCAACTGAGATTCTGTTGAATATTTTGGGACAAAGCAATATTGGTATTTGGCTTAATATTTCGAATGTTTTTGGTTGTGTTATTGGTACAGATTTTCACAAATCCCAAATGTTAAGAGTCACGTTTCAGTTGGCAAACAGATGGTGGCTTACTAGAGCCAAACCGGTGCGCTTATTTCCCATCCGGAAAATAAATCTTTATGTAACGACTGTAACTTGACTGCGGTAGTCCAGCTGTAATGTTTGCGCCTCTACTTCCTTGGTATGAGATCGATTTCCCTCACTAATGCAGAAACTGTAGGCTCATTGTGATTCCTATAGCCACAAGTTCAAGCAACCTTGAACCAGTTAGAGGAACATAGGATCAATTGCTCACAATCTTAAGTATAATGCAGTACAACTCACTTTTTGAACTTTAAGCTTAGTTGATGCTATACATTTGACAAAAACAGATAAATTAAAGGGATTATTTTTTTAAGTTCTTGTCACCGAATTTCGTTGCTACAATCCCGGCCAAAATGGTTGGGACACTTCCTGAGCCTGCCACGGTCACCCACTCCCCCGCTCCCCCGGTCAATGTTGTTCTCTCCAGCTGATGGAGCACACACCGCGCAATGAGCGACAACACTGAACGGGGGCCGGGGAGTTGGGGGCCCAGCGAGATTTGGCCAGGATTGTAGCACACGTTCATAGTCTGCCCACTGGCACTATGTCGAAAACATATTCAGATCTTTTTTTCAGATGATATATCAGGCTGAACAATTCACAGTGTATATGTGATACCGGTCTCTTCACTTTGAGCATCGCAAAGTTTCTGTCATTAAATCGGTGTAGGTACTTTTTTCCCGGCAATTATATAATTTATTTGTGTGATAATTACTTCGTTTGATTCGAAAATAGCAAAGCCTTCCAAAAGAGACATGAATGTTCCTCGCGCTTGAGTCCAGACAGGACCGTTGGAAAACGCATTCTGTTTGAAATGAATAATCAAACCAAATTAAATTTCACTCGACAGAGGCTTTTGTTGGGAGGGGGGCATTTAGAACTTTTGAAATTCAGTTATGCCTCCCCACCATCCCCCAAGTTATCTCCTGGAGGATTTTAATGACTCATATTTTTGTTGGTTTTTTTTTTCAGCCAGCAATCCGCTCGAGTGTTGAGGAGTGCTTCCGCGATAGAATTCAAGAACTGTGCTTAGGTGAGTGTCTGTTTGATATTTTCTTCATTCAAGCATCGCAATAAAGCTGTAATATGTGGGAAACTGTATCTTTTTTCAATTCATTTACATGCAAAAAGTTTTTGGTCACAAACAGAAAACGTCATTCGAACAAAAGAGGTGTGCAAATCTACACTCACTGTACAACTGTGCCTCACATTTTGGCCAATCGCTGCTATGAACACAGTCCAGGCGCGGTTCTACGAGGGAGGGGGGCTTTAGCATGAAACAGATGGTGGCTTACTAGAGCCACACCGGTGCGCTGATTTCCCATCCGAAAAATAAATCTTTATGTAACGACTGTAACTTGACTGCAGTAGTCCAGCTGTAATGTTTGCGCCTCTACTTCCTTGGTATGAGATCGATTTCCCCCACAAATGCAGAAACTGTATGCTCATTGTGATTCCTATAACTACAAGTTCAAGCAACCTTGAACCAGTTAGAGGAACATTTGATCAATTGCTCACAATCTTAAGTATGATGCAGCACAACTAACTTTTGAACTTTTAGCTTAGTTGATGCTATACATTTGACCAAAACAGATAAATTAAAGGGATTATTTTTGGGTTCTTGTCACTGAATTTCGTAGCTAACACACTTTAATAGTCTGCCCACCGGCACACTATTTCAAAAACGTCTTCAGTTTTTTAAGACGATATATCTTGTCTGATATAACACTATACAAACACGAAATAATTCAGTGTCAAAAACAAAGCTGTTCAGACTCGACTGGTTTTGAATCAAATTTTGGGAGCATTTTTTTTAAAGAGCTCATTACATCAAGTTCCCTACTGTGATTCAGAATAGTTGAAATTGATCGGGATTCGCACTTATTCAAAATAATTCACGCACTTGTAATAGTTTAGGTAAAAAATTACTGCGTTAACATTTTGGTTTAAAGAAAACAATCTTGCGAATGTTCGACTCTTTAACCTAAACAGTATATAGGTATGATCAACCACCCCCTTATTTTCTGCCTCGTTTTTTCCCTGTTTAATTTATCATTTTAATTTTTAAACATGAATCGATGTACTCACATTGTATTCCGGCAATCACTCAAACTAATTCAGGATGAAGAGTTATGGAGAAGTTGGTCACGGAAGAACGTTATCAGGAAATCCGGACAACTCAAACATGCCCGTCTTATTTTGTGTTAAACTGTGTCATTAACTTTGTTGTTAAACTGTGTCATTTCGCTAGAGTTCACAGTGCGCCATTCCGGTTTGATCATCAAACATTCAATCACTGCAGGATGAACGTGTCACTGAATAAAGAGGGCGCAAACACAAACGGACCGGATCCTGATGATGCTCACAGTTTTATTCAAGTTCAATTGCTTTATCTAGTTGGATTCATTTGTAGCAATCATGTACAGCGTTGATGTCTGTGCACATTATTCGTCCCATCTGTTCCCTGTCAAGGGCGGATCCAGAACACAATTTTTTGGGGGTAGCCTCAAAAACATTTGGTCCTCCAAAAAGTGGGCCCAAAAAAATACGGAGTGGAGTTCAGGGCCCGGGTTCAAGGGTCCCGAATGTTTTTTTTATTTTTTTTAATTATTATTGCTCTGTGGTGCGATCTGAGGCAATTTCTGACCACTTTAACCAACTTTTTTTTGAGTACACAGATAATGAAAAAAAATATGGGACATTATTCAGATAACAAACAGATGGTGGCTGATGCTAATAGCCAAACCGGTGCTCTGATTTCCGATCCGGAACATAAATCTTGATGTAATGACTGTAACTTGACTGCGGTGTCCACCTGTAATATTTCCGCTATACTTCCTTGGTATGAGATCGATTGTCTTTGATAATGCAGAAAATGTATGCTTATTATGATTCCCACAATCTCAAATGCAAGCAATTTTGAAAAACATAGGATCATTTGCTTTTGACGCATTTTTTTTTCGTGAGAAGCAACAAAATGGCTTAAAAACTTAAGAAGCTCGCAACTAACCTGTTGAGGTTTCAGCTTAGTGGATACTATCATTGAGAAAAAGCAGAGAAGACGTATGCACTATTTTGTTGGATCTCGTTACTTGATTCCGTGCTTTATAACACCTTAACTATTTTCTCTCAGAAAATCTGGGCATTTGTTTGGTAGTTACTGCGTTTGATTCGAAAATATTAAATCCTTCAAAGAAGACATGAATATTGTTGCTCGTGCGTGGGTCTGTTCAGTGCCGTTGCATGCAGGACGCATTCCGCTTAAAAATATATTATCAATCCAGATCACATTTCGCCCGACAGAGATTTTGATCTGGGAGTGTTTTATTTGTGAAATTCAGCTATGCCTCCCCCAACAGCCCACAAGATATCTCCCAGCGGATTTTCAATGACTCATTTTCGTTGGTATTATTTGCAGCTCGCAATCTGCTGAGTGTTGAGGATTCCCTTCGTGATAGAATTCAAGAACGTTACATCGAGGTGAGTGTCTGTTATTTGACATTTTCCTGACTAAATCATCAGAACAGAGCAGTGATTTTGGTGGAAGACTGTATTTTTTCCATATATTTATACACCTTTTGGTCAAAATTTATAACAGAAAACATCGCTCAAGTGATAGGGCCTATACAGGGTGAGTCAAAAAAGCGAACCCTAATGTCGGGACCATAATAGTGAAGTTCTGCATGTAGCCCTTTCAAAATCTAGGATATAAAAGCCCAATTCATAGGCTTTTGTTTAGTACAATAATCATTCAAATCACTCATGTACGTTTAGAACATGAGGTTAAGGAATTTTAAACACAACCACCGTTTTAAAGTTCTGTCCACGGATCACGAGAAAGTAAGTGTTCTTTCAGCAAAACGAAAACAAATCACATATGCGTGAATTGTTTTCGTTTTGCTAAAAGAACGCACACCTTTTTGTGATCCGGTTGTGTTTAAAATTGCGTAACTTGAAAAGTACATGAGTGATTTGAATGATTCTTGTACTAAAACAAAGCTTATAAATTGGGCTTTTATATCCTTGATTTTCAAAGTACTACATGCAGAACTTCAATTAAACAATAGTCCCGACATTTGGGTTTCGCTTTTATTTTTACTCACCCTGTAGTAGTGAGGAATTCCCTCCTCTAACACGCACCGTAGAACTGTGCCTAACATTTTGGCCTGCAGTCTTTGCAAATTCCTCGTCAAATTCATCAATGTGCCCCGAACTAATGGCGGACACACGCTCAAATTTCCTTTCACATTTTTATTGAAATATAAGTTTGTCAAAAAAAGAGAACTAAGATGGAAACAAATGTTTAGTTATTGTGTAATCAGATTCTTTGGCATTTATCTTCTTTTTGTATCCTTGTTCATCGTGTTCGCATTTTTTTAAATCAAAATTGTGTTCGCAACCATTGTCCTCATTCTTTCGTGATCGTTGATCACATTGTAATTCGTTTGTGATTGTTTATCACGTTAGGGAATCATCATAGCATAGGTTTTCCCGTCCAATTTTGCAAGTTGTTTATGCAATCAGACAGACTGTTCATTACATTTCAAAAAGTGGCAGTTAACGCATTCGATTTTATTTGAATATTTACACCCAGCAAAGAGTGTAGGCAACTTTTTCGTGCAAAAGAAAATCCATTTCTTTTGTTGGTTTTGGATTTTGCACTGAGTATAGGCGAATCTGTAAGAGGAAGTTTTCATTTTCAACGAATGTGCAATGGAATAAATCGCCAATCGTACTGGCCAAAAAAAAAAATATATGATTTTTAATTTTTGCAACAATTAACAAACTGGTCACTTAATTATCCTTACATAAAAACCTGTATTTTGACATAGTATTTTATCGGCGAGTGTTCTAAATGTGTTTCCTTCTATCACTTTGACACTTTACATTGATACAGTTCTGTTCTGCTTTTTTCATATTCCCTTCCCAGGCATTCCAATCTTTGAAATAGCTGTACATTCCTTAATCCAAACTTGTCAAAAGCCATGTCATTTTATAGGACTCTGTTTTATCACTATAACACAATACCTTGCTCATGCAACTGCCAAATATTATTGAACCGTGCTACTTTTGTAAACGTATGCATCAAAGTGAATTCCCGAGCGGGACTGAAATTTAAAGCACAAGAAATTCAATGCACAAGTCACGTAATTTGCTGCTTACTTTTCACGCGTGAATGAAGAATACCCTGAAACATGTTGAGCTTTCGCTAAATTCAACCGGGTGTGAAAAGGTCTGCATGTTTTATGCGATTTTGAATAAAAATGTTTTATTATTATTATTAGCAAAGTATGAAATTGGGCGGGAAACCCTATAATATTTCATAGTGAATGAAAAAGTTAATTTCTACTTTAAAACTCATAGTGAACTGGAGTTAAAAGTACATTTGCCTGGACAAGTGCAACGAAAGCTTAGAATGCCAACAGACTTTTGACCGAGTTACTAGTGTCTCAAAAAAAAAGATTGATGATTTCACAAAAATTAATTTGAAAAAAAAATCGTTTCAATAATAACGTTTAAACAAATTGATAGCTTATTTCACGAATCAGTCAATTCGAAAGAAATTGAACAATGCGACATTAAAACAGGTTGTTTTTCTTGACGAATTCGGCCGAGAAAACCTACTATTTTAATTACTTGACCCTAATAACTTGGTGAGTATCTGTTTTTGAGTGGCAATGTATCCCAATGAGAAAAAAATCTCACTCATTTATCTTAATTGATAATAAAATAGTATTAAAATGTAAACGTAACCAGTATTCGTTTGTATGGTTTTTTTTTCAGCCTACACTGAATTCCTTGTGATCTCTTCTTGGACCTGATCTTCAAGAACGAACCATCGAGGTGGGTGTGGTGAGGTTTAATTAATGATTCTATCAGGACCGGGGAAGGGGCAAGATGTAATCCGCCCCCCCCCCAAAAAAAAATACTACAGCTCCGGAACGCTTCGCCCTATCGGAATGCATTTTGGTGACCTTTCTTAACTCTTATTGGCGGGCGAAATAAAAAAAAATCGATTTGATGGGTTGCCACGACAACCGGTTTTATAAACTAGGCTTTTCATAAATGTTAGCCCCTTGATCCCTCATACGCCACTGTTATATAACAAAGAAAACATTCTTCGAACAATGATTCCTCCAATCTCATTTTTTGGGGTTTTTTTTTCTTCAAATCTGACGGCGGATTGTCATGAATTTTAGACTAGTTCTCCTGTTTATCAAACCTCAATATTTTTCTCTACTCTTCCCGTTTTTAAAAACTATTTTATAAAAAAAATCTCACCTGATTTGTTTCAGTTTAATCGTTGTTATTCTGTACAGAATGAAAATCTTCGTGGCAACCGTTCTTTCAATCGCCCTCCTTCTGGGTAACTCCGTCAACCTCCGAGCTTCCGTTACTGGGCCGGTTGCCTCGGACGGTGATGGTCCTGCGTCCCAGGCGTGTCCGATGTGCTGCCAGGGGTCGGCTGCAATTCCCGGCATACCAGGTCTGCCTGGGTCCCTAGGTCAGCCAGGGTCAAAGGGCGAGCCAGGTCAAAAGGGTGATATTGGACAGATTGGACCTATAGGTGAGCGTGGAGCAGCTGGGCCTCAAGGGGACGAAGGCATAGGCCAGCCCGGAAAAATTGGTCCAAGAGGAGTCCCAGGTGTTGTAGGGCCAACGGGGGAAACTGGTGTCAAAGGTCAAAAGGGTGAGCCAGGGGAGGCACCAGACGACTCCAACCAGCGGGTAGCATTCACCGTGGTGAGGACGAGCAACTCGGATACCTCTACGAGTCACGACTACCGTTTGCCCTTCCAGGCGACCGAGACGCTTCTGCCGGGTACCAGCTTCGATCTCGAGACCGGCACGTTCACGTGTGGTGTGCCGGGCACCTACGTGTTCATGTTTTCTGTGTGCAAATATTATTCCAGCAGCGACCTGTACGTTCATCTCCGGAAGAACGGCGACGTGGTTGTCTCTGGCCTTAGCACTGATTCAAGTCACCATGAGCAGGTGTCTGGGAGCGCGGTGGTGGTTCTGCAGCGTGGAGATACGATGGATCTCACGATGGACGGTAGGGCGTATAGTGATTCCTATCACTACACCTCATTCAGTGGCTTCCTCCTTTACCCCGAATAAACACAATCCAACACATAAAGATACACGAGCATTGTGTTGCTGATTTTTTTAATCGCTTTCCATTGTTGCCGAAACAATAACCAATGAAATAAAACAAATAATGTTCAACAATAACAATGTCACAAAAGTAACATATTATTAACGTTTTTGCATTGCGCATGCGGCAATCTGTATACTACAATGGATTTGCCATTTTCTTTTTGGACTTTTTGCAAAACAAAATATTTAGCTTTATGCATGAGTATTGGGATATAGTGAAAAGTATGCGTTAAGTTTTTTGACGATATTTTTTTTTGGACCCATTGTAGGCCTATCGAGAAGTATTTGGATGGAATATTTTTTCAAAGCAAGCTGGGTCATCATTTTTTTTTCGAAACAAAAGGTTTGCAATAAAGCAGTGCCACCATGTATCCAGAAATGTTAACAACTACAAAATAAAATGGGTTTATGGTGTTATCTCGACCAACCTGGAATTTTTTGGCCATGTTTCTGACTGCCATTTTTTTTTATTGCCACATTTGGTCAACATTAAAACAACGTGTTTTTTTTTTCGAAAATAAATGCAACTTATTTGTAGTATTGGGTTTTTAAAACAGATTAATTAAACACAATAACTGTATCCTAAAGCAAACAAAGTTAAAAAAAAACATACACACAAACAAACAAAATATTTTGCTACCTACCTGGATAATTTTAGGGCGTTTACTGTAACATGTTATTTTCTTCGCCTTATGTTCCCTGTATGCCCATCACAGATAATGTCAATTAAATCAATCCCATGCATGTATCAATTTTTATTTCATGTCACGAAAAAAGTCTCGAGTGATTAAATCTGATTTTCTTATAGACTTTAAGCTTGGCATTTGGATTAACAATTGTTTGAAATATTCTAATGCTATTCACAGCAATTAGAATACACTGGTTTTTATTAAATGATTGCATTATTTTAAACGTTACAATATGTGAGAATTATGTAAAAGTAACAATTGACTGGCTATGAAAACAGTATGCATAAAACCTCATTCTGAGGATTACCAAAAGCACCACCATTGTTGATAAATACTCTCTTTTTGGCTTGGCTTCGTTATGAAAAAACCCATGATTTTAATTACTTTCAGTTGAAACAGAAACGTACCCACAGTAATGAAAAAAGTGGGGTTGGCTGTTGTATTTAAAGCCCGTAAAAGTGCGACAAGTGTTTCTTGATTAACAGACTCCAAATTATTTGAAGTCTTTTATTGTTCTTAATCAGTATTACTTGATTGCATTCAAGAAACTCACTTTGAAAACATCAGTGAAAGTGTGAGCCCGTTAGATGGTAAAGAAACAATCTCAACGAAATCAATCAAAACAAAGCACAAATTCCATTCAAGTGAGGAGGGTCTTTCAACTGGTTGGAATTGTCCTTTGTCACTTTATCATTTCAAGTGAATTTCTTTGTATTGACTTTTATTTGGATGCCATATTTGGCATCCCTGCTGACAGCATATCCTTGGATAATGTCTCCAGCCGGCACATGTACATGTAAGCTGAACAAGTACGCTTCCTGGGAATAGGTAGACTCCTGCAAGAAATCAAAGAAAAGGTTATAATGGACCCTTCCTGCATGTCAATCAACAGTGCACATTGGCCAATCAGATCACCACTTTTGATCAGGTGACCACAGTAGCTCAGTCAGACTGGGTCACAAGCACTGTTAGATCTATTACTCACCCCGCCCCCATTTTTTGCACCAGCGGTGAACCCCCCCCCCCCCCCCCCCGAGTATTCTGTAAAGAGTGCCCTTTTTACACAAGTAACTTTTAGTTTTTACACAAGTGTCCTTAGTTTTGTTTAAAAAGTTTCTTGTTTCGCCAGCGGCTTTTAAAGAATTTTTGGTATTTCGTGTGAACGTCAGCAATTGTGCCGCCATGAAAAGCGCCACCCATTGACCTACCGCCGCTTGCGAGTTAACCACGCCCCTTAGACAACTCTATAAGCCTTTTCGCTGATACCGCCATCTTTGAATTTTTTTCGGGGGGGGCATTACAATGAAAATACGTCTCATCATGCAACTGTAGCTGAGAATGATGGGATGACTTTTCAATGTAATGCGCCCCCCCCCCCCCCATTTCAAAGATGGCGGTATCCGCGAAACGGCTCATGGAATTTTGTACGTTACCTTTTGTTTGTCTCAGATTTTGGCGTTCTACGTCCATTTGTATATCATGTTTAGACAATATTTTACAAGCTGCGTTGACGCAATTCCACCGTGATAGGTTAAAGGGAAAATACAACATTTGCAAACATCAAAAAATAAAACTACCAAATCATTTTGAAATACCTTGCTGGACTGTTAGTGAATGACAGTGTAAAGCATCCTGTAAAATCATGGCACCTGGTATACTGTCATTTTCAAGAAAAGGGGTATTTTTGTATCAATTTCCAACGCTGATCGGCCGATCAGCGTTGGAAAAAACTGGCTTTTTTTTCAAATACTGGCCCCAATTGACCATTGCACTTGTTTGCAATCGATTACAAACCTATGAACGGGTACGAGCCAGCTAGACTGGTTCCCTGACCTTACAATTCCCCAATGTATATAAACTGCTCTGTTTCTTCTTATATGGAGTCAGGGAACCAGACTACAGGAAAATGATTGTTTTTCTTGGTTTTTATAGCATTTTCGAACCCAAAACCTCAAAAAAGTCAGTGTAACTATATTTGCTATATATTTCCAACCCCCCAATCCCATCCATTTCTGAAAATTACAGCAAAAGCTAATGATGTATATTCCCTTTAATTGTCCGATAGTGGCCATTATCGCCGGTTTGTCCTTACATGACAATAAGCTGAGCCTCCTGGGAATGTTGGCGAAGCAATTCACGGATCCGCATCGGTATGTTGGTCTGAAAGAAAAAAAAAATTTCAGGCGAAAAAATGGCGTGATTTATTGATGTTTACTAAAGTCGAGTTCCATGCACTTGGCAAATCAAATGAACTGAGAGTTGTACGAAAAATGGATTGAAAGTGATCAATATCATTATTGAAAATCAGCCTCCAGAATGTCAAAGGTTGGACCCAATTAACAGATGTTGCAAGACTGGACTTAAAATGATTTTAATCACACAAACCAGGGACTAAGCGTAAAGTGGATACTGTGAAAGCTTTAAGTGTATTGCCTCCATGCATGGACAAAAGAGGGCGCTTTATAGTCAAACAAGCAGAAGCCGGAATGAGGGACACTTCACTGGTTCACTCATGCTGGTTATCGTGTATTTGGTACCAGCATTTATAAGCCACGATGGCGCCCAAATGGCCCTCGTTGATAGTTTTCTCTGTGGAGGGGGGGGGTGCTTGAGCGCAAGGAGGAGATTCTACCTTCTCTTTGAGCGTGGTGACTTCTTCCTTGCTGATTTTCCAAGGAAACTTCTCCGTGGTCTCCAGGCTGCTTCCTCATCCAGCATCCAGTGTTTGTGGAGCTCCTTGATGATTGTGCTGGTCTTGATCTTACCCAACCCACCAATCTAGACGGAAACCAATCAGGAAGGAAAATTTGAATGCATTTGCTCTAAATAAATTGTGTCCAGGTCTTGGAAAAGACCAACGTTAGTGCTGAAAAAAGCGAGAAACCTCGACAAATCTGATTTGATGATCTTGTTATACATTTTGCAACTTTGACTTAATTCTTTAAAGACCTGCTTGCATTTTACTCAAACTGTTCATCAAAATTCATTCCGCAAAGTCTGTGAGTACACATTTCGGTACTCAAAATACTCATCGAAATATTCTGCTCACCCTGTATGTTGAAATCACCAAAACTAGGTACTACGCGTTAAGTTACGGAAGACAGATAGTGCCACTCAATGAGTGTGAATATATTTCTTTGGTGCGTGTGGGAATATTTTTTTTGTACAGCGGCCGCTACATAAATTTAAAATAATAAGTTGCAGCCGCTGTGCAAAAAAAAATATTTTCACATGTACAAATAAAATATATTCACACTTTTTTATGTGGTGGCCGCCACATAATAAGTGGCAGCCGCCACATAAAAAAGTGTGAATATATTTTTTTTTGTACAGCGGCCGCCACTTATTATCTGGCGGCCGCCACATAATAAGTGGCGGCCGCTGTACAAAAGAAAATATTTTCACATGCCCCCAAAAAAATATATTCACACTCATTGAGTGGCACTTTCCATCTTCCGTATAAGGTGGGTACTGGGAAGAGCTCTAAGTGTATTGTCTCCATGCATGGACAAAAGAGGGCGCTTTATAGTCAAACAAGCAGAAGCCGGAATGAGGGACACTTCACTGGTTCACTCATGCTGGTTATCGTGTATTTGGTACCAGCATTTATAAGCCACGATGGCGCACAAATGGCCCTCGTTGATAGTTTTCTCTGTGGAAGGGGGGGGGGTGCTTGAGTGCAAGAAGGAGATTCTACCTTCTCGTTGAGGGTGGTGACTTCTTACTTGCTGATCTTCCAAGGAAACTTCTCCGTGGTCTCCCCTGCTTCTTCATCCAGCATCCAGGGTTTGGACAGCTCCTTGAACCGTCTCAGGCTCTACTCCTTGGGCTTAGTGTTCAGGTCCGGGATGACCTCCACGTCCGAGCAGTTGATGCAGAACTTGCTGAACATGTTGGCCATGTTCATCTTCTCCCTGTCCATTTGCTCCTTCTTGCCCGTGGTGGCAAAGACGCGCAGCTTGCATTTCTCCCAGTTGGATTTCATGGAGATGAGGTGAGGGATGAGTAGGTCAAGCCTGGGGGGGGGGGGTTCACAAACAAAAATTATTTGAAACATATATTAAAATAATAAGGCCAACCAAGAACAAAAAGTGTGGTGTTTTCTATAACATATAATAAAACAACTGTGTGGTAGGGTAGGTAAAAATCTGTTTTCGGGGATTAGACATTTCTATAGACTACAAATATAGGGTGGGATGATAGTCATTGAAATTTACTTTTTTTCTCTATTTTGCATGCATTAGTTAACATGTGAATCATTCTGCACTACTGACCAACTTACACAAAAATAAATATCAAGTTAATAGTTTTAGGGGGGTGCTTGAGCGCAAGGGGAAGATTTTACCTTCTCTTTGAGCGTGGTGACTTCTTCCTTGCTGATCCTCCAAGGAAACTTCTCTGTGGTCTCCAGGCTGCTTCCCATCCAGCATCCAGGGTTTGGAGAGCTCCTTGATGATTGTGTTGGTCTTGATCTTACCCAACCCACCAATCTAGACGGAAACCAATCAGGAAGGAAAATTTGAATGCATTTGCTCTAAGTAAATTGTGTCCAGGTCTTGGAAAAGACCAACGTTAGCGCTGCAAAAAGCAAAAAACCTGGACAAATCTTGTTTAATGATCATAATGTTTCATAAGAAGAGCTTTCATCAAATCACACAAAACCTGCGACTGTAGCAATAACTTACGATCAGCACTGCTCCGCATATGAGAAGGCTTGTGCTCTTGGTGATACGGGAGACGAAGTGAACCAGGGCAGGCCTGCATCCAGGGCGACCAGTCAATGCAATAATCTGTGGCCGGTACAGGGAAATACAACAATCCACAAATTGAAAGGAAGAGGGAATAGAACCTGGGACCTCCGGATTGCCGTTCCAGTGCTCTACCAACTGAGCTACCAAGCTCCATCGTGTTTACTCTCCCACTTTGTCAATGTCTATGTTAAGAATAGGCATTGGTCAGAGTTGTAATGACTCGAGTTGACTTGAGTCACAATATTATGCAAAATTTATGTACACGTTACTTTGCGAATACAGTACGGTACAGCCGCCGCTTGTAGTGTACAAACATACAACGTGTCACAGACTCCCGCCTTGTGGTTCTGGAACGCACAAAATAACATTCCGGAACCGGACTTTAAACGCATTTTCCAATCCGTGGTTTCATCATTGGCTTCGGGCGATTTCTTATTAAGCTATAGGATTCCAACGCCGTCTAAATGTATACCCTCCTTTTAAAAATCAAATAGATACTTGCCCACTTTTAAAAATTCAGAAATATGTGTATAATGCAGTTTGGTTTTGATGTTGTCAGCGATCAACAACACATGTACGAGCTTGTGCGGTTCAGTTTCTAAAGAATGAGTGTCATATTTGGTAGAATTCTGTATTCCATTGTACAACACTGTATTTATTCCTGGATGAATCCATATAACCATAGAGTGCTGAAGCGGTTTGGGGCGGTATAAGGAGTAACAGGCAGGGCACTTTGAGGGGCAGGGACTAATGGCTTCATTGGATTATGCTTAGTGTTTTCTTTAATCATTTGGATAATGGCTAAGTGAACATGCTTCTATAGACGAGCTACGTTCATTTATCATTGATTATCTGCTGATCCTAAATTGAAGGTTATGCGACTCTGCGAATATCACAAGAAGGAAGATTGTGTTGACTGACCAATGGCTATGCAGGCAGCTGTGATAAAGAACGCCAGGATGTGGGCTCTACGTGGCTCATCCCCCGGCCTAGAACCAACAGCACAGAACTCCATCTTGGGCACAATCTTGTCCTTGTACCAGCCTGCAGAAAAAGAAAAACAAACAGTCAATTGTTATTTAATGATCGTTAACTTGGTTATCGTTCAGATCGGAGTAAACCTGAAGTTAACACAACCTAGATATACCTCACGGTATACCAAACGTTAAATCTGACACCGTGGCAGCAAGGAGATTTCCACCTTTCTATGAATATGCCATTGAATGAGCATGACGACTGTTTATAAAAGATATAGACATATATCATACTCGGCAATAGGGATAGTCAGTGGAAAGAACTTGGGACAGGTGTGTACAAAGTTACGCGCAAGACCCAGACTTTTTTTAAGGAAATAACTGAGAAGACGACCATATTGGTAATAAGGATATTTTTATTATGGAGTAGATAAACCATCTTGGTTAGGAGGGTATTTTTTTTTAGAAGGGAACTATGGAGGAGATCAGACTAACTATCTTGCCTGGAAGGATAATTTTCAGAAGGGAATTATGGAGAAGACAAACCATCTTGGCTAGGAGGATATTTTTTAGAAGGGAACTATGGAGGAGACAAACCATCTTGGCTAGGAGGATATTTTTTAGAAGGGAACTATGGAGGAGACTAACCATCTTGCCTTGGAGGATATTTTTAGGAGGGAATTATGGAGAAGACTAACCAGCTTGGCTAGGAGGATATTTTTTGAAAGGAATTAAAGAGGATATTAAGCATTTTGGCTAGGAGGATATATTGTGTTTTTTCCAGTTTTTTTAAATTGTTTTATTTTTATAAAATTCATCAAGTATTAAATATCATGACAAAGGACGAATTAGTTATAATGCATGCTAGGGGGCTTACTTTGTTAATGAGGAAAAAGGATTTTGAAATTTGAAGGAAGGAGGTTAATCGAAACATTTTCCAGACCCCCCCCCATACCTGACATCACACCCAGCCCCCCCCCCCCCCAACTAAAGCTAGATCCACCCCTGTTTAGGATTTCACACTAGTTTCTGCTATAGTGAGTATAGGTTTGCGTAATTGTGAAGTAAGTGCCCTTAGATTAGGCCAAAAAAAAAAAAGTCTCCGGTTTCTGGTATGCGCGCGCTTCACTGTAGCCATGCGCGTCGGCAAAATGGAAAAGGTTTTTTTTCAATGAAAGATGATGTCTCAAAACCGCCAAACTCACTGGTTTCACTGGAATTCTGCTGCTGCGCAATTTCAACGTGTTTTTAGATGGGGTTATGATCGAGAATAAGCTTAATGTGGCCTCTCTAGACTCCCATATATTTGCACTAAGTTTAGTCGGGCACCATTTGCAGTCATCAGCCAACATTTGAAGCAAAAAAGTCAGGTAAAAAAAAAAAAAAAAAGCCGCGTCGCCGCACCATTTTTGGACAAGCTCCATACCAGAAACCGGAGACTTTTTTTTTTGGCCTTAGCCACTCATTATTTTCATGGGAATTGCCAACACTACAACCGACATTTTTGCATGACACTTAGAAATTACGGCTTTTGAAAAAGGCCTTAACAGAGAGGATTACTTCTGTGCTTACAGGGATAGCGCAGGATTTCTGTGCTAGCGTGCTGTATACTCAGAGTTGTACGGAAAAATGGATTGAAAGTGATCAATCTCATTATTAAAAATCACCCACCAGAATACTGGGGAAGCTTTAAGTGTAATTGTCTCCATGCATGGACAAAAGAGGGTGCGCGTAATAGCCAAACAAGCAGAAGCCGGAATGAGGGACACTTCACTGGTTCACTCATGCTGGTTATCGTGTTTTTGGTACCAGCATTTATAAGCCACGATGGCGCCCAAATGGCCCTCGTTTATAGTTTCTCTGTGCTTGAGCGAAAGAAGGAGATTCTACCTTCTCGTTGAGCATAGTGAATTCTTCATTGCTGATCTTCCAAGGAAACTTCTCCGTGGTTTCCCCTGCTTCCTCATCCAGCATCCAGGGTTAATTTGTTCAGCTCCTTAAACCGTCTCACCCCCGGGCGAGGGGGGGGGGGAGTTCAATCTGCGTTGAGACAAACAAAATGTGTCGCTGAAATTTGGAACAGCATTGAAACGCTAATATGGCCTGATATGTGTCGAGGTGTCCCAAGGCGTGCAGTTTTCTAATGTAAGGGGCAACACCGCACGGGCCACAATATCCCCCGAAACCGCGTTCGCTGATGAGGGCCTGATGTACGTAGGAGCCGTCGACAGTCCAATTTCAACGTGACACACACTGAAAACACAGCGCGGTGCACGGCCGTACGGTGCTCACACGATCAATGGACCGCTGAAATATTGAATCTTTCTGGAAGTCAAATTATGCATAATGATGCAGCGTGAACCATGCACAAAAATGTCCATTTACCAGGTTCACGCCGTGTGCGCTTCGTGTATGCTTTGTGCGCGCATCCAGGACAGCTAAATTTGTTCTGATGGCTGTTTCTACCATGTCAATATTTGTTGTTTGTCTGATGTATTTTAACAAATGATTGAATTTACGAGTTTCCGAATGTCTCAGCGATTCCGTTTTGATGCTGGCCCAAAGCTGGCCCAACGTCGGCGCAGCGTCTACAGAAACACCGATATGGCCTGAAATGTGGCGAGTTCAATGCTGTTTTCTAATGTGAGGGATATAGCACCGCACGGGCCACAAAATCCCCTCAAACCGCGTTCACTGAGGGGTTGATGCGGCGCACGCAATGTGTGGACCGCTCACCGTGCGTTATTCAATGGGAACGTGAAAAGGACGCGGTATGAAGCGGGTGAAACGGCCACAATGCCGATGTTTCTGGACGGCCAATTTATTCAAAGCAATGCAGCGTCAACCACGCACGAAACACTTCACTTGCAAGGTTCACGCTCTGTGTGTTTTGTATGCGTAGGATCAGCTAACAATTTGTTCCAATTCACTGTTTCTGTATGGTATGTGTCTATTTGTGCAGCAAGAGTTCACAAATACTTCCATTTTACAAGTTTCCGAATTTCTCAGTGAATTGGCTTTATTGATGGGCCCAACTATATGAACTGATATTTTGGGCCACCGTGCAGTTTAATGTAAGGGGACGCAGGCCACAAAATCAACTAAAACCGCGTTCGCTGAGGGCTATTGCGGATGAGGGTTGATTTGTATTGAATTGAATGGGAAGTCGCCGCGGTTACACAGGCGATCGTGAACCGCCAGAATGCTGATTTTTCTGCATTGTGGGGCCTGGATCTTCTTTGCAAAGGACCCACAAAGTCGCTGATAAAGCACCAAAACGGAGGCACATGTATTCCCCACTCTCAGTGGAAGCCGCCCCCACCCCCCGCCCCATTTTGAAAACCTGAATTACATTTACTGTTGTAATAATACTTTTATTTTGCATTTGCAGCCTTTGAAAAAAATAACGCACTCCAGGTGCCCTACCCCAAGTTAAACCCAAGTTTCTCCGCTGGCTTGAGTACGATTTAATTCCTCATATAATCCCGAATATATCCACACAATTTAATAGACTGAAGCGCCAACTGTACATTGAATGAATCACGGCCAAGTGTGTACGTCACTTGTCTATCCACCAATCACAGTTTGTCGGTGACAAGTCGGTGACCACAAGTCGGTGACCACAAGTGAGTGGTCTGTGACTGACAGGTTGTGTGTGTCAATCATAAATTCCATGTTTGGATGTGTCACCGACGTTCATACAATATCCACCAATAAGAAGCGGCCATTTGAATGTCGGTGACAAGTTTTTTTATGGTGACTTTATAGCCTCAGCGTATCATTAATATGAAGCGAGTCGGTGATGTGTGATTTACAGCGCACAGGAGCCATGCAATCACAATCCAGGTCCGAGTTTTTAGTCACTGCTCAGGAAATCGATGGCACTATTTAAGACATGTGGGGCCGTCCACCCTTCACATCAACCACAGGTCACCTTCGGACGACAACCAGAGAGAGAACTGACTGCAAGAACAAGATTTTGCTCGGTGAGTGTTTGAAACAATCATTTTTCTTCCGAAGACATTTGTTGACTTTTGCACAACGTGTTGGAATCAATGCGGGATTCAGATTTTGTTGAAAGTTGCTGATTCAATTATTTTTCAAACAACGAGCTCGGTAGTAGGCTTGATATTTCCTCGTCTTTGTGTGTTTGTGAAATGTGGTAGCTTGAGGACTGAATTTTTTTTTTTATGAACAAATGTTCAATTTCTTTTTACTATGACTCTGTTACACGTTTGCTAGCAGCAAAGCCAGCGCGCTAATTCCGATCCAGAAGTTGTGCCTTTTCCCAACGACCACTTTGGAGTTGAAGTATCGCGATAATTTACAAATGTGTTTGAAATTAACTTGTTCAGACGGGCTTTGTTTGTGCATAACATGCACTAATCAAAGCCCGTCTGAAAGAGTTAATTTTAAATACTTTTGTAAATTATCGAGCTATTTTATTTCAGCTCTTAATGTAAACAGTTGGTGCGGATGCAGACCACGGTTTTGTGAGGTCAAATTTCAAGGCAATAAAAATGAGGAATTCCTGTCTGGCAATATTTCCGTTACTACTTCCATTGTGCACTCTCATAAACAAATTGTCCAAATACTGACTGGTTTCTTTACTTCTTGAACAAAAATCATTTGGATTCTTGTCGATATGGATAATACACTACGAAGTCACATTTATGGACTTTTTTTTATTTAGGTTCGACTGTTAGGTTGGACTGTTTTCTGACCGCAGTATAAAACATCAAGTTCCCTGCTGTGATTCAGAACAGTAAAGATGTATTGATCATTCAAAATAATATTTCAGAGGAACTACAAATCGATGTTTTACTTTTTCGGTTTCAAAAAACAAGGCTCGCAAAACCTGGACTCTTTATAACCTGACCAATATTTTTGGCACGATCAAGAACACTCTTACTTTTTGCCTCCCTTTTTTCTATTGACTTTATCATCTAAATTTTCAAACATGATATCCTCGTGCAATGTACTCACATTATTTCCGGATATCACTCAAACTCAATCAGAATGAAAAGTTATGCGGAAGTTGGTCACGGAAGAACGTATACAGGTATCCGGACATCTCAAAATACCGGTCTTATTTGTGTTATTATTTGTGGATATTCTCAGTGCCTTTGAACTTTGTTGTTCAACTTTGCTATAGTTCACAGTGCGCCATTCCGGTTTCATCAAGTTACTTTTAAGCACTGCAGGATAAAAGTGTCACTGGTCAGAATAAACTAGAGGGCGCAAATCCAAACGCACTGGATCATGATGATGCACACAGTTTTATACAAGTTCAATAGCTGGATGCATTTTGTAGAATTCATGGATAGATTTAATTTTTTGGAGAACGCATTTGAAATAAATAGTCAACCCAAATTACATTTTCACTGTACAGACATTTTTTGGCCGTATTGTACTTGTGGAATTCAGCCATGCCTCCCCACCAGACTCCAAGTTATCTCCAAGAGGATTTTTAATGACTCATATTTTTGTTGGTATTTTTTTCAGCCAGCAATCCGCTCAAGTGTTGAAGAGTGCTTCCGCGAGAGAATTCAAGAACTGTGCTTAGGTGAGTGTCTGTTATTTGACATTTTTTTTCATTCAAGCATCAGAATTGAGCAGCAATTTAGTAGCAGATAATATCTTTTTTCTGTGCATTTAATCTTTTTGGTCAAATTTAAAAACAAGAAAACGTCATTCGACATTGTTTTGCCAAACGTTCCTCAACGTAGCTTTTCGATCGTTCCCTTTTTGTTCATAGTGTTTGAATCAACATGTTTAATTCTGAAGTTTATTGCTATAAAAATGTCAAACAACGTGAGCGGTAGAAGCTGGATATTTCTCCGCTGTTTCTGAATTTCTGTGTTAATCGCGTCAACGCAGCTTGTGAAATATTTTTCAGTAAGATTAGTCTCCTTAATTATCCCTTCTCAAAATATCCTCGTGGCCATGATGTGAGTCTCCTCAATCATCCCTTCTTAACAAAAATCCTCTGAGCCATGTTGGTTAGTCTCCTCAATTATCCCCTCTAAAAATATCCTCCTAGCCATGATTGTTTGTCTCCTCAATTGTCCCTTCTTAACAAAAATCCTCTTAGCCAGCTTGTTTAGTCTCCTCAATTATCCCCTCTAAAAATATCCTCCTTCCCATGATGGTTAGTCTCCTAAATTATCCCTTCTGAAAAATATCCTCCTTGTCATGATGGCTAGTCTCCTCAAATATCTCTTCTGAAAAACATTCTCTTAGCCATGATTGTTAGTCTCCTAAATTATCCCCTCTAAAAATAATTCCTCCTAGCCATGATGGTAAGTCTCCTTAATTAGCACATCTAAAAAAATAGCCATGATGGTTTATCTCTTCAATAATTCCTTCTTCAAAAATAACGTCCAAGCCATGATGGTTGGTTTACTCAATTATCCTTCTAAAAAATATTATTTTGCCATAATGATTAGTCTCATCAATTATCACATCGAAAAGATATCCTCCTTGCCATGATGGTTATTCCCCTTTTAACCCTTCTAAAAATATCCTCCTTGCCATAATTATCCCTGCTTAAAAATATCCTGCTAACCATGATTGTTAGTCTCCTCAATTATCCTTTTAAAAGAAATCCTCTTAGCCATGATGGTTTGTCTCCTCAATTATCCCTTCTGAAAAATATCCTCCTTGCCATGATGGTTAATCTCCTCAATTATCCCTTCTTAAAAAAAAAGTCCTCTTAGCCTTAATGGTTTGTCTCCTAAATTATCCCCTCTAAAAATATTGTTTCCTTGCCACGTTGGTAAGTCTCCTCAATTATACCCTCTAAAAATATCCTCCTAGCCATGATGGTTTGTCTCTTCAAATTGCCCTTCTAAAAAATATCCTCCTTGCCATGATGGCTTGTCTCTTAAAATTGCCCTTCTTAAAATATCCTTCCACCCTTGATGGTTAGTCTCAATTGTCTCTTCTTAAAAACAAAATCTTCTGAGTCATGATGGTAAGTCTCCTCAGTTATCCTTTCTTTAAAAAAAATCCTCTTTACCAAGATGGTTAGTCTCCTAAATTATTTCCTCTAAAAATATCCTCTTTGCCATGATGGTGGTTCGCCTATATTATCCCTTCTTAAAAATATCCTCCTAGCCATGATTGTTAGTCTCCTCAATTATCCCTTCTTAAAAAATATTCTCTGAACCATGATCTCCTCAATTATCTACTCTAAAATATCCTCCTTGCCATAATGGTTTGTCTCTTCAAATTGCCTTTCTCAAAATATCCTCCTTGCCATGATGGTTTGTCTCTTAAAATTGCCCTTCTTAAAATATCCTTCCACCCATGATGGTTAGTCTCAATTGTCTCTTCTTGTCTCTGGTGATTCGCCTATATTATCCCTTCTTAAAAAATATCCTCCTAGCAATGATTGTTAGTCTCCTCAATTATCCCTTCTTAAAAAATATTCTCTGAACCATGATGGTTAGTCTCCTCGATTATCTACTCTAAAATATCCTCCTTGCCATGATGGTTTGTCTCTTCAAATTGCACTTCCAAAAATATCCTCCTTGCCAAGAGTCTCCTCAATTAGCCCTTCTTAACAAAATCCTCTCATTCATGATGGTTAATCTCCACAATTATCCTTTCTTTAAAAACAAATCGTCTTTGCCAAGATGGTTAGTCTCCTCAATTATCCCCTCTAAAAATAGTATCCTTCTTGGCATGATGGTTTGTCTCTTCAAATTGCCCTTCTTAAAATTTCCTCCTACCCATGATGGTTAGTCTCAATTGCCTCGTCTTAAAAACAATAAGCTCCTTGCCATGATGGTTAGTCTCCTCATTTAGCACATTTAAAAAATAGCCATGATGGTTTGTCTCTTCAATAATTTCTTCTTCAAAAATAACATCCAAGCCATGATGGTTAGTTTACTCAATTATCCTTCTAAAAAATATTGTCTTTGCCATAATGATTACTCTCATCAATTATCACATCTAAAAGATATCCTCCTTGCCATGATGGTTAGTCTCCTCAATTTTCACATCTAAAAATATCCTCCAAGCCATGATGGTTAGTCCTCTTTTAACCCTTCTAAAAACATCCTCCTTGCCACAATTTTCCCTTCTTAAAAATATCCTGCTAACCATGATTGTTAGTCTCCTCAATTATCCTTTTAAAAAAATCCTCTTAGCCATGATGGTTAGTCTCCTAAATTATTCCCTCTAAAAAAAATTTCCTTCTTGCCATGATGGTCAGTCTCCTCAATTATTTCTTCTTAACAAAAATCCTCCCAGCCATGATGGTTAGTCTCCTCAGTTATCCCTTCTAGTCTCCTCCGTTATCCCTTCTTCAACAAATACAAGAAAAATATCCTCCTTGTTATGATGGTTATTCTCCTCAAATATCTCTTCTTAAAAAAATATCCTCTTAGCCATGATTGTTAGTCTCCTAAATTATTCCCTCTAAAAAAAATTCCTTCTTGCCATGATGGTCAGTCTCCTCAATTAGCACATCTAAAAAAAAATAGCCATGATGGCTTGTCTCTTCAATAATTCCTTCTTCAAAAATAACATCCAAGCCATGATGGTTAGTCTACTCAATTATCTCTTTGCCATAATGGTTATAGTCTCATCAATTATCACATCTAAAAGATATCCTCCTTGCCATGATAGTTAGTCTCCTCAATTATCCCCTCTAAAAATATCCTCCTGGGCATGATGGCAAGTCTCCTCAAATATCCATTCTTAAAAAAAAAAAATGTTCTTAGCCATGATGGTTAGGCTCCTCAATTATCACATCTAAAAATATCCTTCAAGCCATGACGTTAGTCTCCTCAATTATCCATTCTTAAAATATCCTCCTATCCTTGCTGGTTATGCTCCTCAATTATCTCTCTTCAAAAAATATCCTCCTAGCCATGATGGTTGGTCTCCTCAATTATCCCTTCTCCAAAAAAAACCCAAATCCTCTTAGCCACGATGGTTAGTCTCCTCAGTTATCATATCTAAAAATATTCTCCTTGCCATGATGGTTTGTCTCCTCAAATTGCCCATCTTAAAATATCCTCCTACCCATGATGGTGAGTTTCCTCAATTATCCCTTCTGAAAAAATATTCTCCTATATAGCCATGACTGTTAGTCTCCTTAATTATCCCTTCTTAAAACTATCCTCATAAGGTTTCGTCGTCATCCCGTTAACCGTTTAATATTTTTTTCATCTTGTTTTATTTTTTTTTATATGAGGCTTCTGTTTTTATTGTGAATTTACCTCACTTTGACCTTCCGGTAATCCCGGAAGAAAAAGGTCAAGCTGCTTCTCATACACGACTGCACACGTTTATCAATTAATGATCTACATGTATCTGTTTACAGAATACAAACGTCATTGATAATTCTGGTCAAGGGTTATTTCCATAATTTGTTTGATGGTAGTAAAACGTTTTCGTTCAATCTACATATGAAATGTTGTCAAAGTCACAATCTGCCATCTCACGAAAATGAAGATATTGCTGAAACTATTTCGTAACATGTTGACCGGAAATGCTTATAATTTTATGTATGATGACGTCATGATGACGCCACCAAAATGTCCCCCTTTTCCCACTAAGGTTCACGTACTTCATCAGTTTTCATCGTTTTTCCTTGAACCGTTTCGAAGGAATTATGTTTGTTTTGCATTGCGGTTTCTTTTTGTATTTTGCATTAACCTTTAATTTAATCGGTAGTCCCGGAAGAAAAGGTCAGACGACTTTGTTTTCGAAAATCAGAAATGTTTTTCAAGGTATCATCCATCAGATTACAAAGTATGGACATGGTTGTTCTTTTTGTCCATGTGTTTTTGCATTGAAATCGTTTGTAACTTGATGCCTGATGATGACGTCATCATGACATCAGATACTCACCTCGAAATCAGGGTTAGTGTTTGTTCAAGGTTTCCAGTTTATACCATGTACCGTTCAGAAGAAAAGTCGTGGAGAATTATTGCCTGAAAAAAGCAAGGAAGGAAGAAAAAAGGAAAGAAAGGGATACAATAATTCTTGCCAGTTCAGAACCGTGATCGGGTCGTACACGATCACACAAATAATATATATCGGGGTTTTGTTGTTGGGAATAAAGAATTTCTGTCTGACAATATTTCCGCTACTACTTCCATTGTGCACTCTCAAAACTTAGTTCAGGTTCGAATGGTAGTCTAGTAATCAAATTTTGGCTGCATTTTCTTTTTTAAGAATTCATTACATCAAGTTTTCTGTTTTGATTCAGAATAGTTGAAATGTATCGTGATTCGTACTTATTCAAAATAGGTCACTCACTTGAATTATAATTTTTCAGATGAACTACAAATGGGTGTTTTAACATTTTAATTCCTTTATCAAACTTTTTCAAAAGCCATGACATTAATTTTAAACTGTTTTGCAACACTATAACACAACATCTTAAGCAACTTATGTCATTGAACATGTGCTACTTTTATAAACGTACGCATCAAATTGAATTCTCGAGCGGGACTGAATTCCAAAGCGCAAGAAATTCAAGGCACAAGTCACGTTTTGATGCCTACTTTTTTACTCGTGAATGAAAATACTCTGAAAAATTGTGAACTTTCGCTAAATTCCACCGGGTGTTCAAAACGCTTGCCCATTTTTTATGCGCATTTCAACATTGAGTAAGCAAGGTGTGGGATTTGAAATTTGAATGACTTACTACTGCCTCGTAAGTAGATGCAGGCGATTGGAATAAACGTTTCAATAGAAATATCGGACTAATTTCAAGCATCAGGTCAATTTCGTGAGAAATGGAACAATGTGCCATAAAAACGATTTGTGCCATTAAAATAAATGAGAAAAAAATCACGAATTTATATTCATTGATGATAAAATGTTATTCCTTACTAAAGTATAAACGTAACCAGTCTTCGTTTTTTTTTCCAGCCTGCACTGAACTCCTTGTGATCTCTTCTTGGACCTGATCTTCAAGAACGAACCATCGAGGTGGGTGTGGTGATGTTTAATTATTCTATCAGGACCTGGGAAGGGGCAAAATGTGCTCCGCCTCCCCCCCCCCCCCCCCCCAAATACTACAGCTCCAGTGCGTTTCACCTTATCGGCATGCAATTTGGTGACATTGTCATAAGTTTTAGACTAATTCTGCAGCTTATCCGACATCAATATTTTTCTCGAAAAAAAGGTTGCAACCTGATGCCACTTCCGCGATTGTGTACAAAGTTTATGGAGGATCAAGACAATTTTCTAAGTATTTCCTAACAAAAATGGAAATGTTTCTTAGTCCCAGATTCATGTCTTATCATCATTTTTGCAATGAATGACCTTCATTGAGATGATATAATGAAGAAAAAAAGTAGCGTCAGGTTGCAATATTTTTTTCCTTTTTCTCTACTCGTCGCAATTTTTTTACTATTTTATTTAAAAGAAATTCTCACCTTACTTGTTTCAGTTTAATCGTTGTTATCCTGTGCAGAATGAATATCTGCGTGGCAACCGTTCTTTCAATCGCCCTCCTTCTGGGTAACTCCGTCAACCTCCGAGCTTCCGTTACTGGGCCGGTTGCCTCGGACGGTGATGGTCCTGCGTCTCAGGCGTGTCCGATGTGCTGCCAGGGGCCGGCTGCAATTCCCGGCATACCAGGTCTGCCTGGGTCCTTAGGTCAACCAGGGTCAAAGGGCGAGCCAGGTCAAAAGGGTGATATTGGATCGATTGGACCTATGGGTGATCGTGGAGCAGCTGGGCCTCAAGGGGACGAAGGCATAGGCCAGCCCGGAAAAATTGGTCCAAGAGGAGTCCCAGGTGTTGTAGGGCCAACGGGGGAAACTGGTGTCAAAGGTCAAAAGGGTGAGCCAGGGGAGACACCAGACGACTCCAACCAGCGGGTAGCATTCACCGTGGTGAGGACGAGCGACTCGGATACGCTGAGCGGCGACCGTTTGCCCTTCCAGGCGACCGAGACGCTTCTGCCGGGTACCAGCTTCGATCTCGAGACCGGCACGTTCACGTGTGGTGTGCCGGGCACCTACGTGTTCATGTTTTCTGTGAACAAATATCTTTCCAGCAGCTACCTGACCGTTCGTCTCCGGAAGAACGGCGACGTGGTTGTCACTGGCTGGAGCACTGATTCAAGTCACCGTGAGCAGGTGTCTGGGAGCGCGGTGGTGGTTCTGCAGCGTGGAGATACGATGTATCTCACAATGTACGGTAGGGCGTATGGTGGTTCCAATCACTATACCTCATTCAGTGGCTTCCTCCTTTACCCCGAATAAACACAATCCAACACATAAAGATACACGAGCATCGTGTTGCTGGTTTTTTTTAATCGCTTTCCATTTTGCCGAAACAATAACCAATGAATTAAAACAAATAATGTTCAATGACAATGTCAAAAAATTAAGATATTATTATTAATGGTTTGGCATTGAGCATGCGCCAATCTGTATAGCCTACAACAATGGATTTGCCATTTTTTATTTTTGCAAAACAAAATATTTAGCTTTATGCACGAGTATTGGGATACAGTGAAAAGTATTTTTGTTGATGATTTTTTTGTACCCTAATTTGTAGGCCTATCGGGAAGTATTTTGATGGAATATTTTTTCAAAGCAAGCTGGGTCATCATTTAAAAAAAAACAATAGGTTTGCAATAAAGCAGTGCCACCATGTATCCAGAAATGTTAACAACTAAAAAAAATTGTGTTTATGGTGTTATCTCGACCAACCTGGATTTTTAAGGCCATGTTTCTGACCGCCATTTTTTTTATTGCCACATTTGGTCAACATATAAAATAACATGTTTTTTTTCCCCGAAAACAAATGCAACTTGTTTGTAGTATTGGGTATTTAAAACAGATTAATTAAACACAATAACTGTATCCTAATTGAAGCTAACAAAGTATAAAAGACATACAGACAAACAAAATATTTCGCTACCTACCTGGATAATTTTAGAGCGTTTACTATAACATGTTATTTTCTTCGCCATATGTTCCCTGTATGCCCAGCACAGATGATGTCAATTAAATCAATCCCATGCATGTATCAATTTTTATTTCATGTCACGAAAAAAGTCTCGAGTGATTGAATCTGATTTTCTTATAGACTTTAAGCTTGGCATTTGGATTAACAATTGTTTGAAAAATTCTAATGCTATTCACAGCAATTAGAATACACTGGTTTTTATTAAATGATTGCATTATTTTAAACGTTACAATATGTGAGAATTATGTAAAAGTAGTACAATTGACTTGCTATGAAAACAGTACGCATAAAACCTCATTCTGAGGATTACCAAAAGCACCACCATTGTTGATAAATACTCTCTTTTTTCGCTTGGCTTCGTTGTGAAAAAAAACCATGATTTTAATTACTTTCAGTTGAATCAGAAACGTGCCTACATTAATGAAAAAAGTGGAGTTGGCTGTTGTTTTTAAAACCCGCAAAAGTGCGACAAGTGTTTCTTGATTAACAGACTCCAAAATATTTGAAGACTTTTATTGTTCTTAATCAGTATTACTTGATTGCATTCCAGAAACTCACTTTGAAAACATCAGTGAAAGTGTGAGCCCGTTAGATGGTAAAGAAACAATCTCAACAAAATCAATCAAAACAAAAGTACAAATTCCATTCAAGTGAGGAGGGTCTTTCAACTGGTTGGAATTGTCCTTTGTCACTTTATCATTTCAAGTGAATTTCTTTGTATTGACTTTTATTTGGATGCCATATTTGGCATCCCTGCTGACAGCATATCCTTGGATAATGTCTCCAGCCGGCACATGTACATGTAAGCTGAACAAGTACGCTTCCTGGGAATAGGTAGACTCCTGCAAGAAATCAAAGAAAAGGTTATAATAGACCCTTCCTGCATGTCAATCAACAGTGCACATTGGCCAATCAGATCACCACTTTTGATCAGGTGACCACAGTAGCTCAGTCAGACTGGGTCACAAGCACTGTTAGATCTATTGCTCACCCCGCCACCATTTTTTGCACCAGCAGTTAACCCCCCCCCCCCCCCCAAGTATTCTGTAAAGAGTGCCCTTTTTACACAAGAAACTTTTTAGTTTTTACACAAGTGTCCTTAGTTTTGTTTAAAAAGTTTCTTGTTTCGCCAGAGGCTTTTAAAGAATTTTTGGTATTTCGTGTAAACGTCAGCAATTGTGCCGCCATGAAAAGCGCCACCCATTGACCTACCGCCGTTTGCGAGTTAACCACGCCCCTTAGACAACTCTATAAGCCTTTTCGCTGATACCGCCATCTTTGAAATTTTTTTTTTTTTTCGGGGGGGGGGTGCATTACAATGAAAATACGTCTCATCATGCAACTGTAGCTGAGAATGATGGGATGTCTTTTCAATGTAATGCCCCCCCCCCCCATGTCAAAGATGGCGGTATCCGCGAAACGGCTCATGGAATTTTGTACGTTAACTTTTGTTTGTCTCAGATTTTGGCGTTCTGCGTCCATTTGTATATCATGTTTAGACAATATTTTACAAGCTGCGCTGACGCAATTCCACCGTGATAGGTTAATTGTCCGATAGTAGCCATTATCGCCGGTTTGTACTTACATGACAATAAGCTGAGCCTCCTGGGAATGTTGGCGAAGCAATTCACGGATCCGCATCTATCTGTTGGTCTTAAAGAAAAAAAAAGATTTCAGGCGAAAAAATGTCGTGATTTATTGATGTTTACTAAAGTCGAGTTCCATGCACTTGGCAAATCAAATGAACTAAGAGTTGTACGAAAAATGGATTGAAAGTGATCAATCTCATTATTGAAAATCAGCCTCCAGAATGTCAAAGGTTGGACCCAATTAATAGATGTTGCAAGACTGGACTTAAAATCACACAAACCAGGGACTTAGCGCAAGGAGGAGATTCTACCTTCTCGTTGAGCGTAGTGACTTACTCCTTGCTGATCTTACAAGGAAACCTCTCCGTGGTCTCCCCTGCTTCCTCATCCAGCATCCAGGGTTTGGAGAGCTCCTTGAACCGTCTCAGGCTCTCAGTCCTTGGGCTTCTTGTTCAGGTCCGGGATGACCTCCACGTCCGAGCAGTTGATGCGGAACTTGCTGAGCATGTTGGCCATGTTCATCTTCTCCCTGTCCATTTGCTCCTTCTTGCTCGTGGTGGCAAAGACGCGCAGCTTGCATTTCTCCCAGTTGGATTTCATGGAGATGAGGTGAGGGATGAGTAGGGTCAAGCCTGGGGGTGGTGGGAGGTGGGGGCGGAGGTTGGGGGGGGGGGGGGGGTTCACAAACAAAAATTATACAGAGCATTATATAAAGCATGTGTTTCCTTAGACATGCAGCCATCCAGAATAACCTGAGAGATCTCTGAAAGGCTCCAATTGAAATGAATTGGACACTGAAACATATAATAAAATAATCAGGCCAACCAAGAACCAAAAGTGTGGTGTTTTCTACTACATACAAAAAACAACTGTGTGGTAGGGTAGGTAAAATCTGTTTTGGGGGTTTGACATTTCAATAGCCTAAAGATATAGGGTGGGATGATAGTCATTAAAATTTACTTTTTTTCTCTACTTTAATTTGCATGCATTAATTAACATGTGAATCATTCTGCCGACTACTGACCAACTTACACAAAAATAAATATAAAGTTTATAGTTTTCACTGTGGGGGGGGGGGGGGGCTTGATCCCAAGGAGGAGATTCTACCTTCTCTTTGAGCATGGTGACTTCTTCCTTGCTGATCTTCCAAGGAAACTTCTCCGTGGTCTCCAGGCTGCTTCCTCATCCAGCATCCAGGGTTTGGAGAGCTCCTTGATGATTGTGTTGGTCTTGATCTTACCCAACCAACAGCACAGAACTCCATCTTGGGCAAAATCTTGTCCTTGTACCAGCCTTCAGAAAAAGAAAAAACAGTCAATTGTTATTTAATGATCGTTAACTTGGTTATCGTTAAGATCGGAGTAAACCTGAAGTTAACACAACCTAGATATACCTCACGGTATACCAAACGTTAAATCTGACACCGTGGCAGCAAGGAGATTTCCACCTTTCTATGAATATGCCTTTGAATGAGCATAACGACTATTTATAAAAGATATAGACATATATCATACTCGGCAATAGGGATAGTCAGTGGAAAGAACTTGGGACAGGTGTGTACAAAGTTACGCGCAAGACTCAGACTTGTTTTAAGCGAATTACTGGGAAGACGACCATAATTATTGGTAGTTCAGGATATTTTTATTATGGAGTAGATTAACCATCTTGGTTAGGAGGATATTTTTTAGAAAGGAATTATGGAGGAGACTAACCATCTTGGCTAGGAGGATATTTTTAGAAGGGTATCATTTAGAAGGGTATTAAGGAGGAAACTAACCATATTGGCTTGGAGGATATTTTTTTAGAAGGGAATTACAGAGGAGACTAACCATCTTGGCTAGGAGAATATTTTTTAGAAGGGAATTATGGAGGAGAGGAACCATCATGGTTAGGAGGATATTTGTTTTAGAAGGGATTTATGGAGAAGACTAACCATCTTGGCTAAAAGGACATTTTTAGAGGGAATTTATGGAAGAGACTAACTATCTTGGCTAGGAGAATATTTTTTAGAAGGGAATTATGGAGGAGAGGAACCATCATGGTTAGGAGGATATTTGTTTTAGAAGGGATTTATGGAGAAGACTAACCATCTTGGCTAAAAGGACATTTTTAGAGGGAATTTATGGAAGAGACTAACTATCTTGGCTAAAAGGACATTTTTAGAGGGAATTTATGGAAGAGACTAACTATCTTGGCTAGGAGGATATTTTTTTTAGGTTGAAAATGGACTGGAATATTGATGTTTAATATGTCGAGTTCCACTTGGCAAATAAAATGAACTACTTAAGGGTTGTTCAATTTGCACTGAAAGTGATCAATACTAATATTTGAAAAATGACCCACCAGAATGTCAAAGGTTTGACACAATTAACAGATGTTGCAAGACTGGACTTAAAATCACACAAACCAGGGACTAAGCGTAAAGTGGATACTGGGAAAGCTTTAAGTGTATTGTCTCCATGCATGGACAAAAGAGGGCGCTTTATAGTCAAACAAGCAGAAGCCGGAATGAGGGACACTTCACTGGTTCACTCATGCTGGTTATCGTGTATTTGGTACCAGCATTTATAAGCCACGATGGCGGCCAAATGGCCCTCGTTGATGGTTTTCACTGTGGGGGGGGGGGGGGGGTGCTTGAGCGCAAGAAGGAGATTCTACCTTCTCGTTGAGCGTAGTGACTCCTTCCTTGCTGATCTTCCAAGGACACTTCTCCGTGGTCTCCAGGCTGCTTCCTCATCCAGCATCCAGGGTTTGGAGAGCTCCTTGATGATTGTGTTGGTCTTGATCTTACCCAACCCACCAATCTAGACGGAAACCAATCAGGAAGGAAAATTTGACTGCATTTGCTCTAAATAAATCGTGTCCAGGTCTTGGAAAAGACCAACGTTAGCGCTGCAAAAAGCCAAAAACCTGGGCAAATCTGGTTTAATGATCTTGTT
Source organism: Patiria miniata (assembly GCF_015706575.1). Classification (NCBI taxonomy): domain Eukaryota; kingdom Metazoa; phylum Echinodermata; class Asteroidea; order Valvatida; family Asterinidae; genus Patiria; species Patiria miniata. Next base: position 8,557,577 of record NW_024037048.1, read on the forward strand.
ATACATTTTGCCACTTTGACTTAATTTTTTAAAGACCTGCTTGCATTTTACTCAAACTGTTCATCAAAATTCATTCCGCAAAGTCTTCTTCAAGTACTCAACTGTGAGTACACATTTCGGTACTCAAAATACGGTACTCGAACGACAGTGCCTACTGTCCTCCAACGCCGGTTTGTGCACTAAGTCTATGGGAAAGGTTTAGATCAGGGAACAAAGGAAAACACAAAGCCAATTAATCCTCGGAAGCATAGCAGAAAACGACTGTGTGCGCGTTATGGTAAGTGTGTACAGTGTTCGTATATTTTAAATGCAATTTTTGTTTTTCTTTTAATGCAAACAAATATTATACGCATTATACAGTATGTCCAAAAGAAATGTCCGTCTGACTACTTTTGAAATAACTACAAAACCATGAAGTCCAATTTGAAAAAGTTTGATTGTGCAGAGATACTCCCTATCTTGGCCTCAACCCCGATGAGTTTCATTTAATTTCAGTCACGCATCACTGCACACTTGTCAATTGATCACAACAACATTTTGGGACACTGTGACCAAGTTCCTTGCCTTAATCAATTTCAGTGCTGTGTTAAGTAAGCTGTGTAAAATCCTGCATGTTGTGAAAAGGGCTGCAATTGGGATTGGAATCATTTGCCTGGCTATCAGTCATCACGGCAAGACCTCGGTTTAATGCTCAAGGGCAAATGATTCCAATCCCAAACCACATCAGACTTTTTTTCACAGACACTTTTTGGGACAAACTCTATGACAATTAATAATGATAAAGTTAGTGTCAGGTTAACAATAACACTTTGGAAGCCTGACAGTTATTTTTGTTTTAGTTATGATTTTAGTAATGTAAGATGATTTGATATGATGGAGGTGAGATAATCTGTCGCCTACCTTTTGCTTGCTTCTTCTTTTTGTAGTCAAAGTCAAGACGTCGCCCCTGTAACTTCTTCCGATGGTGCTGTAGAAATCAAACATTGGGGAGAAAGCTAATTGTTTGACAAGAGACATTTGCACACTGCTGTAAGGCTCCTTATATAAATTATGGGTCAAAGTGTGACAATTTTCGAGTTCCTGTTATCTCTGAGCATTGTCATTTGCTGTTCAAGTATCATTAAGAATGACTTCAACAATTTGTTGGGTAGGTTGTCTGCTTCACATAATCACTCTTGGTGGACGACTGCATTAACCCTAACCTTCCCAAATCCTCCCAAATCCTCTTTGCAAAATGGAGGATTTTGCAGGATTGAGGCTGTTTAATTGGCAAAAATGTGTGGCTGATTTTGCAGGATGCAGTGTGTCAAGGTCTTGGGCCGGGCCTTGTGTTTGTTTATGCTCAGCTGTGCATAAATTATACTTGAAGTCCTCCGCACTGCTCCAGGATGTCACTGGCTCAGCCTCAACATATTGACAGTGATTGCTGGAGGATTTTGTAGGATTGAGGCAGTGATCATTCTTCCACGGATCACATTCAAGAAATAATGGAGGATTTTGCAGGATTGAGGCTGCATGCAAATTTGACATGGAGGCAGTTGGAGGATTTTGCAGCATCATCGCAAAAATGCCCAGGGAGTTAGGGTCAAGAATGACTTTAAACAATTTTGTATTCGTTGTGTAGGTAGTTTGCTATTCATAATCACTCTTGGAGGACGACTGCATTAAGGAGTGCATCAGAATTATAAAATCACAGATGTCAGATGTAACAGGGACAGGAAAAAAGTGAACCCCAAATGTATCGAATGACCCAAAGTACACAGGCATAAGTTACAACCCAAATCAACCAGTAATCGATCACTGGTCTTCTATCAATTTTGGCACAATTTGTGCTTGAATTTCCCCGCAGGTGGCTGTGCAACACAGTCCTGCTTCTATCAAAATCAACCAAATTCTGTCAGATTCTGTAAGATGGAACTCACGTTAATCTCTTTCAGATCTTTGTTCTTGAGATGATCCAGGGGATCCAGGAAGTTCTGTCTGACGTTCAGATCGAAGGCGCCCTTGACTTCAGAAAGTTGCCTCAGTGATTCTCCCATCTCGACCATCGCCGTACCTGTATCCAAACAAAAACAGAAACATAACAAATCCATCTTTTTATAATACCTCTAACAGGAAAGATTTTATTGTCCTGTTGTTTCCACCAAAATGACAACAGTTAGGCTAGGTAAAAAGGTAAGTGTTCTTTCAGCAAAACGAAACAATTCTCAAAGGGATGCATACATGTTTTTGTTTTGCTGAAATAACACGTACATTTCTTTGTGATCCATGGACAGAACTTTAAAATGGTGTTTGTGTTCAAAATTCCGTAACTTGAAAAGCAAATGAGTGATGTGAATGATTCTTGTGTTAATACAAAGCCCATTCATTGGGCTTTCATATCCTAGATTTGGAAAGTGCTACAGGTAAAACTTCATTCAAAAATTGGTCCTGCCATTTGGGTTTCGTCTTTTTTTGACTCACCTGTATATTGCAAATGTATGCATTTATAAATAAAAAAAAATAAAAAAAATAAAAAGTGGGTGCAAAAAAGGCAGCGGGCAGGTACGAGAAACTGGTTTATTTCTTTACTTGGCCTTGCATATCTGAAGTGCTGGGCACTACATAAATTACACAATACTCATGGTACTATGTTGGTGGATTGGAACACTGATTAGAGCACCTTTTTGAGAGCTTTTTGATCAGTCTACCACAGAAGGAAAGAAAATACATCTTGAAGTTTGCTCACCAAATGTTGAATCTTCTCCTAATTCTCTGCCGTTCTTCAGCATGACTTCTCCCAGGAATCCTACGGGTTGTTGAGGCTTGGTTCCTCCCTTGTTCTGACCACGGACTTTGCTCATGGCTCTGGAGACTGTTCAGGAAAGACAATACGATTGATTAGGGTCAGCACACAAATAGAAGATCTATCTCTATTTGGTTTGTTTGAAGTGAATACTTAGACCCGATTCAAGCCGGTGTTCTATAGTCACCCCAAATGAAATTATTCCAAAGGTTACAATTAAAGGTAATATACGACATTTGCAAACATCAACAAACAAAACTACCAAATTATCATGAAATACTTTACTTGACTGTAGGTGAATGACAGTCTCAGACATCCTGTGAAATCATGGCACCTGGTGTGCTGTCATTTTTAAGAAAAGTGGAATTTTGGTATTGATTTCAAAAGATGGTCGGCCGACCATCGTTGGAAGAAACTGATTTGTCCAAATAGTGCCCCAATTTACCAACTTTATTTAGTCCTCATTTTTTTTGCAAGCGGTTACACATCCGTGAATGGATGCAAGCCAGCTAGTCTGGTTCCCTGAGCTCAGGGAACATCACAAGATCCGGCCCAAGACCTTGACACAGTGCATCCTCATAAATCAGGCACACGTTTTTGCCATATAGCCTCAATCCTGCAAAAGCCTACATTTTGCAAATAGGATTTTGGAGGATTTGGGAAGGTTAGCGTCAATGATGTTTCAATTTTGGTTCTTACCTGGATTGGGCTGAAGGTATTCTATTGTCTTGTTCACCAAATCATCCACTGTGTGACCTGCCACGTCAATTTTCTATAAAAAAAATACATTACCCAAAGACAATGAGAAGAATTTAATAAGCATAAATAATGTCAAGCAATATTTACTAATACTAAATGTGTTAAAACTGTTTTCGCTATGGCAGGAGAGATTCATACCCTGGACTCCGTTGCGTGTACACAACAGAGTCCAACCTGGGCTAGGACTAGGGCTAAGTTACACTTACAGCAGACAGGGCTCTGGAGTGCTCTGAAACGTGTAAAACAAAACGGGCAACGAAAATGTCCTCAGTATTTCACCAACAAAGTTTGGAGACTCAATTCAATTTTCAAAGGACATTTTTCTTCAATGTTTTGCACATGAGAGGGACGTCAAGTGATTTCATAATGGGACTAAATACTAGACTGGTACATGTCCAACCATCATGACCATATGGTCCAACTATTTGAAAAGACTGACCTCTTCATTCGGTGTTAATAGTCTGGTGGCTTGACTGCGGAGAAATGTGTAGTAAATTGAGACTAGTTCCCGCTTCATGCCACATGTTTCTTTAATTCTTTTGGCATGGTTGATTGATGCAGTACTGAAGCTGTGTTGGACTGGTTGTTTCAGGTGCCAGTCTTTTTTCTTGCTTTGCATGTTTTCAATACCATAAGTTTTAGGACTCTCATACACAGTATTGAGAGTCCCAAATTTTCGGACCATGCTTGGACCCAACTTATCGTCTTTTTAACATTCAGATTTCATCCTCAAAATGGCCTCCCAATTACTAGATAGGCCACCTGAGGTACAAATAGACATCGATGATTAAGATGGTTGTACTGAAGTTTACTTACGATCCGGAAGAAAAGTGAAATTTCCCGTTCAATTCCGAGAGCTCCCCTCGCGACCATGAACACGTTAAATTTCTGACTCGTGTTAATGTTTGAACGACGTGATGTAGTCTTCATGCCCAGTGTACATTTAATGGTCCCCATATCCCAAGTGCGATTCCGTTACCGAGCGCGAAGCATCGATTATGATAATGAGTAGACTGGATCTCGCTTGTGAACACAAGTGGATTTCAAATGGTAAAAGACATTCCGGTACTAGCTTGAACTGGTTTCCGCCCATAAAAGCTGTCCTAGTTCCCGACTCTCTATTATCGTTCGAAATGTACTTGTGTTTACAAATGAGATCCAGTCTACTCATTATCATAATCGATGCATTGCGCTCAATAACGGAATCGCACTCGGGATATGGGGACCATCGAATGTACAATGTACGCTGGGCATGAAGACCACATCACATCTTTCAAACATTAACATGAGTCGGAAATTGAACGTGTTCACGATCGCAAGGGGAGCTCTCGGGATTGAATGGGAAATTTCACTTTTCATCCAGATGGTAAGTAAACTTCAGTACAACCATCTTAATTATTGATGTCTACTTGAACCTCAGGTGGCGTATCTAGTAATTTGGAGGCCATTTTGAGGGTGAAATCTGATGTTTTTGTTGGGCAATGTTGGGTTTTTGGGTCAAAAGATAAAATTGTGTTGCTCGGCATATACGGGAATTAGCTTGGACCCCACTATCGCCAGACCATGTCCGAATGTTACAAAGGCGATAAGTTGGGTCCAACTTAGCCCCATAAATGTGGCCAATTTACTGGACTAATTCCGTAAATAAAGGCCACACTTCCACCATGTACAAAAACATGTCAAACTTTGTCAAATTTTGATTTGCACATTTAGGCTTAATTTGTAGTTTATTTTTGCTTTAGAAGCCTACTCACCCTCTTTATTATAGCCTAATCAGAAAGTGCTGCCTTTTTCAGATGTCCCTTTTCGTGAAATTTCCAGATTCGTTTGCACACGTTCGCGCTTCGCGTATCAAAATTTCAACATGAAATTTCACGAAAATTAGACATCTGAAAAAGGCAGCACAAACATGACAAAAGAGGGCGAGCATGGTGAGTAACTTCTAAACAAAAATAAAGTACAAACTAGGCCTAAAAGTATATATCAAAATTTGACAAAGTTCGACATGTTTTTGTACATGATGGACATGGTGGAAGTGTGGCCTTTATTTGCGGAGGTAGTCCAGCAAATTGGCCACATTTATGCCGGCTAGGGTCCAACTCCAAGTTAGGCTACGGTCCGCGGACTTCACTTGAACCTTCAAACACCATGACCATGATTTTGAACACCCGAATCCCACCCGACATAATTTGCTGACCTATCTTATCTATCTCGAACACTCTATCTGGCAAGAGCATCACCACGATAACCCCAGTCCAACCGAGGGATTCCTTCTGCCAAAATCGCTTCATTCTCCACGGCTGCGGCTATTTCCTTATCGAATATCACCTTCAGTTCCTTCCACCATGGAGAAATAAAACACGTTTTATTTCTCCATGCTTCCACTTTGTCATGTTTGTGAACAACAATTTTGCTCCATCTGCGGATGAGAAGCATCGATTTAAAACCAGTCGTCTTCTCTCCACTTCTGATTTAGTTATTCCAACTACTGAGTTTGCTGCCGTGACCCCACCCCTCCCCGTCAGCCAGCCTTGTTAACTAGTAAAAAAAGTCATAACTCAACATTAGACCTTAGACAATAACTAGAGAATAGCTGGACAATTTAGTGTGCTAGTTCTATATGTTGGTTTGTTCTAAAATGAAGCCCATTTTAACAATGTGTGTAACCTTAATTGCCCATTTCACATAATTGATTTTCATGTATTGAATCAATTTGATGGTGACTACATACAAAACAAAAAACACACGGAATATATACTTCTACTACCCTGAGACTCAAACCATAGAGTTATTCGTACACTGAGCGCAAACTGATCACCGAGTAAATCACGGCCGGTGTACGTCATTATTCTATCCACCAATCACAGTTACTCGGTGACTAGCGGTGACCACAAGTGCCGGGATGTAGTTTTGCGTGTCAATCACAAATCACGTGTTTTGGATTTGTCACCGACATCGATACAGTATCAACCAATAGGATGTGGCTATTTCAGTGTCGGTGACACAAGTTTGTATGGGTGACTTTAATAGCCTCAACGATATTAACATGACTTTCGTCTCATTAATATGAAGCGAGTCGGTGATGTGTGATTGACAGTCCCTCAGTCACTGCTCAGGAAATCGATTCCAAGATTTAAGGCAGATGCGGGCCGCTTCTCCCCTCACAGCTCGTAACCTAGCTCCTTCGGACGACAACCAGAGAGAGAACTGATTGCAAGAACAAGATTGTGCTCGGTGAGTGTTTGAAACAATTATGTTTTTTCCCCCGAAACAATGTGCCTTCTTGCACGTAGTTTGAATCAACGTGGGATTGAAATTCCGAAGAGTATTGCTGACACTGTTTCCAAACAGCGAGCGTGGTAGTAGGCTTGAGCCTCGCTTCTCTGTAAGCTTGTGATGTGTAGTTGCTTGAGGAGTGAGGACTGAACAACAAAATGTTTATGAACAAATTAAATTGGAATTGAAACTGATCTTGCGTGACTATGATACCGATGCTGTTGCACGATAACTAACAGCCAAACCAGCGCGGTCCGAACCGCCACAATTATAGTGATCGTCATTTACAATCAAATATTGTTGGATAAAAGCGAGACTAGTTGGAATAAACACTCTATAGCCTCACAGTTATAGGACGCAAATACTAACAGACCGGATGATCATGCACTTCGTACTAAGTGCATGATCATCCGGTCTGTTAGTATTTGCGTACGGTTTTATTCAAGTTCAAATTGTTTTATCTAGCTGGGTTCATTTGTAGAAATCATGCATAGAACTGATGTTTGTACAAGTTACTCAGATCAGTCCTTCTGCTCTGCTGTTCACCTTAAAATTTGAAGCAAAAGCTCTCGGACGAATTCAGTCATGTTTGCATGTAGGGTTCCACTCAGCATGCAACTGAGATTCTGTTGAATATTTTGGGACAAAGCAATATTGGTATTTGGCTTAATATTTCGAATGTTTTTGGTTGTGTTATTGGTACAGATTTTCACAAATCCCAAATGTTTAGAGTCACGTTTCAGTTGGCAAACAGATGGTGGCTTACTAGAGCCAAACCGGTGCGCTGATTTCCCATCCGGAAAATACTGAAATCTTTATGTAACGACTGTAACTTGACTGCGGTAGTCCAGCTGTAATGTTTGCGCCTCTACTTCATTGGTATGAGATCGATTTCCCTCACTAATGCAGAAACTGTATGCTCATTGTGATTCCTATAACTACAAGTTCAAGCAACCTCGAACCAGTTAGAGGAACATAGGATTATTGCTCACAATCTTAGGTATGATGCAGTACAACTAACTTTTTGAACTTTAAGCTTAGTTGATGCTATACATTTGACCAAAACAGATAAATTAAAGGGATAATTTTTTTTAGTTCTTGTCACTTGATTTCGTTGCTACAATCCCGGCCAAAATGGTTGGGACACTTCCTGAGCCTGCCACGGTCACCCACTCCCCCGCTCCCCCGGTCAATGTTGTTCTCTCTAGCTGATGGAGCACACACTGCGCAATGAGCGACAACACTGAACGGGGGCCGGGGAGTTGGGGGCCCAGCGAGATTTGGCCAGGATTGTAGCACACGTTCATAGTCTGCCCACTGGCACTATATCGAAAACATCTTCTTTTTTTCTCAGATGATATATCAGGCTGAACAATTCACAGTGTATATGTGACTGATACCGGTCTCTTCCCTTTGAGCATCGCAAAGTTTCTGTCATTAAATCGGTATAGGTACTTTTTTCCCGGCAATTATATAATTTATTTGTGTGATAATTACTTCATTTGATTCGAAAATAGCAAAGCCTTCCAAAAGAGACATGAATGTTCCTCTCGCTTGAGTCCAGACAGGACCGTTGGAGAACGCATTCTGTTTGAAATGAATAATCAAACCAAATTAAATTTCACTCGACAGAGGCTTTTTTTGGCAGGGGGGCATTTAGAACTTTTGAAATTCAGTTATGCCTCCCCACTATCCCCCCCCCCCCCCAATTTATCTCCTGGAGGATTTTAATGACTCATATTTTTATTGGTATTTGTTTTCAGCCAGCAATCCGCTCGAGTGTTGAGGAGTGCTTCCGCGATAGAATTCAAGAACTGTGCTTAGGTGAGTGTCTGTTTGACATTTTCTTCATTCAAGCATCGTAATAAAGCGGTGATATGGTGGAAAATTGTATCTTTTTTTCTATTCATTTACATGTAAAAAGTTTTTGGTCACAGTTATAAACAGAAAACGTCATTCGAACAAAAGAAGTGTGCAAATCTACACTCACTGTACAACTGTGCCTCACATTTTGGCCAATCGCTGCTATGAACACAGTCCAGGCACGGTTCCTGGGGGGGGGGGGCTACCCCCCCCCCAATTTTGTCGTCTCCCCCCCCCCCCCAAACAATTCCACACACAAAATTAAATAAATGCACTAGCAAAATGTAAGAATTTGACGTACATGGGAACGGTCTCCCCCTAAATGAGAAGGGTGCGTTGTACACTTTAATTTAGTTAATATAGTATGCCCGATTGTGGGAGTTATCAGCGCTCCCCATTTGCTCGTACCCACCGCCCTGCAAACAGGGCGCTGGGAAGTGCAGATGAGCTTCACCGAATCTTGTGAAGGAAGTGGGGATGGCATTCTGGGTAATTTATCATGACCTTTGTATAAAGCATCTGGCTGCAATTGTAGACCGCGGTTAGCCAATGCGCGCAAATACTATCCGAAAAGTTTGCCATAGAAATGCATACACACCATACCGGATGTGATTTCTTTTTCATTGCGGACCATGTGGACAAATTTTGAACGTCGAATGATATGCATTTCGACCCTTCGTTAATTCGAAACGGAGCCTGAGCAACTGGCGGGAGTTGAAAAGTTACAAAACAGATAAGTTTTACAGATTTTCCTACATATTTTGCCTTTCCGCCTAAAAATGGGCGCCGCATTTATGAATGAGAATAAAAGAGTGACGAATGACTCGGTCTTAACGGCCGTTTCAAACCTTACAGGGTCGTGGCCGTGACGCCTTGCCGGTCACGGGTCACGCAAAATCTATCCAATCAGAGCGTTGATTCATCAGCCCTTCCCAGCGTCCTGTTTGCAGGGCGGGGGTACGAGCGAACGCTCCCTATAGAAAATATGACACGAGCCTCCCCCCCCCGCCCCCCAAAAAATCTGGATTCACCTTGCTAGCCCCCCTCCCCCCCCAAAAAAAAATATTGGCTCTAGAACCGCGCCTGGAACACACCTTTTTGAACCGTAGCCTTTTTGTTCGTGGTCTTTGAATCAACATGCGATTCAGTTTCAAATTCTCCCTATTATAACTAACTTCGTTCGATGACGTCACAATGCTGAATTGTCGCAAAGACGTTTGTGATAATTCAAAGAATATCTATGGCTGCAGACCAGCAAATAAACTGCCATGGACCTCAGTGATAAATACCCCCACTTGTAAAGATCAGGACAAGTACTCACAACTCTCCAAGGTGTTTGAAACACCCTTTGAATTAAAGTTTATTTCATAATCTTTCATTGTCTGTTCAATGTTTGCGGTATAATCCGATGACCTTTTTGGAACAAAAATTCCACCCAAAGATGATGACCCTGTAGTCCTGTAGCCCATCGCCCAAGGCACAATCTGCCACTTCACAAAACACTGAACACTCAGGTTTATTAGGACAAAAGATATTGCTCAAACAGGGGCGGATCCAGGAATTTTTGCAGGGGGAGGGTCAGGGTCCTAGCAAAAAATATGTCAGATTGTTGTGACAGGCGAACGGGTAATTATTATTACTATAATTGTGATATATTTGTGTGTGTGTTTCACAGCGAGGGCTGGGGGGGGGGGGGTCGGCCCCCCTCCCCACCCTCTGGATCCGCGCCTGTCAAACTATTTTGTCAAATTTGACCTGAAATGCTTGTAATTTGATGTATGATGACGTCATGACGACGTCACTAAAACATCCACATCTTCAAACTTAGGTTCATGTTCATACCAGGTTTCGTCTTTCTGCAACTTCTTTTGGCATTTTAAATTCACCTAAATTTGACCTACCAGTAACCCCGGAAGGAAAGGTCAGACGACTTTACCTTCGAATATCAAAAATGTTTATCAATCTATAGTCAATAGGATTTCAAAGTGTGAACATTATTGTTCATTTGGTTTATGAGGTTTTGCAGCGAAATCGCTTGTAATAAGATACCTGATGACGTCATTATGGCGTCAGAGTATACAAAAGGTACACCAGTGTTGATGTTCGCTCAAGGCTTGAAGTTAATACCATGTACTGTACGGTTCAGAAGAAAAGTCGCAGATAGTTATTGTCAGAAAAAAAACAAGAAAGAAAGAAAGAAAAAAAGAAATTTCTTAACATTTCCAAACAATGATCGGGTAGTACCAGATCACCCAAATATATCAGGGTTTTGTTGTTCGGAATGAGGAATTCCTGTTTGACTATTCAAACTAAATTATTGTTCACATACTGACTGGTTTAGTTTTTGATAAAGTTGAAATCTTGACACTATAATGGATAGCACACTGTACATTCACGGAAAGTTGTATTGTCAAAACAAAGGCTATCAGTAGGACTTTTTCTAGTCATATCTATTGCAGTTTTTGGAAGAGTTGAAAACATCAAGTTCCCTGCTGATTTCAGAATAGTTTCAACTGATTGTGATTAATGCTTAACAAATTCACGCACTTTGAATACTTTAAAAAAGTGTCTTTCTTTGGTTTAAAGAATATTGCGAAAGCTCCATCCTTTATAAATAACCTCACCCATAAAATCAGTATGATCAACCACCCCTTATTTTCTTCCTCATTTTGCCATTTTAATTTTATCACTTTGATTTGAAAACATGCGATGTACTCACATTGTTTCCCGGCAATCAGTAATTCAGAATCAACAGTTATGGGGAAGTTGGTCACGGAAGAACGTTTTTCAGGAAATCCAGACATCAAAAACATGCCTGTCTTATTGTGTGTTATTGCTCAAGCAGTACCCTTTCAACTTTGCCATTCGCTAGAGTTCACAGTGCGCTTTGATCATCAAGTTTCATTCAATCATCGCAGGATGAACGAGTCATGAATAAAGAGGGCGCAAATACAAACGGACCAGATCGTGATGATGCACACAGTTTTATACAAGTTCAAATTGCTTAACTGGATGAATTTGTAGAAATCATGTGTAGAGTTGGTGTTTGTACAAATTGCTCAGGCTTTCTGTTCGCCTGAAGAGATTGAAGCAAACGCTCTCGATGAATTCACTCATGTATTTGCATGTAGGGTTCCACTCAGCATGCCGCTGAGATTCTGTTGGATATTTGGACAAACAGCCATATTGATTTTTGGCTTATTTTTCGAAAGTTTTTTGTGATTGGTACAGATTTTCACAAATCTGAAATTTTTTGTGAGACAAGTTTCAGTTGACAAAAAGATGGTGGCTTACTAGAGCCAAACCGGTGCGCTGATTTCCTATCCGGAAAATAAATCTTTATTTAACGACTGTAACTTGACCGCGGTAGTCCAGCTGTAGTGTTTGCGCCCCTACTTCCTTGGTATGAGATCGATTTCCCCCACAAATGCAGAAACTGTATGCTCATTGTGATTCCTACAACTACAAGTTCAAGCATCCTTGAACCAGTTAGAGGAACATAGGATCAATTGCTCACAATCTTAAGTATGATGCAGCACAACTAACTTTTGAACTTTTAGCTTAGTTGATGCTATACATTTGACCAAAACAGATAAATTAAAGGGATTATTTTTTTGGTTCTTGTCACTGAATTTCGTTGCTAACACACGTTAATAGTCTGCCCACCGGCACACTATTTCGAAAACGTCTTCAGTTTTTTTTAAGACGATATATCTTGTCTGATATAACACTATACAAACACGAAATAGTTCAGTGTCAAAAACAAAGCTGTTCATACTCGACTGGTTTTGAATCAAATTTTGGGAGCATTTTTTTAAAGAGCTCATTACATCAAGTTCCCTGCTGTGATTCAGAATAGTTGAAATTGATCGGGATTCGCACTTATTCAAAATAATTCACGCACTTGTAATAGTTCAGGTAAAAAATTAAGTTAACATATTGGTTTAAAGAAAACAATCTTGCGAAAGTTCGACTCTTTAACCTAAAGAAAACAATCTTGCGAAAGTTCGACTCTTTAACCTAAACAGTATATAGGTATGATCAACCACCCCCTTATTTTCTGCCTCGTTTTTCCCCTGTTTAATTTATCATTTTAATTTTTAAACATGAAATCCTGATTCGATGTACTCACATTGTATTCCGGCAATCACTCAAGCTAATTCAGGATGAAGAGTTATGGAGAAGTTGGTCACGAAGAACGTTTATCAGGAAATCCGGACAACTCAAACATGCCTGTCTTATTTTGTGCTATCATTTATGTGGATACTCAGTACCCTTTGAACTTTGTTGTTAAACTGTGTCATTTCGCTAGAGTTCACAGTGCGCCATTCCGGTTTGATCATCAAACATTCAAGCATTTCAGGATGAACATGGAATATATAGAGGGCGCAAATACAAATCGACCGGATCGTGATGATGCAAACAGTTTTATTCAAGTTCAAATTGCTTTATCTAGTTGGATTCATTTGTAGCAATCATGTACAGCGTTGATGTCTGTGCACATTATTCGTCCCTTCTGTTCCCTGTCAAGGGCGGATCCAGAACACAATTTTTTGGGGGGTAGCCCCCCAAAAAAATTGGTCCCCGGAAAGTGGGTCCAAAAAAATACAGCGTGGGGTTCAGGGCCCGCTTAATCATGGGCCCCGAATTCTTTGTAATTCTAAATGCTCTGTGGCGATCTGAGGAAATTTCTGACCACTTTAACCATTTTTTGTTTCGAAAAGATGGTAGTTGTACCCAGTGCCTGCCTTTATTGCGACGTCAAATTTTTTTTTTTGGCGGGGCGGGGGGGGGGGGGCATGCCCCCCCCCGGATCCGCCTTGTCCGCTGTTCGTCTTAAAATATGAAGCACAAGCTCTGTTTGCATGCCGGGTTCCACTCAGCATGCCACTTAGATTCCCTTGAATATTTTCTTGAAATGGCGATAGTAGTATTTGCTGAATACTTTGAAAGTGTTTGGTCAGTTGGTACACAAATAATAATACAAAAAATATGGGACATTATTCGGTTAACAAACAAATGGGGGATGATGCTAGTAGTCAAACCGGTGCGCTGATTTCCAATCCGGAACATAATTATTTTTGTAACGACCGTACCTTGACTGCGGTGCCCACCTGATTTCCGCCACTACTTCCTTGGTATGAGATCGATTGTCCTTGATAATGCAGAAAATGTATGTTCATTGTGATGCCTACAATTTCAAATGCAAGCAATTTAAAAAAGAAAACATAGGATTATTTGCTTTTGAATCTTTTTTTCGTGCGAAGCAACAAAATGGCTTAAAAACTTAAGAAGGTCGCAACTAACCTGTTGAAGTTTCAGCTCAGTGGATACTAGTATCATTGAGAAAAAGCAGAGAAAACGTATGCACTATTTTGTTGGATCTCGTTACTTGATTCCGTGCTTTATAACACCTTAACTATTTTTTTTTAATTTTAAAAACACCTGCAAAGTTTTCAACCGATATATCAGGTGAAATACTTTCACCGGGTATTTGATACCAGTCTTATCTTCACTCTTAGCATTGCAAGGTTTCTGTCATTAAATGTACTTTTCCGGGCAATTGCAAATGATCCTACGTAGCCTTAAATTCTTTTTGCATACAGATTTTTCTCAGAAAATCTGGGCATTTGTTTTGGTAGTTACTGCGTTTGATTTGAAAGTATTAAATCCTTCAAAGAAGACATGAATATTGTTGCTCGTGCGTGGGTCTGTTCAGGGCCGTTGCATGCAGGACGCATTCCGCTTAAAAAAATATATTATCAATCCAGATCACATTTCGCCCGACAGAGATTTTGATCTGGGGGTGTTTTACTTGTGAAATTCAGCGATGCCTCCCCCAACAGCCCTAAGATATCTCCCAGCGGATTTTCAATGACTCATTTTTGTTGGTATTATTTCCAGCTCGCAATCTGCTGAGTGTTGAGGATTCCCTTCGTGATAGAATTCAAGAACGTTACATCGAGGTGAGTGTCTGTTATTTGACATTTTCCTCACTCAATCATCAAAACAGAGCAGTGATTTTGGTGGGAGACTGTATTTTTTTCTATATTTATACACCTTTTGGTCAAAATTTTAACGGAAAACATCACTCGAGTGAAATTCCCTCCCTATTACACACCGTAGAACTATGCCAGACATTTTGGCCTGCAGTCTTTGCAAATTCCTCGTCAAACTCATCAGGGTGCCTCGAACTAATGACGGATACACGCTGAAATTTCCCTTACATTTTTTCATGGACGTACATCAGTTTGTCAAAAAAAGAGAACTAAGATGAAAACAAATATTGATCACACCAATATTTAGTTGCTGTGTAATCAGATTCTTTAGAATTTGTGTTCTTTTATTTATTTTATAAATCGGAATTGTGTTCGCAACCATTGTCCTAATTCTTTCTTGATCGTTGATCACTTTGTAATTCGTTTGTGATTGTTTACCACGTTCGGAAATCATAACATATAGGTTTTTCCGTCCAATTTCGCAATTTGTTCGTCCAATAAGAGAGACTGTTCATTACACTGCAAAAGGTCGCATTTAACGCATTCGATTTTTTTAATAAATATTTTACCAAAGCGTGTAGGCAGCTTTTTCGTGCAAAAGAAAATCCATTTCGATTTTGCACTGAGTGTCGGCGAATCTGTAAGAGGAAGTATTCATTTGCAACGAAAGTGCAATGCAATAAAGAGTCCATTTAATTTGCAAATCGCAATTCGCCAATCGTATTGGCCACAAAAAAAATTGATATGATTTTTCATTTGTATTTTTTTACTTCCAAAGAGTGATTACAACAATTAACAAACTAATCACTTAATTGTCCTTACATAAAAATCTGTATTTTGACATAGTATTTTATCGGCGAGTGTTCTAAATGTATTTCCTTCTATCACTTTGACACTTTACATTGATACAGTTCTGTTCTGCTTTTTTCATATTCCCTTCCCAGGCATTCCAATCTTTGAAATAGCTGTACATTCCTTAATCCAAACTTGTCAAAAGCCATGTCATTTTATACTTCGTTTTATCACTATAACACAATATCTTGCTCATGCAACTTCCAAATATCATTGAACCGTGCTACTTTTGTAAACGTATGCATCAAAGTGAATTCCCGAGCGGGACTGAAATTTAAAGCACAAGAAATTCAATGCACAAGTCACGTAATGTGTTGCTTACTTTCACGCGTGAATGAATAATACCCTAAAATATTTTGAGCTGTCGCTATTAAGGTTCAACCGGGTGTGAAAAGGTCTGCATGTTTTATGCGATTTTGATTTAAAATGTTTTATTATTATTATTAGCAAAGTATGAAATTGGGCGGGAAACCCTATAATATTTCATAGTGAATGAAAAAGTTCATTTCTGCTTTAAAACTCATAGTGAACTGGAGTTAAAAGTAAATTTGCCTGGACAAGTGCAACAAAAGCTTAGAATGCCAACAGACTTTTGACCGAGTTACTAGTGTCTCAAAAAAAGATACATGCCTTCACAAATATTAATTTGAAAAAAAAATCGTTTCAATAATAACGTGTAAACAAATTGAAAGCTTATTTCACGAATCAGTCAATTCGAGAGAAATTGAACAATGCGACATTAAAACAGGTTGTTTTTCTTGACGAATTCGGCCGAGAAAACCTACTATTTTAATTACTTGACCCTAATAACTTGGCGAGTATTCTGTTTTTGAGTGGCAATGTATCCCAATGAGAAAAAAATCTCACTCATTTATCTTAATTGATAATAAAATAGTATTAAAATGTAAACTTAACCAGTATTCGTTTGTATGTTTTTTCAGCCTACACTGAATTCCTTGTGATCTCTTCTTGGACCTGATCTTCAAGAACGAACCATCGAGGTGGGTGTGGTGAGGTTTAATTAATGATTCTATCAGGACCGGGGAAGGGGCAAGATGTGCTCCGCCCCCCCCCCCTCCAAAAAAAATACTACAGCTCCGGAACGCTTCGCCCTATCGGAATGCATTTTGGTGACCTTTCTTAAATTTTATTGGCAGGCGAAATAAAAACAAAATCGATTCGATGGGTTGCCATGACAACCGGTTTTATAAACTAGGCTTTTCATAAATGTTAGCCCCTTGACCCCTCATACGCCACTGTTATATAACAAAGAAAACATTCTGCGAACAATAATTCCTCCAATCTCATTTTTTTTTGGGTTTTTTCTTCTTTTTCAAATCTGACGGCGGATTGTCATGAATTTTAGATTAATTCTCCTGTTTATCAAACCTCAATATTTTTCACTACTCTTCCCTTTTTTAAAAACTATTTTATTGAAGAAAAAAATCTCACCTGATTTGGTTTAGTTTCATGCTTTGTTTACGTACAGAATGAAGATCTGCGTGGCAACCGTTCTTTCAATCGCCCTCCTTCTGGGTAACTCCGTCAACCTCCGAGCTTCCGTTACTGGGCCGGTTCCCTCGGACGGTGATGGTCCTGCGTCCCAGGCGTGTCCGATGTGCTGCCAGGGGTCGGCTGCAATTCCCGGCATACCAGGTCTGCCTGGGTCCCTAGGTCAACCAGGGTCAAAGGGCGAGCCAGGTCAAAAGGGTGATATTGGACAGAGTGGACCTATGGGTGAGCGTGGAGCAGCTGGGCCTCAAGGGGACGAAGGCATAGGCCAGCCCGGAAAAATCGGTCCAAGAGGAGTCCCAGGTGTTGTAGGGCCAACGGGGGAAACCGGTGTCAAAGGTCAAAAGGGTGAGCCAGGGGAGGCACCAGACGACTCCAACCAGCGGGTAGCATTCACCGTGGTGAGGACGAGCATCTCGGATGCCTCTACGAGTCACGACACCCGTTTGCCCTTCCAGGAGACCGAGACGCTTCTGCCGGGTACCAGCTTCGATCTCGAGACCGGCACGTTCACGTGTGGTGTGCCGGGCACCTACGTGTTCATGTTTTCTGTGTGCAAATATTCTCCCAGCAGCGACCTGGTCGTTTATCTCCGGAAGAACGGCGACGTGGTTGTCTCTGGCCTTAGCAATGATTCAAGTCACAATGAGCAGGTGTCTGGGAGCGCGGTGGTGGTTCTGCAGCGTGGAGATACGATGTATCTCACAATGTACGGTAGGGCGGCTAGTGGTTCCAATCACTACACCTCATTCAGTGGCTTCCTCCTTTACCCCAAATAAACACAATCCACACATAAAGATACACGAGCATCGTGTTGCTGATTTTTTTAATCGCTTTCCATTTTGCCGAAACAATAACCAATGAAATAAAAGAAATAATGTTCAATGACAATGTCACAAAAATTAAGATATTATTATTAATGGTTTTGCATTGCGCATGCGCCAATCTGTATAGCCTAAAACAATGGATTTGCCATTTTTTTATTATTGCAAAACAAAAATATTTAGCTTTATATGCATGAGTACTGAGATATAGTGAAAAGTATGCGTTACGTTTTTTGACGATATTTTTTGGTACCCATTGTAGGCCTATCGAGAAGTATTTTGATGGAATATTTTTTCAAAGTAAGCTGGGTCATTATTTTTTGTAGAAACAAAAGATTTGCAATAAAAGCAGTGCCACCATATGTATCCAGAAATGTTAACAACTAAAAAAAAATGTGTTTATGGTGTTATCTCGACCAACCTGGATTTTTTAGGCCATGTTTCTGACCGCCATTTTTTTTTATTGCCACATTTGGTCAACATATAAAATAACGTGTTTTTTTTCCCGAAAATAAATGCAACTTGTTTGTAGTATTGGGTATTTAAAACAGATTAATTAAACACAATAACTGTATCCTAATTGAAGCAAACAAAGTATAAAAGACATACAAACAAAATATTTTGCTACCTACCTGGATAATTTTAGAGCGTTTACTGTAACATGTTATTTTCTTTGCCTTATGTTCCCTGTATGCCCAGCACAGATGATGTCAATTAAATCAATCCCATGTATGTATCAATTTTTATTTCATGTCACGAAAAAAGTCTCGAGTGATTGAATCTGATTTTCTTATAGACTTTAAGCTTGGCATTTGGATTAACAATTGTTTGAAATATCCTAATGCTATTCACAGCAATTAGAATACACTGGTTTTTATTAAATGATTGCATTATTTTAAACGTTATAATATGTGAGAATTATGTAAAAGTAACAATTGACTTGCTATGAAAACAGTATGCATAAAACCTCATTCTGAGGATTACCAAAAGCACCACCATTGTTGATAAATACTCTCCTTTTTCGCTTGGCTTCGTTATGAAAAAAACCCATGATTTTAATTACTTTCAGTTGAAACAGAATCGTACCCACAGTAATGAAAAAAAGTGGAGTTGGCTGTTGTTTTTAAAGCCCGTAAAAGTCTGACAAGTGTTTCTTGATTAAAAGACTCCAAATTATTTGAAGACTTTTATTGTTCTTAATCAGCATTACTTGATTGCATTCAAGAAACTCACTTTGAAAACATCAGTGAAAGTGTGAGCCCGTTAGATGGTAAAGAAACGATCTTAACGAAATCAATTAATACAAAGCACAAATTCCATTCAAGTGAGGAGGGTCTTTCAACTGGTTGGAATTGTCCTTTGTCACTTTATCATTTCAAGTGAATTTCTTTGTCTTGACGTTTATTTGGATGCCATATTTGGTCAGGTGATGCAATTAAGTCCCCTGCTGACAGCATATCCTTGGATAATGTCTCCAGCCAGCACATGTACATGTCAGCTGAACAAGTACGCTTCCTGGGAATAGGTAGACTCCTGCAAGAAATCAAAGAAAACGTTATAATGGACCCTTCCTGCATGTCAATCAACAGTGCACATTGGCCAATCAGATCAGTATTCTGTAAAGAGTGCCCTTTTTACACAAGAAACTTTTTATTTTTTACACAAGTGTCCTTAGTTTTGTTTAAAAAGTTTCTTGTTTCGCCAGTGGCTTTTAAAGAATTGTTGGTATTTCGTGTAAACGTCAGCAATTGTGCCGCCATGAAAAGCGCCACCCATTGACCTACCGCCGTTTGCGAGTTAACCACGCCCCTTAGACAACTCTATAAGCCTTTTCGCTGATACCGCCATCTTTGAATTATTATTTTTTTTTCGGGGGGGGGGGGGGCATTAATGAAAATACGTCTCATCATGCAACTGTAGCTGAGAAAGATGGGATGTCTTTTCATTGTAATGCCCCCCCCCCCCCCCCATTTCAAAGATGGCGGTATCCGCGAAACGGCTCGTGGAATTTTGTACGTTAACTTTTGTTTGTCTCAGATTTTGGCGTTCTGCGTCCATTTGTATATCATGTTTAGACAATATTTTACAAGCTGCGTTGACGCAATTCCACCGTGATAGGTTAATTGTCCGATAGTGGCCATTATCGCCGGTTTGTACTTACATGACAATGAGCTGAGCCTCCTGGGAATGTTGGCGAAGCAATTCACGGATCCGCATCTGTCTGTTGGTCTGAAAGAAAAAAAAAGATTTCAGGCGAAAAAATGGAGTGATTTATTGATGTTTAATAAAGTCGAGTTCCATGCACTTGGCAAATCAAATGAACTGAGAGTTGTATGGAAAAATGGATTGAAAGTGATCAATCTCATTATTGAAAATCACCCACCAGAATGTCAAAGGTTTGCCACAATTAACAGATGTTGCAAGACTGGACTTAAAATCACACAAACCAGGCACTAAGCGTAAAGTGGATACTGGGAAAGCTGTCTCCATGCATAGACAAAGAGGGCGCTTTATAGTCAAACAAGCAGAAGCCTGAATGAGGGACACTTCACTGGTTCACTCATGCTGGTTATCGTGTATTTGGAACCAGCTTTTATAAGCCACGATGGCGCCCAATTGGCCCTCGTTGATACTTTTCTCTGTGGAAGGGGGGGGGGTGCTTGAGCGCAAGGAGGAGATTCTACCTTCTCGTTGAGCGTAGTGACTTCCTCCTTGCTGATCTTCCAAGGAAACTTCTCCGTGGTCTCCCCTGCTTCCTCATCCAGCATCCAGGGCTTGGACAGCTCCTTGAACCGTCTCAGGCTCTACTTCTTGGGCTTCTTGTTCTGGTCCGGGATGACCTCCACGTCCGAGCAGTTGATGCGGAACTTGCTGAGCATGTTGGCCATGTTATCTTCTCCCTGTCCATTTGCTCCTTCTTGCTCGTGGTGGCAAAGACGCGCAGGTTGCATTTCTCCCAGTTGGATTTCATGGAGATGAGGTGATCGATGAGTAGGGTCAAGCCTGGGGGTGGTGGGAGGTGGGGGGCGGAGGTTGGGGGGGGGGGGGAAGGTTCACAAACAAAAATTATACAGAGCATTATATAAAGCATGTGTTTCCTTAGACATGCAGCCATCCAGAATAACCTGAGAGATCTCTGAAAGGCTCCATGAAATGAATTGGACACTGAAACATATAATAAAATAATCAGGCCAACCAAGAACCAAAAGTGTGGTGTTTTCTACTACATACAAAAAAAAACAACTGTGTGGTAGGGTAGGTAAAATCTGTTTTGGGGGTTTGACATTTCAATAGCCTAAAAATATAGGGTGGGATGATAGTCATTAAAATTTACTTTTTTTCTCTACTTTAATTTGCATGCATTTATTAACATGTGAATCATTCTGCCGACTACTGACCAACTTACACAAAAATAAATATAAAGTTTATAGTTTTCACTGTGGGAAGGGGGGGTGCTTGATCCCAAGGAGGAGATTCTACCTTCTCTTTGAGCGTGGTGACTTCTTCCTTGCTGATCTTCCAAGGAAACTTCTCCGTGGTCTCCAGGCTGCTTCCTCATCCAGCATCCAGGGTTTGGAGAGCTCCTTGATGATTGTGTTGGTCTTGATCTTACCCAACCCACCAATCTAGACGGAAACCAATCAGGAAGGAAAATTTGAATGCATTTGCTCTAAATAAATTGTGTCCAGGTCTTGGAAAAGACCAACGTTAGCGCTTCAAAAAGCAAAAAACCTAGACAAATCTGGTTTAACCTTGACTTAATTTTTTAAAGACCTGCTTACATTTTACTCAAACTGTTCATCAAAATTCATTCCGCAAAGTCTTCTTCAAGTACTCAACTGTGAGTACACATTTTGGTACTCAAAATACTCATCGAAATATTCATTAAAATAATTCACCAGAGGTACACAAGACTTGTAGAAAGGTACTCAACTAATACAAAACCTCAGGATTCATTGAAAACAAATGAATCGACTCATAAAGTAGTACTCAGTAAAAAGTAGTCTACTTGTCAAAAAAAATGCTCAACTCATACTCGACTTATATCGCAGACTGCTTCACTCGTCAAGCAGACACGACTTAAAAGACCGAAGTTATCAAACAGTACCTCAATCCATTTAAAACTGGTGTTCCAGAGTCCCTAACTTAACTTAACTAAACTCAACTTAAATAGATTCAAGTTTCAAACACGGGCAAAGTTCTTGTATTAATTTTCCATTGATTACATGCTGGAGTCATTCTTCTGAACGACTGCAACACTCAATCTTTGGACGACTTTTATGTGTAGTTGCTCCTCAACGTTTCAAACGTCAAACTTAATTCAACTCTTGGGAATAATTTAGTTCGGCACTTCTCTGAATGCTAGTCTGAAACGCGTGTAGTTGTCAAAAGGTACACAACTCATCAAAATGCAGAAAACTCGAGCTATCCACGCATACTCAGGTCTGACCCTGATCCCCCTCATAAGCCTACCTGCATGAGTGCCTGTGCCCCGGTTCTTAGCGTAGGGCTTGCTACCATGGCTGGGAATGCCTTGATCTTCTGAACATCCACCCATTTCTCCTGAGAGTCTGTCAGAAGCTCCATCCAATGTGGACTCTGCTCACCCTGTATGAAAGGCGGGACAAAATGTTTCCCCTTAAAGCTTAGCAGCATCTATACTTTACTAAAGAAATTAATACTCTACTAAAATAATAATTAAAAATTGCCCAGTCTGCCTACCGCCAGTATTATAGCACAGAGACGGCTTTACTTAAAAAAAGAAATGATTTATTAATGGCTATGGATAGACAACAGGTTTCTTTGTTAGTTTTGCTTGATTTGAGTGCCGCCTTTGACACAATTAGACCACAACATTTTACTAAATACCCTCCAGAGTAAATTTGGTATTTATGGTACTGCTCTTAAAATGGTTTCATTCTTACTTGTCTGGTAGATCCCAACGACTGTTTCTATAAATGGTAATCTCTCTCAGCAATTTAACATTGATTATGGCGTTCCACAAGGCTCTTGTCTTGGGCCTTTGTTATTTATTTTGTATACAAGCCCACTGTTTGACATCATTAAGACCCATCTTCCACAGCATCATTGTTATGCTGATGATACCCAGCTGTATATTTCTTTTAGCACTGACAACTCAGAAAACTCAAAGATTGTCCTTAGCAGCTATGGAGAGCTGTATTCAGGATTTACGTAACTGGTTGTTGGCTAATGGTTTAATGCTGAATGACAGCTAGTACAACTGATCGAGTTTATGATTATTGGGACCCACAAACAGTTGTCTAAAGTTAACCTTGATTCCATTCATGTTGGTGATTGTATGGTTACACCTGCACCCATTACTCGTAACTTAGGCTCATGGTTTGATGTACATATTAGTCAATACAGAGGAAAATTAGTGAACTTACTGTATATGGAAATCTTTCCCATTCCGGAATCGGACTTTAAGCGCATTTTATTTTGTATACTTTCAGTCACTGCTCAGTTCATTGAATTTGAAAAAGATTGTAGGTGATCAGGGAAAATATGGTAATCCTTACTTTTAGGACACCTCTATTTTTAGCCCGACTGCGTCTGGCCGTACAGTACTATCGCAAGCTCTGTAGTACGGCCAGACGCCCGATGCTTCCACAGAGACTGAATTTTGTTGGCCGCCGATGTAGCGATTTTGCTACATCTTTCGATCGCGATTATCTTTTCATCCAGGACACAAATTTCCAAAGTTAAGGTTCGTAGTCGTAGAGCAACTCATACCTTTTCGAAAAAACGTCGTTTGGTCTCAATATTTTCATCCATCTGGCCACAAGACGAATTTCAGTCATCAGATTCCACAAATATCGTCCCCCATGCGATCCCCCATGCGATTTCAAAATGGCGGCCGCGCTGTAATGTATGCAATATGCAGGCGCGCCCGCTCAAACTCATGAATATGCATAACAGTCTGTGACGTCTGCGGCGGGGCCGTACGTCCAAAAACACGAGGTCATACGTCACAGACTGTTTATGCATATTCATGAGTTTGTGCGGGCGCGCCTGCATATTGCATACATTACAGCACGGCCGCCATTTTGAAATCGCATGGGAGATCGCATGGGGGACGATATTTGTGGAATCTGATGACTGAAATTCGTCTTGTGGCCAGATGGATGAAAATATTGAGACCAAACAACGTTTTTTCGAAAAGGTATGAGTTGCTCTACGACTACGAACCTTAACTTTGGAAATTTGTGTCCTGGATGAAAAGATAATCGCGATCGAAAGATGTAGCAAAATCGCTACATCGGCGGCCAACAAAATTCAGTCTCTGTGGAAGCATCGGGCGTCTGGCCGTACTACAGAGCTTGCGATAGTACTGTACGGCCAGACGCAGTCGGGCTACTCATGGAGGAATAAGGGCTACTCTATTTTGTACGAGTTCTGTTCAAAACTGACTTTTGCAGACGACTGTCCAGTACCAAAGTGACTTTGTGGCAGGCTAAAGAAGTCTTTTTTTCTTCAGACAAACTCATGTTAGTTATAATTTTGAAAGCACTTTCAAAGAAAATGTGACTTTCCTACCTTTTTTGCAGTTTGCCATCTCAATTGCTTTTTAAATTTATTTTCTGTTTGTCATCGTCGTCTTTAACCCCTCATAAATCAAAACCCTGCCCTCTTTCTACAAAATCAAACCTGCTGATATTCAAGAGGTGTCATTGCCAAATTGTCAAATGTGTCAATAAATATCAGAATGTCACTTTTGAGTGTCATTTAGTCAGCTGTTTTGGTGAGTCTTTTAACCTTATATAGGAATGGGGTCCTAAAAAAAGTAAGTTTACCGAAAATATTTAGTTGGTGGGGGAATGGTGGGTTTTTTCCAATTTGGTACAACTATAGAATGTAATATTGGCTCTTATCTGCCTTTTTTTAGCAAATGTACTCTTCAAATGCTCTGCCTATAATGAATTGACTAATTGAAGTGTGAATAAAATGTCTAGACGTGATGACTTACATAGTGTACGTTATCGATCGAGTTGTCTGCTACATCAGCCTACTGCCATGACTGCGGACAATAATGGGATATCATCAAACAAGAGGCGGCGCCCTTCACAATTAACGGTGTGAAAAGTGACAATCTCATAACCCGTAAATTTAATTCCCGGTCGCATTAATTCCTTCCTAACGAAACCATTTCCCAATTCCTAAGCAAACAGAAAAACCGATAACGAAACCTACTTCCCCAATTCCTAAGCAAAAAGAAAAACGGATAACGAAACCAATTCCCATTTCCTAAGCAAAAAGAAAAACGGATAACGGACTTCAGATCCAAAATCCCAAATCCTATCGAGAAAGGAATTGGGATTTCTCAATGCATGATGGGAAAATTCGGACATCGAAACTTTTTCGCAACTTCGTCCCAGGGTTAACTTTATTTTGTAACTTTCTTTCCTGTATTTAGTACTTGTCAGTGCGTACAGCTCAACACTACGTAAACGAGATTGTATATGACACCGTTAATTGTGAAGAGCGCCACCTGTTGTTTGGTTATCCCGCGCGATATCAACCAAAGATCTTTGAACGTTACAGACATTGACACTGCAGACATGGCAGATATGAATGGATGTGGCGGTAGGCTAGGCCTGCCTAGCCTGTACATCAGGTAAGTCTGGACTATTTACTTTTCAAAATTTCAACTTCCTTTCGGCGTACTGGAAAGATTCCCATATCTAGTCTGGACTTTACTCTTAGGAGTAATTGCAGTACCCCGCCACTCGGAAATACATCCCTATTAAATTCTTTGGCTACGACGCGGTTGGAATCACTGGAATTAGTGGAAAAGAAACAGTTCAAGTACCCTGGCCTGCCAGCTACGCGGATACTGAGTGGGGGTCCATTATTTGAGAACGAAGCAACACAAAAGGAATGGGATAAGTTGCTGAATTTTTTTTAAGTCCAAACCAACCACCCTGTTGCCGGCTACGCGGATACGGAGTGGGAGTGCAGTGGACCGTGACGCATAGTACATGCAAGTAGCGCTGAGGAGGTTTATTGAGGTCAATCAACCGTGACCTCGTAGCCGGCTACGAGGTGGACCGTGGATAGATCGAGTGGCGGGGTATTCTGCAATTGTGCCCTCATTTCTCCCTTCATTTCTCTCAATTCCGGTTTAAAATGTCCAAAAATATTGGATTTAGCAGGGAAATTTAAATTTACCAATGAATTAGTCCGAGTAACTTGGACCTAGCCCCACTAGTGTGGCCGTCGGTATGCTGCGCTGAACCCAAGGCCACACACCGTGGTACCGCGCGCTACTGAGGACGAAGTTTTTCATAAAATTCAGGGCAGTTTCTTACATTTTCAGTTTCTTACTTTCTTATGGTTGTATTCTATGATGTCTCCTATCACTTCTGGGATGCTTAGCATGTGCTTAGGTCTAATGATGTTCCATTTTCCGAGATATTCTTCAATCTTTCTGGAGTCCATATGCACTCGTGAAACGTCTGGTGATGGCAGCCATTTTGAATGTGACAAGAGATGACCTCAAGCTGTGACGTCGCGTTTATGCAAATTGCTTGTCGAGCGCGCGAGGGCGCAAGTTGCAAATGCGACGGCTGTTTCCTGTGCCGTAGATCCTGAATAGAGATCGGTGCACGTGGCCCCCTGACGATAAATGCATGGCACAGGAAACAGCCGTCGCATTTGCAACTCGCGCCCTCGCGCGCTTGACAAGCAATTTGCATACACGCGACGTCACAGCTTGAGGTCATCTCTTGTCCCATTCAAAATGGCTGCCATCACCAGACGTTTCACGAGTGCATATGGACTCCAGAAAGATTGAAGAATATCTCGGAAAATGGAACATCATTAGACCTAAGCACATGCTAAGCATCCCAGAAGTGATAGGAGACATCATAGAATACAACCATAAGAAAGTAAGAAACTGAAAATGTAAGAAACTGCCCTGAATTTTATGAAAAACTTCGTCCTCAGTAGCGCGCGGTACCACGGTGTGTGGCCTTGGGTTCAGCGCAGCATACCGACGGCCACACTAGTGGGGCTAACTTGGACCAAACTTATCACCTTTTTAACATTCGGACTAGTCCGAGTAACTTGGACCCAACTTAACGCCTTTTTTTAACATTTGGACATGGTCTGGCGATAGTAAGGTCCAAGCTTATAGTGCGAGCTGGACAACATCATCATGTCACTGTCATTATGATTTTCGGTTCGCTCGGAGCGTGCCGCGGGGGGGTACGGTACAAGTGAAATGATAGTTATGTGCATGCGTACAAGTGCGCGGCGCGCTCCGAGCGAACTGAAAATCATCTATCGAAAAAATGTCAAAGGTCAACGTTATTGGTCAATCTCTAGTTATTGCCATGGAAAGATTTCCATATACGAAGTTCACTCAACACTCTGTGTACAAACCCTATGAGAGTGGACTGAAAGATTCTAAGTGTTTTCTAAGAAAATGCTTGTATTTTCTCACTGTTCAAATTGACTTTGATGACATGAAATTGCTATCTGGGGGCTTGTTAGGCAATACAGAGGAAAATTAGTGAACTTCGCATTTGGTAATCTTGCCATTGCCATGATTACCCTCTGTTACTCATCACCAAATTGTTTTAGAATTATTCTTGACCATTCTCTTTATTTGGTGAAAAAGTTTGCAAATGGGTTGTGTCCCCTCCCCATTTTTATCTTTTGTCAATTTGTCATTTTTGGAAAAATTGTTCTCAAATTACAGAATTATTGTCCACCAAATTCTTCAAACAATGACCTTTCCAAAAATAGCAGATGAAAACAATTAACCTTATGAATTAGAAGGTTAAGATGTTAAAATAACTTGTTTTTGCTTTGTTTCTTGAAGTTGACAGAGTTTGAAGGTTCTACCAAGGATGTCAACTGTGGAGCACATACAGGATGCAGAGCACAGTGATGACGTATCACCATGGCAACGTGTACCGCTCAACATCACTTGTATGAGATTGTACCTGACACCGTTAATTGTAAAGAGCGCCACCTGTTGTTTGGTTATCGATCAACATTATGCAGCAGATAATGCAGCGGTAGGCTGTATAGGCCTGTACGTCAGTAGCCCCACTAGTGTGGCCGTCGGTATGCTGCGCTGAACCTCTGGCCACACACCGTGGTACCGCGCGCTACTGAGGACGAAGTTTCATAAAATCTGCGGTCCGTTTCTTACATTCTCAGTTTCTAACTTTCTTATGGTTGTATTCTATGATGTCCCACCTATCACTTCTGGGATGCTTAGGTCTAATGATGTTCCATTTTCCGAGATATTCTTCAATCTTTCTGGAGCCCATATGCACTCGTGAAACGTCTGGTGATGGCAGCCATTTTGAATGTGACAAGAGATGACCTCAAGCTGTGACGTCGCGTTTATGCAAATTACTTGTCGAGCACGCGAGGGCGCGAGTTGCAAATGCGACGGCTGTTTCCTGTACCATGCATTTATCGTCAGGGGGCCACGTGCACCGATCTCTATTCAGGATCTACCATGATTTAATTGGAGTGGGTTTCGTTTCTCTTGTTTTCCAGATTTTTGTGCTCATTCAGAGTGAGAAGATCAAGAATGACTACACGTGTCTCTGGTTGGCAAGATGCTGTGAGTATTACCGTCAATTGTGAATGACGTTTCCTCTTCCAACTTCCAAGTTGCTAATATGGGAATGAATCTACCTGTTATTATTCAGGACCAATTTTTTTTTTGGAATTATTCTTGACCATTCTCTTTATTTGGTGAACAATTTTGACCATCGTCTGACTAGAGGCGTTTGCATGTTGATATTAGTGCTCAGGCATCAAAATACGTCAGGAATCAACCACTAGTCTCGCCCCAACTTGCTCATAGTTGTTTCTGTGGCATGGTTTAGCTGTATTTGTCCTTTTTGGGTAAAAAAAGTAGTGCAGGTGGGAAAATTATCAGAAAAACTAAGATGACATTTTTGTGTGTTTACGTTTCTAGAGTTACTTCAACAACAACGATAGGTTCAACCACAACTATGCGCAGGCCAAAGCCACAGCAGGCAACTACAAGGAAGCAGAGGAGGTAGGTTGGACTCCCGGACCCAATTTTTGTTGTTGCGCCCTCAATAGTTGGCCAGTCATGGCGCAGTGACTCGTCATGGTGCCTGAACTAGTCATGGTGCCTTTCATTTGCAAACATCAAAAACCAAAACTGCCAAGTTATTATGAAATACCTGACTGTTAGGGAGTAATAGTCTCAAGCATCCTGTGAAATCACGGCACCTGGTGTGCTGTCATTTCCAAGAAAAGTGGAATTTTGTATCAATTTCCACCGATGGTCGGCCCTGTTTGAGAGAGAAGCCCGACTTTCTGTTCTCATCCATATACTGTTGCCATACCTAGATGTAGAACAAAAAGATATTGCAATAGCTTATTTTCCCACGTGCTGCATCTCTTTGGAATTCCTTGCCTGGTGCTTATTTCCCTCCAACCTATGATCTGTCCTGATTCAAGAGGAGTGTGGAGTGCTGTAGCCTCGTGGTTAAGGGCGTTGGATTCGTGGTCTGTGGATAAAGCTGCAGGTTGTGGGTTCGAGTCCAGCCTGGGGTCGTGGTGCGTGTGCCCTTGGGCAAGGCACTTTGTTACTCATTGCTTCTCCCCACCCAGGAGTAATAGGCTATCAGCTTTGGTCCAAAAAATGGGCCACCGGTACCAGACGATCGAAAAGAGCAATGCTCATAGCGATTTTTTGAAAGGCACATCTAGAGTTGGAGAATGTGTGATAGCTTTGCAGTGTGAGTGGTGGCAGTGTTATCACTTTTGATATGTGTTTTCAAAATTGCCGTCAATATGCTTGAACCGGATAAATTATATGTGGTAACAAGCATGTTTTGGCTGCCATTTAAAAAAAAGAAAAAAAGGGATAGCACCCAAAAAGCTGCCAGCGCTGCAATGCTGTTGCATATTTTCCGACTAGAGGGGTGCATACCTTGCCAAAAATCACAATGAGCATTATTGCCCTCGTTTGATACTGACCAAACCCCCACACTGATGGCTTATAAGTGGGTGCCTATGAGGGCAGAGATGGTGTGGTTGATTTAGCTGCTTTGCTCCAAAATGTAGCCCTCTGTTTTGGTGGGTACACTTGGTTTTACCATGATTTAATTGGAGTGGGTTTCATTTTTCTTGTTTTGCAGATTTTTGTGCTCATTCAGAGTGAGAAGATCAAGAATGACTACACGTGTCTCTGGTTGGCAAGATGCTGTGAGTATTACCGTCAATTGTGAATGACGTTTCCTCTTCCAACTGCCAAGTTGCTGATATGGGAATGAATCCACCTGTTAAGCCTCAACTCATAATGTATTGACCACTCACAATTGTGACTGCACAACCAAATGTCCAACTAAAGTCACGACACGTCGCGTGCATGCATTTCATGTACTGCTGGAAAATCCAGAGTGGCATTAGGGAGATGCACATGTTGCCCATGTGTGAGGTAGACTGAAGGGTCTCTAACAATGACATAACCAGCATGCAATCATCGCCCTGATCGTATATTAAGGATGTGACTTTGCGTTTCATTTTGTAAACGTTATAAGCAAATATTTTAAGAACCGTTTCAAACGTTTAGCCATTGACGTAAGCAAATATTTTAAGAACCGTTTTAAACGTTTAGCCATTGACAGTGGCTTTTGCCTACCCATTATGTCTGATCTGCAGACCGGCGTGATTGACATGATAAATCAACAATGGTTGACATAGTAAATAGCAGGCAGTCGTTGATAAAGTAAAAATGTAACTACGTGTTCCCCAAATGTAATCAAGTACTACGGTGCTTCTAAGGTTTTGTAAATTAAGTAGGTTTGAAAACAACGTTAATTATTGGTGCTATGTGTGGTTATCTCCAAGGAAGATTGCGTGAACGGAGGTTCCGTTTGTATAATTCGGGTTTAGTTTAAATGTTTTGAAAAATTTGTAAGCGGATTTAAAGTTTTTTTGTTTAAACGTGTAAACATCACATGTTAATCATATACTTGCCATGTTGGATTTGTTCTATCACATTTCAAGCAGATTGTAAGACAGAAATTTGCTACATTGAACATCCCTCAATTGGCTCCCATATATTGTACACAGTTACACTGAGCATTGCTGGCCGAAAATTGTTAAAACGAGCATCCACTGAACCGAACATCTTTTGTGGACCCCAATGTGTTTTCTTACAGCAGTATCCTATGTATTTAGAACCTTTCTTTGTGTTGTTTTCGTTGTTCAGACATCGTGAATCGTAAGGCCAGACTAGCCTGGGAGTTGTACCTTAAGATGGAGACGTCTGGCGAATCGTTCAGCCTGCTGTAGCTCATTGCCAACGACGGCTACAAGGTAAAACATCATCCCCTATTTTTGTCCGTTGGATGTTTGGTCAAGATTTTGGCATTAGCCCCAAATTAGTATCTAGTCACTCAATCTAAACCTGCAGCCGATTTCACAAAACACATTTGTCACTTCGTCAAAACCCAAATCGTAGAGGAAATGTCAATCTAAATATAACACACTTGTAAAAAAGAATGCACATATCCAGACGCCACTTCAGCCGTTGTGTACAAAGTCTATGGCGAGTCAAGAAAACTTTCCAAGTATTTCTGAACAAAATTGGAAATGTTTCTGCAGATTCGTGTTTGTGAAACATTTTTGCAATGACTGATCTTTATTGAGATGATGTGTGAAGACAAAAGTGGCGTCTGATTGCAACATTGTTTTCACGTGTAAAATCAACGAGAATACGAACCCCCGTCAAAAAAGAAAAAAAGAAAGATTTGTTGCACATTTACGACTTTGTGTCATTAGCTTGAATAATGAAGGATGCACTTTTGTGTCACAAACTTTGGTAAGCATGTAGAAGGCATCATAAAATATTAGAATAGCCAAAAATCCCAACTGCTTAAAAAAATTGATTTGGGACAAATTCATCACTTTGTCAACACGGTGGCGATATGATCGAAAAGTTCAGGTTTGTCATTCGGAATTCTGATTTCTTTTGCTCGACTTCAAAATATAATTGTCACGGTCTCTCGATCCTCAAATCTCATCTTTTCTATCGGTAGATGGCCAGTTCTACTATGCGACCAAGGCTTTCGGTGTCCTGGAAAGATTGGACCCCAATCCTGAATACTGGGAAGGCAAGCGAGGGGCGTGCGTGGGCATATTCCAGCAGATCATAGCTGGCCATGAACCAAGGTGGGTGTCATCTCTGTCAATCAGCAGTGCACACTGACCAATCAGATCAACTTATGGTCAGGTGACCACACTACATCTATCAAACAGTGTGCACTGACATATCACTCCGGTGCTCTACCAACTGAGCTATCCAGCCCAATGTTGGCGGTTTCCTAATTGTCAATGTCTCTGTCAAAGGGGCGCTAGTCAGAAGCCCTCAACCCGCATATGCCATGCAGCCAGGGATCACGCCCAAAGTCACGATGCAGACCTGGCAAATATCAAACGGGGATCACTCAGAGAGGATACGGCTTTTTATTACAAATCTTCATGAATACTTTGCAACTTCTTAGCCCTCTAGTTCAAATTCATTGATCTTTATGGATTTTTCCTTTTTCCCCCTAAATTCTTAAAACAGCTTTCATTTTCACTATTAGGTTTTGCCCTTCACTGACGTATAAACACTGTATACTCAGTGCGTTACCTCCCGAGTGAAATTTGGAAAAAATCACTCGGTTGGGACTCGAACCCATGACCTCCTGCTTGTTAGTGCAGACGTCTTAACCACTGGACCATCAAGCTTACAGATTTGGTTGCCTGGCCAGCCAACCAACCCCGTAAGCTCCATGGTCGAGTCGTGGGTTCGAATCCCACCCAAGTGATTATTTTCCCAACTTTCACTCGGGAGGTAACACACTGAGTATACAGTGTTTATACATCGGTGAAGGGCAAATCCTAATATTGATTTACATCACCCCGACGCAAAGTCCATCTTGTTAATAGCTTTCATATTTATGTGCACAAAACCCAGTGAAGTTCAAGCCACTAGATTTTTGTCATTTGTTTTCCTCTACAGAGAAACACTGCGAGACATCCTCCAAATCTTGCGCAACACCGGTAACCCGCAGGTGGAATACATCATCCGTGTCATGAAGAAGTGGGCCAAGGACAACAGGGTACCAGTTTCCTGAGGTGGTCCCTATTCTAGTCTTGAGATTGTTTAAATTTGTACATTCCAAAAAACCCTGCTTCGCAAAGGGATTTTGAAATAATGGAATGGTACTGTTGATTAATTTAAGAGTGATTTAATTGTTCATCACGTTGGGAAATTTGCCTTGGAATATTTCTCTATTTAGCTTTGGCAAGGTGGTTATGCAGGAGAAAACAACAGTTCTGGAGAGAGGCTAGTCTCTCATGGCATAAACAAAGTAGGCTTGCCTAGTTAAGCTGGACTCTGTGACTCAGTCAGTGACTCAGTCAGTGACTCAGTCAGCAACTCAGTGACTCGATCAGCGACTCAGTGATTGAGTCAGATTCAGTCAGTGACTTGGTCAGTGACTCGTCGGTGACTCGGTCAGTGACTCGGTTAGTGAATCACTCAGTGACTCATTGAGCGACTCAGTGGCTCAGTCATCAACTCAGTGACTTGGTCAGTGTCTCAGTAAGTGACTCGGTCAGTGACTCTCTCAGTGACTCGGTCAGTCAGTGGCTCATTCAGTAACTCAATGACTCGGTCAGTCAGTACGTGACTACAGTGACTGACTCGATACTCTGGGACTCAGTCAGACAGTTGAAGTCAGGTAGCATTGAAATGCTCATATCATAATTATAAAGGTTCACGTCATAAATGTTGCTTAGGACAACTCTGCAAGTTTGTTTTCTTGGAGTTTCTGGGGCCTGTTTAGAGACAAGCCAACGGCATGAGAATGGGCCAGGAATGGTTATTCAAGGAGGGAGGTAGTCATCTGTATGTAATGTAATTATACTAATTAATGGTTTATATATATGAATATACATGTACAAGTTTTCAGAGCACGTTTGTCAGGTAATTAGGGTGTAAGGTCCAGAAGGCAGGAAACAAATTGAAGATGAGTGATTTGAACTGGGCCCAATATCATAGCGCTGCTAAGCACACAATTTCTGCCAGCAGAGCCTCTCCGTCTATCTATCACATTGTCAATACTATATTTTTTTCATGTACAATATTGGGAAAGAATGTTGCAACCTGATGCTGCTTTTTCTTCATATCATCTCAATAAGGTCATTCATTTCAAAAATGATGATAAGACATGAATCTGGGACTGAGAAATACTTAAGAGAAATTTTTTTTGACGCTCCATAGACTTTGCACACAACCGCTGAAGTGGTGTCAGGTTGCAACATTCTTTTCCAATATTGTGTGATATTCTGACTTCATTTCTTTATTTCATCTGTAAAAACATTAAATGTTTACTGCCTTTCTTTAAAGGGAAGATACAACATTTGCAAACATCACAAAACGAAATGATCAAATTATCGCGAAATACCTTACTGGATTGTTGGGGAATGACAGTCTAAAGCATCCTGTAAAATCGTGGCTCCTGATGTGCTGACATTTTAAAGAAAAATTGTACTTTTCCAACGCTGGTCGGCCGACCAGCATTGGAGAAAACTGGCTATTTTTCAAAAATTGCTCCGAATTTTTCATAATTAGTTATTCCGCATTTTCTTTGCAATTGATTACACACCTGTGAAGAGGTACAAGTCTGCTAGCTAGACTGATTCTCTGACCTTACAATTCCCCAAAGTCTATTAATTGCTCCGTTTTATCTTATAAGTGGGGTCACCAGACTGCAAATACATGTCTGGTTTTCTTGGCTTTTCGGGCATCTACAAGCCCAAATGCGAAAAAAATCTTTTTAACAATATTTGCTATAACATACTAATCCTCCAAATCCATTTATTTCTGAAAATTGCAGCAAAAGCAAATGTTGTACATTCCCTTCAAGTCCGATAAATCTTATCTTGCAGTGTAAATATTGTGTAGGTGAATTTTAAAAGTAAATGTTACTTAAAAGATTGTTGAAATGCTGTGCATAGTTTTTTGAATAAAGAGATATTAAATCATCACAATAAATAAAAGTGGATAAAATACCTGTTTGTTATTGTTTTGTTTGTTTTCTTGGTAGTTTGTTTGGGATTCTGAAAAGAAAACTTAATTCAATTTATTGAAAAGATAAGTTTAGTAAATATATGTTTGGGCATGGGGCTATAAAAAGTTGGGAGGTTAAAAAAAAGAATAATATAATTTCAATTTGTTTAAAAGTAAGCTCAGTAAATTCATTTTTGGGAAAGAAATTAAACAACAATACTATGGTGGGACTCGAACCTGAGTCGCCAGATTGGGAGTCCTACGCCGGTCCAGCAGACCATTGTCGGCACTTAAACAAAGCGTCAGTTCTGCTTTGTCATAACCGTAAGATAAGCTTGTCGTGGCTTTTCACGTTGACGCCCATGCACGCTTAGACGTAAAACACAGTCTGACGATGTAAAACTTTCGTTTGATTTTTGGTGTAGCTGTTCTAATTGATCTAAATTTAATTGGAAAAGGGTAAAGGGTGTCAACTGAGCTAAAATTGTGAACTTCAATGAAATAAAACTCGTACAATCCTTGGTTTCAGTACGAAACACACGTGTTCAACGGATGCAGAGAAGCCTATTTCTTTTGTTAAATTCCTTTGTTGGATCTGGCGTTAACAATAACATGTTTCCATTGAGGGAAAAGGATTAAACGCCGCGATCTTTTTTCACGCGTGAGTGCCTCTGAATCGGGAATATTGAAGCGGAAAATCACGAATTACAGCACTTAGGCAGCATTTTATCCCACATAATGATACTTTTTGAAGAGGAAATTGCATACTGAATACATCTATAGTTTCAAAATTCAAAAATTCGCCGTATTAAAAAAGTCGAGGAATTTTTTTTGGAAAAATTTCATCAAAACTTTCCTCATCCTAACGTAGGCGGCGCTATATATATTTCATTCTCAGTGCGCGCATTGTTATCGCGCTAGCCGCCGCCCCATCTGAGTATCACCCGCTATCCACTGTACCCAATCTTATCCTAGCATCACAATTTCAATTTATCTCACCTATAAAAGTTGAAAAGGTCTACAACTAAAACAATAGATAATTAAGGTCTGTGAAATAAAATGCAATCCGAATAAAAGTCAACTTTAATGGAACAAAAGAGACGCGTATAAGGATATTAATAAAAGGGCCCCGGTATACCCATGAAGCAAGAGGGGGGCGGGAATTTGTTTTGTCATGTGAGATGGGGGAGGGGGGAACAAGCGAAATATTTTTACTTAAAGTCGTTAGTGGAAAAATGTTTTTAAAAAAGGGTTATAAACCGTACATGTATACATAATAGGCAGCCAGCCCCGCCCCCATCCCCTTGCAATGCCATACACACACGCTAATGCACTAGCCAACTCTGGATACGGTGCACGTGCGAGAATGAAATATATATAGCGCCGCCTACGTTCGGATGAGGAAAGTTTGGGTGAAATTTTTCCAAAAAAATTACCTCGACTTTTAATATACGGCGAATTTTTGAATTTGGAAACTACAGTTGTATTCAGTATGCAATTTCCTCTCCAAAAAGTATCATTATGTGGGATAAAATGCTGCCTAAGTGCTGTAAATCGTGATTTTCCGCTTCAATATTCCCCATTCAGATGCACTCAAGCGTGAAAAAAGATCGCGGCGTTTAATCCTTTTCCCTCAATGGAAACATTTTATTGTTAACGCAAGATTCAACAAAGGAAATTAACAAAAGAAATAGGCTTCTCTGCATCCGTTGAACACGTGTGTTTCGTACTGAAACCAAGGATTGTCGAGTTTTATTCCATGGAATTTCTGGATTTCAGTTCAGTTGACACCCTTTATCCTTTTCCAAATAAATTTAGATCAACTTGAACAGCTACACCCAAAACCAAACGAGTGATTTACATCGTCAGACTGTGTTTTACGTCTAAGCGTGCAACGGCATGTACGTGAAAAGCCGCGATAAGTCTATCTTACAGTTGTAATTAAAAAGAACTAATAGTGCATGTGAGCGCGTTAATGGTCTGCTGGACCGGCGTAAGACTCCCAATCTGGCGACTCGGGTTCGAATCCCACCATGATTATATTATTACTTAATTTTCTTCTTTTTTTCTTTTTTTCTTTCCCCAAAAATAAATTTGGTGAACTTATATTTTACAAAAAAATGAAGTTTTGTTTTCAGAATCAAATACTTCAAAAATATAAACACTAAAATTGTATGTTATATTCTTCTCTCTCTTTTAAAAAAAAAATATTATTTAATCCTCCATCCATAATGGGATCAAGAAAT
The DNA here is from genome assembly GCF_015706575.1 of Patiria miniata. NCBI lineage: Eukaryota > Metazoa > Echinodermata > Asteroidea > Valvatida > Asterinidae > Patiria > Patiria miniata. The sequence goes on from NW_024037048.1 coordinate 8,594,785, forward strand.
TGAAAACTATAGAAGAGACAAGTTTGGAATTTTTTTTCTGAAAATGATTTTCATTTTAATTCTTTCAACAGCGTTTAAAACTTTACACGTATATGAAACTTAACACATAGTTGTCACTGACTGTGTTATTATTGAAATAGTTGAAGAGCATTTTATTGCAAAAATGAAACATATGTTAAGGGTAGATATAACATTTGCAAGCATAAAAAAACGACATGGTCAAATTTACACGAAGTACTTCACTTGATTGTTAGGGAATCACACAAAAACTTAGCATCCTGTAAAATCATGGCTCCTGGTGTGCTGACATTTTCAAGAAAAATTGTATTTTTCCAACACTGGTTAGCCAACCAGCAGTGGGAAAAAAGTGGCTCAAAAAAACAGTTCCTTATTTTTCATATTTAGTTATTTTGCGTTATCGTTGCAATTGATTACACACTGGTGAAAGGGTACAAGCCTTCTAGACTGATTCCCTGACCTTACAATTCCCCAAAGTCTACAAATTGCTCTGCTTCATCTTAAGTGGTTCAGGGAACCAGACTTCAAGTACATGATTGGTTTTCTCGGTTTGCCAGCATATACAAGCCCAAAACGTGAAACCAGTCATTTGAACAATATTTGCCATAACATACTAGGGCCTAATCCTCCAAATCCATTTATTTTTGGAAAAAAATGCAGCAAAGGCAAATGTTGTACATTCCCTTTAACCAAAACATTTCACGCATGTCAGTACTGCATGCATACAGTTTTAAAAACCAATGATAAGGACTAGTAACTGGGTTTTGGCATTAAAGATGAATCATTGTCCAAAATCAACAAATTATATTGTTTTCCAATTTCTATCTATTTGATATTTTAACAGAAGAAAACAACTCTTTTGTTCTGTTTTGGGACATTTACAACCCTCAGAACAAGTAGCATTTAATTTGGTAGCTTTTTCATGCAAACAGGTCCCCTTCCCTACTGAGTACACGAGACTGTTTGCCTGCATTATCATTTCTGACACGGATATCGGGAACCAGTTTTCCCTACAAGAACTAACTTATTCTAGGGCTACATATAATGACAATCTAAGTATATTACATAACCAAATATGGGCCAAATTTGTTGTTCTAATGCAAAAGTGACTAATTGTTGTATTGTTAGAATATACAGCAATAAAGAACTTTTTCTTGGGGGATGGAGTCTCAGAAATTGCACAGACTGTGGTTATAAAAAAATCAATTTTTTTATGTATGTAGACGCCTACTAAGGAAATAGGATTACTGAAATATACTGAAATAACAGCTAACTTTGACCCAGAATCAGATGGACCAACAAAGGGCATGAAAACGACTCTTCTCAACTGTTCTCAGACTTTAATTTAAAATTATAACCAAGTGAGAGATATTGAGGCTGTGTTCAATCGATGGGTACGATGCACCCATACCCAACCTTGCATCATTCAATGACTGTTTATTGCCTGCAAGCAAGTAACTGAACAATTGGTAAAAGGAATTACATGGAGCACAATATTTTAGTGAATAACCAAACCACATTCCTCTGAGTTACTAAACATGCAAAACAATATAAACCGCATGGATGTTTATTGAAGGCAGGACCAGTCCAATTCAGTCCAGGATCTGCAATCCAGTATCCTAACTGGTTCAGCATCTGCAATCCAGTATCCTAACTGGTTCAGCATCTGCAATCCAGTATCCTAATTACTGGTTCAGCATCTACAATCCAGTGTCCTAACAGGTTCAGCATCTGCAATCCAGTATCCTAACTGGTTCAGAATCTGCAATCCAGTATCCTTACTGGTTCTGCATTTGCAATCCAGTATCCTAACTGGTTCAGCATCTGCAATCCAGTATCCTAACTGGTTCAGCATCTGCAATCCAGTATCCTAACTGGTTCATCATCTGCAATCCAGTATCCTAACTGGTTCAGCATCTGCAATCCAGTATCCATGGTTCAGCACCTGTGATAGCTGGGTGACCCTCTCGATGATCTTATCCTGTCTCTCTCCACCAACCTGCTGATCAAATTTCTGCAGGAAATAGTCTGGATGCCACAGCAGCTGCAAGGAGCGTACAAAAACCCCCACAGCTCGGCAGCATCCTCGCTGAACATAATGTAACGCATCAGCCCCTGGAACAATCTTGTCTGAGACTGAGTTGCCATGATGAAACATTCACAGCATGTCCTCCATGGATCCCAGCTGAGTCAACTACTACTGTTCATATACTTGCACTAAGCATCTTGTTACACAATTGTAGATACTCATCCTGTGTCACTGTCTTTGTTCTTTGTCTCAGCTTGTCTTCCTCTCTGCTGTATGATAGCTGAGACTCTTTGTATCGCTGCTGCTGTTCTGTCAGTGATCTGCTGCTATGGCGGCTCAGTCGTCAAATGAATCCTGATGATTAAACAGATCATTAAACAAAATTAATTCTGAAAACATTATTAATACTGACTTGCAATATGAATCTTCGTTTTGACAAAAAAAAACCTCACTGACATCTTTGCTTTATCCAGACTAAGTTTTCCACATGCAGGGACAGTAACATATATTCCAGGGTTATAGTAAAAATTACCTCCATCGAGCTTCATAAACAGCCCCAACAACTTCAACAAGCATGATGCTCAAGTTGCTAATAAGAGTTGCAACAATAGGTGTGAGCTATTTCGCTTGACTCCCAGTCAAGAAAGCGTACGTATAGTTTTTGTTTTCCTCAAAAGCTTCTTGAAAGCCCGGAACGCACCCACTCCTTTGATTAACTTTTTGGAACCGAAATATAAAATCTGTGTCGCCAACATACCCTGCAGTCCTATAATAAACCCACACTACTGGGACCTGGCATGGAGTGCTCTGAAACATGCAAAACACAGTATTGATGAGAGTCCCAAATTTTCGGACAAGCATAAACCTGCGGAAAGAATTTTGCAACCTGACGCTGCCGTTTCCTTCATATATCATCTCATTGAAGGACAGTCATTGCAAAAATGATGATAAGACATGAATCTAGGACTAAGAAACATTTCCAATTTTAATGTTAAGAAATACTTCAATTTTCTTGACTCACCATAGACTTTGTACCGCTAAAGTGGCGTCAGGTTGCAACATTCTTTCCATGTCTGCTGCCCATTGGAGATCAACCTGCTATCTGTACTGCCATCAATTGCATCATATGCTGCATTCATTTGACTCTGTGTCTTGCATCACTGGCTGCTCATGGCATGCACTCATCAATTTCTATTAAAAACCATAGGATACAGACAGAAAGGCACTTGTATTACATAAATAAAGCCACAGTGAGTTGCTATTTGCTGGGCGTGTTTTCTTAGTTGAACCTAGCCCGAAAATTAGGGACTGTCCATGCAAACTGAAGTCAAAGTCTAGCCCGACTGCGTCTGGCCGGCCGTACAGTACTATCGCAAGCTCTGTACGGCCAGACGCTCAATACTTCCACACACACTGAATTTTTTTCCCGCTGATGTAGCGATTTTGCTACAGATTTTGATCAAGATTATCTTTTCGTCCAGGACACAAAGTTCCATCCACAAAATGTAGGTGTGTTTAACGCAAAAAATAACGGGCAATTTTGAGTCAAATTTCACGAGGCAAAAACACACTCGGTTTCCACAAGATAACTGAAGAAATATCTGTTGCATTAACTTAGAATGTATTCCGGGATCCCTTTGCAAGTGTGACGGTTTAAAATATACCCCCCCCCCCTTTTATTTTCCGGACTATTTCTTATGCACTATATCCTTACGCCTCTTTCATTATTATTTAAAGTATGTAACAATACACTCTTCCCGGCCCGGCAAACGGCCCGCCGGACTCCATCTTCTGTATTTGAAGAGACAACATTAGATTTACTCTTCTCTTCATTTTACAGGAATAAAACAACAGAGATAACAGAGAATTTGCTTCAGCCGTTCCTCATTCCCATTTCGACACCGATCCCCCCGGTGTCACATTTGGTGGAAGATCCGGGTATGAGGAAATCCATCAACGGCCGTACCTGGTTGACGAATTCTTACCTGTTGTATCTGCTACATCGATCAAGATTTCACCTATCAAGTGCTGACCAGCTATCATCCGAGCTCCAAACAGCGAAGTCCTGCTGTCAAGAACCTTTTGCCAAGCCACAGCAGCCAGCCTTGGTTGAGCGTCGTCGGTCGGATGTTCCAGTGGCCGATCACCACTGACGAGCCCGATCGCCACCCAAGCTGACCCACTGACGAGCCCCTGCTGACGATCCACAGCTATCAACCTTGGTTGTGCGTCGTCCATCGGATGGTCCAGCGGCCGATCACCATTGACGAGCCCGATAACAACCTAAGCGGACCCACTGAAGTCCCTTCCCCCCATGACGAGTCCGATCGCACCAGAGTTCAAGATTCTCCCCCGATGAGCTACGGCAACACAGCTAGCAGTCATGTCGCGTCACTCCGTGGACATTCATCGCGTCCTGAAGACCTAGCTAAAGGGAGCCTACATCGTCCCTTGGTGTTTAACATTGTCATCGGACTGTTTGTTGTATCTTCCCGAGGAACTGAGATCGCGATCGTGGACTTTTTGAACCCTTAGACATCTTGATGATCTATTGATTTGCCGTCAGCTACTTTGACACTATAGTTTCGAGTACTGTCCGCCGTGAACCCTCTCACCGTAAACGCGCAACCGTTTGAGCCGGCCGGTTACTGCAGAACCTGCCGTGGAGTTCGTTACGTGCCGGGAGTCAAGAGCCCCGACCCAAGACCACTGAAGGACAACAACGGACAGTCAAGCCAAGTCGTCAAGCAAGAATCAAGATTCAGGTATAAAGGCAACTGGTTCAAAATAATTAATTGAATAGAAGCACTTTATAACCAAGCTGGTTTTTACACTGTCATTGTTTGATAAATTCCATTACTGTGAATGGTTCTCCTGTTGTACGGCAGGTGGCAAACGTTAATCCCATCCCTGGCCAAGTGTCACCAAGAATTCGCTGTGATTGACAATCATTGTTTGGGCTGCGTTGAAAGCCAACTAGTTGAGTTTACGGCATTGCAAGATTGACTCTCTTTCTCACACGAAAAAAACCGCAGGAGACCGTTTGCCGTAAATCGTTGTTTTGCCCTGCTTTATTTGCCTCCCATGTACAAGACGGGTGCCATTCGCGAGATTGTTTTGGTGTTAATTACGAAAAATGTTCCAAGTGTCAGTTGAGTACACTTACCGATTGAACTTGAATTGAAACAGTTGAAGTTATCGAGAAGTTGAATTTAAATTCCTATTTTGATCGATACGAGCAGTAATAGATTTGATTTTTTTTTTGCATTTTGTTCGCTAGTTCAAATTTGTTTGTGTTTATTGTTGACCTTGACGTTGATTACTAATTTACTGATTTGATTCACTGATTCATTGATTTGATTCACACTAATTTATTGTTCGTGCATTTTTGATTGATTGGTATTGCCATTTTCGTTTGATTTTAATTGATTGTTGGTGCTGATAATTGGTTTTTCGGCCTTGATTGATATTTGATATTCCTTGATTTAATTGATTGATAGTCTGATTTGCCTAACCATTTTTGTCTTTTTCGTATTACATTCCGTTCTACTTGACATTGCATTATTGTTTGACTTACCTTTGGATGCCTGGTACATATTGCATTGTTGTTGTGCTTGGTCTTTTTGTCAACTGTTTCCTCTCAGACAAAATGGCTTCTTCTCGAAGACCTTCTGTAGAAGACCCAATGTATCCAACCCCTGCAACAGCTCGCTATTCGACAACCCATATACCACCTGCTGCTGCCCATACTACTCGCCATGACAGATCCACTGAGGAGGTAATACCATCTACACCAATCGCCGAGCAGTTCCTAGCTGAACTTGTGGATATCGAACGACGGATCTCAGAGAGTTGTCTTCGTCCACACAAGCAACCGCAACCCGGATCTGCAAGCAGTGGTCAGAACAGAGCAGCGCCCATGGGAACTAGAGTCCCTAGTGCTCCGACACCCATCTTCCAAGGTTACACACCTCTAACCCCGACCAACAAACCAATGTCTCCTTCAAATCGCTACCAGCTGATGCCATCACACCAAGTCAAGAGCGTCCCGATTTACACTGGCCGTGAGGGCTCAAGTCTTTGCATCGAAGACTGGGTGAGGGATGTCAAATATCTCATCGACAACACAGCCATGCCACCTGAAATGCAGTTTTCTACGATCGTCCGAAACCTTGGAGGTGCAGCCAGGAAACTAGTCTTGAACCTACCCCCAGAGGAGCAAACACCGCACCATGCCTTTGCTGAACTGAAAGAGCAATTTGGAGACGCATCCATGACTGGTGATCCCCTGGCAATATTCTACGAGCGATTGAGGCTGGCAAGCGAATCGCCCAGTATATACGCAGTTGAGCTGGAGGCGACACTACGGACTGTAGAGGCTAGGAGCGGATGAACAGCAGGCTTCCCCTAACCAACCGTAATAGCATGCTCACACAGCAGTTCATGCGTGGAGTTGGAGACGAAAAAATAACCAACCGTCTTGCTCCGATGAGGCCCAGGGACATGTCGTTCAGAGAACTGCAAGTGGAACTTCGACAAATAGAGCGAGAACAGCGGGCTTCAGCTCTACTTCATTCCAAAGCTGTCTCCAAAGCCCAGTCCCCACAACCCACGAGTAAGGTCCAGTCACAACCGCAACATGTTCCAGCACAGGCAGGCCAACAAGCGCCACCTCCGCCAAGACAGCAGAAAGCAGATACCACCTTCAAACTCCAGAAGGCTACGAACAACCAACCAACAAACCGACAAAGCCAAAGTGAAGAAGTCATTCAAGGTCTCATCTATAAGGTCGAACAGCTAACCAGAACCGTTGAGTCCTTGGCGTCTAGACCTTACTCTCCTTCAAACCAGCCGATGTATCCTCAACAGCCCACTGACAGGAATGTCTTCGTCTGTCACCGCTGTGGCCAAGAGGGACACATAGCCCGTGGATGTCGGAATCTTCCGTTAAACTTCCAGGGGCCCCGGTCGGAGGGCAAACCGGAGGCCAAGAGTCAAGCCCGAAAGTGACAACACATCTCAATTCTCCTTCAGACAGTAGACAAAACGCAGCCTCGAATTTTCAAGTGATTGGCCCAAATAATGAAGATACCGTAGAGATCAACGGGGTACCACATCGAGCACTGATTGACTCCGGCTCGCAAATATCATCTATCACAGAGGACCTATGGAGAGGACATCCACTACTTTCTGATGTCAGTCTATCTTCAGCAGACATTAAGATTGAGGGTGCCAGCGGTCAAGAAGTCCCCTACTTGGGAATTCTTCCCGTCTCCGTTACTATTCTTGGTATCACCTATGATGACGTACCGGTCTTCGTGGTCCCCTCCGACAGCTATCGCCAGCATGTTCCTGTGTTAATAGGCACGAACGTAATAAGAGTAACGAAGAAAGACCAGCATCATACAAGAGGAGACAACTTCATGGAAGAGCTGAAGACAGAAAACACTGCATGGCACACTGCATACATCAACACAGCAACGCTCGACCAGGATGACCAGTCTGGTAGAATGGGCTACGCCAAGTACGTCGGCCGCTCCCCCCGGAAGATAAAACCAGGTGCTGAGGTCGACATAATTTGCCAAGCCCCTCCGAGCCCAACAGGTCGTCCATATACTGCCTTAGTGGAAGGTCTCCCAAACAGCTCATCCAGTCTGAGAATCGGCCACCTTTTAGCTGATGTTGGTCAGGACAGAAGGGTTCCAGTGAGGATGTGCAACATATCCGTCAAGCCGATCATCATCCCGAGAAATTGCCGAATTGCTCAAGTCTCGTCAGTTCTTCATGTGGAGGAAAATAAAGGTTCTGCGGAGGAACCACTGTCTTCTTCACTTCATCCAAATGAAGGGTTCATGCGTGCTTACATGAAGAACAAGGGAGTTACTGAAAAGCTGACTAGCCTTATACCTTCACTCGACCTTTCAGAGTCTACTTTTGACAACGAAGCCCAGAAGAAGCAAGTTCTCCATCTCCTTCAGAAATACAAAGATGTATTTTCTGCAGATTCTCTTGATTTTGGCCGAACCACTACCGTGAAGCATACGATACCACTGATGGACGAGCATCCTTTCAGACTTCCTCATCGGAGAATACCACCTCTCCAGTACCAAGCTGTGAAAGAGCAACTTGGGAAGATGGAAGAAGCAGAAGTCATCCGCCGCAGCAACAGTCCATACGCCTCACCAATGGTTATCGTCCACAAGAAGGATGGGTCACTACGAGTCTGCATCGATTACCGCCAACTGAACAGCAGAACCATCCGTGATGCATACCCTCTCCCTCGCATTGAAGAGGCTTTAGACGCTCTGGGCAATGCCAAATTCTTCACAACGTTAGACCTTACATCTGGCTATTGGCAAGTCGAGGTAGAAGAGCGAGACAAGGCGAAAACAGCATTTACCACTCCGATGGGCCTCTTTGAGTGCAACCGGATGCCTTTTGGTCTTCAGAATGCCCCAGCCACCTTCCAGCGGTTGATGCAAACCTGTCTAGGAGACCAGAATTATTCCACTGTGCTGTTATACCTCGACGACATCATCGTCTTCTCCTCGACATTCGAAGAGCACATCCAACGGTTGGAGAAGGTGTTTTCCTGCTTGCGACAACACGGCTTGAAGTTGAAGCCTTCCAAATGCCATCTCCTTCAAAAACAGGTAACGTACCTCGGCCATATAGTGTCTGCAGCAGGAATAGCAACCGATCCTGACAAAATCTCGCAAGTCAAGGACTGGAAGACACCTTGCAACCGCAAGGAACTCCTTCGGTTCCTGGGCTTCACGGGATATTATAGACGATACATCAAGGGCTACTCTAACATCGTGTCACCACTATACAAACTCACAGCTGGAGACCCACGACGAAGGAAGAAGGGCAAGAGCAAACAGTCTACGTCAGTCCCTCCATTCACATGGACAGATGAATGCCAGAAGTCTTTCGAAGTCCTGAGAGATCTGATGACGTCAGCCCCAATACTTGCATTTGCTGACTACACTAAGCCATTTCTCCTTCAAACTGACGCCTGCGGTACTGGTCTTGGCGCCATTCTAAGCCAGATCCAAGATGGTCAAGAGAGAATAGTTGCCTACGCCAGCAGAGGTTTGACTCCAGCAGAAACTCGCTACCCCGCTCACAAGCTTGAATTTCTCGCCTTAAAATGGGCTGTCACTGACAAGTTTCGCGATTATCTGCTGGGCAACAAATTCACTGTATGGACGGACAACAATCCTCTCCTGTATGTTACTACTACAGCTAAGCTTGACGCCGCGGGTCAACGTTGGGTCGCTGCCCTTTCTCAGTTTGAGTTTATCATCAAGTATAAGCCAGGGAAAAGTAACTCTGCAGCAGATGCGCTGTCCAGAAAACCCCAACCAGAATCGTCAGCCTCTATATCTTCCTCTCGAGATGAAGCTGTAACGATCCCATGCGACATCGTCCAGGCGATATGTGGAGGTCATCCTCTTTTTTCACATCCCTACATAGAAGCCCCATCGTCAGCCGTCCAGTGTCAGGCAGTGACTCGTCAGCAAGCAAGGCTTCCTTCAACAATGAAAATCCAGACCAACGAGAACGAGCTCCCCGGACTGTCACAGAAACAACTAGCGCTCTCCCAGCGTGACGACCCCAACATCTCCAGGGTGATCTATCTTCTTGAGAAAGGTCGAAGACCAGACTCACACGAACGACAACAACACCCGAATTCCCTCCCCTACTTCAGAGAATACGACAAGCTAGAGATGAAAGACAACATTCTACATCGCGCACGAAAGACAGCAGAAGGAAGCATTTCACATCAGCTAGTTCTTCCAGAATGCTACAGAGAAACCGCCATTACTGGTCTCCATGACGACATCGGCCACCTTGGCTGCGATAGAACCCTAGAAATGGTCCGAAGAAGGTTCTTTTGGCCAGGGATGGCTCGAGATGTCAGGATTCACTGTCTTCAATGCAAACGATGCTGCCTTCGCAAAACATCTCAGTCCAAAGTCAGAGCGCCATTGGTCTCCATCGTTACAAGTGAACCGCTAGAGCTGGTGTGCATAGACTACCTGAAGTTAGAGCGCTGTAAAGGTGGCTACGAAAACATCCTTGTAGTCACAGACCACTTTACAAAATATGCACAAGCCTTCCCCACCCTGGACCAGAAAGCTGAAACGGTAGCAAAGGTTTTGTGGGAGAACTTCATCCAGCACTATGGATTTCCGGCAAGAATCCACGCCGACCAAGGTCGAAACTTCGAGGGGCAAGTCATCCAAGAACTCTGCAAAATTTCTGGAATCAAGAAAAGTCGCACGACCCCCTACCATCCTCAAGGCAACGGACAGACCGAGCGTTTTAACCATACGCTGTTAAACATGCTTGGAACGCTCGACACAAGCCAAAAGAAGAACTGGAAACAGTATGTAGGAGCTATGGCACACGCCTACAACGCTACACGCCATGACACTACAGGATACCCTCCGTTCCTGCTGATGTTTGGTCGTCACCCCAACCTTCCAATAGATCTCATGTTTGGAATTGGCAGCACCGATGACGACACATCCCACGACTACGACGATTATGTGCAGAACTTGAAACGGCGTTTGACCTCTTCATACGAGACAGCCAGTAACTTCGCAAAACAGGCCAAACTCAAACAAAAACGCATATACGACAGCAAAACACGCGATGCCCCTCTACAACCAGGTGACCGTGTCCTAGTGCAGAACAAACACATCCAGGGAACTCAGAAATTAGCGAACAGATGGGAAGACAGCCCCTACATCATCGTCTCCAAACTAGAGAACCTCCCAGTCTACATGGTCAGATGTACCTCAACCGGCAAGGAGAGAACTCTCCATAGAAACCTGCTCACGCCATGTATGTTCCTCCCGGTAGAAGATGACATGGAAGAGCCCAACGTAGTCAAAATCGAAGAGCCCATGCATCCAAAAGTTGAAACCAAGGCAGTCCCAGAAAAAGATGAACAGACAGAAAGATGCGACAAGGAGAAAAAGACCGAAGTCAACACTATGGCCGATGATGGTGAAATTATCTTTCTTCCGGTTCGAATAGAACCAGAACCTTCTCCTTCAGAAAGTCATCCACAATCTCCATCAAATGGTCCCTCTGTCTGTCATTCATCGGAATCTCCTTCAAATGCTTACTCTGTGGCTCCGTCATTGAACTCTTCATCAAATGCTCAACCTGTTTCTGATTCTCCATCAGGGTATTTATCAAACTCTCCGTCAGAGCATCGTCCCGAGTCCTATCAGTCTCCGTCTGGACAGTTGACATATTCGTTCGAGTCCAGCTTACCTGATGCGGCTGAATCTCCTTCTCTACCCACTCCTCAGCCAGTTGCAACTGATGTTTCTAGACCAAAGAGAGTCAGGAAACAAGTCGACCGACTGACCTACGACTTTTTAGGTCAAACCAAAGAGCAGCATGCTAGTGGTAACTCCCACCAAGCAAAAGTTGAGAGAGGAAAAGCTTTGTTGGCCAAATGGAAAAGTTCTGAAATGGCCACAAGCAGGAAAAAGGCAGCCCTGAGATTGCTATTGTGTAGTTGATATAATTGATATTGTCCTATATGTATCCATTTTTTATGCCATACTTATTATTAAATTGTGTGAATAAATACATGTGTTTAACTACGGATTGAATTTGCATTTATCCTGATGAACACTTTGAAAGATTGGAAAGGTGAACTAACGTGGTTGAATATGAATAGATCACCAAATTGTTGACTTGTCATAATTGAGTGTATAATGTGTATTTTTGTATAAAATATGTTGATATGTTGTAAATATTTTTTGATGTTACCAAAAGTCGAGGACGACTTTTCTCGAAAGGAGAGAAAAATGTGACGGTTTAAAATATACCCCCCCCCCCTTTTATTTTCCGGACTATTTCTTATGCACTATATCCTTACGCCTCTTTCATTATTATTTAAAGTATGTAACAATACACTCTTCCCGGCCCGGCAAACGGCCCGCCGGACTCCATCTTCTGTATTTGAAGAGACAACATTAGATTTACTCTTCTCTTCATTTTACAGGAATAAAACAACAGAGATAACAGAGAATTTGCTTCAGCCGTTCCTCATTCCCATTTCGACACCGATCCCCCCGGTGTCACACAAGTTTTCCAACAACTTTGAGGCAATTTAGAATTTTTGTTTTTTCCTCAATAAAAAAATACAAGGGGTTAGGCCAAAAAAAAAAGTCTCCGGTTTCTGGTATGGAGCTTGCCCAAAAAGTGGTGCGGCGGCGCGGCTTTTTTTTTTTTTAACTGATTTTTTTGGTTCAAATGTCGGCTAATGACTGCAAATGGTGCCCGAGTAAACTTAGTGCAAATAAATGGGAGTCTAGAGAGGCCACATAAAGCTTATTCTCGACCATAACCCATTCTAAAAACACATTACAATTGTGCAGCAGCAGGATTCAAGTCAAACCAGTGAGTTTGGCGGTTTGAGACATCATGTTTCATCAAAAAAAAAACTTTTTCATTTTGCCGACGCGCATGGCTACGGCGACGCGCGCGCATACCAGAAACCGGAGACTTTTTTGGGGGGGCCTTAGCCTCATATTTTTAATTCAATTTGGCCAACAAAAAAAAAAATTCTCCAAAACAATTATGCAAACATTCCTTGGAAAGTAGGAGAAGCTTCGATCAACATTCATCGACCCATTTTGTTTTTTAAATATCAACCACATATAACCTTATATGGTAAGGAATTATTTTGTTTCCCCTTCTTTTCTTGCGCAGTTTTATCAAACGAAAAGCAACGATTTCTGATTTCGCAATCTACCTGAAACGAAAGCTGGACATTGTTCGTTGTGCAATTTTCTGAACGACATAGACACATTGGTTGCGCAATGCATTCCAAACGACGCAGATACGTCTTGAGACCATGATTATGTGCACCAAGTATAAAGCATGTTATCTTCTAGAAATACAATCAAAAATATTTTGAGTGTTATTTTTAATAAGAATGTCTTTTATTTCAAGTCATTACCACTATCTACCACTATAGCTATAGTACGCGGGTATGTATACATGCATTTTGGAACAGTGCCCTCAATAGTCAGGTAGCGTCTAAGCCCAACCCCCTCCACCCCAGCTTTTCAAACTTTCCAAGTTGGTGGCTCCGCAAATATGAACAAGAGATTGCCTCTGCTGGTCAAGAGGCCTAACTGTAGCCTTTCCACAAGGTCATCCTGACAAGCGCCGGCAGTTAACCGAGGGACGAAACAGCGAGGCGTTTTGAACGGCGACCTGACACACGTCGAGTGAGCTACAAGCGAGGTTTTCCAAATCCTAGCTTCATTCCAATACCGGATCCAGCTCTATTGCCAAGCCGCATGCCCGAAACCGGTTTACGGAACGAAGCCGGAGTTTGAGAAACGCCGGTATGTCTCATGACCTCGATGACTTTCGGTCGTTTTGTAAACATAGGCTTCGTGCCCGGCTTCGGAACAAGGCCATGTAAGGCCCCTAATCAGACAAGTGGCTTTGTCATTTACGTGTATGGTATGGTCCCACTGGTATGGGGGAGGGGAGGGGGAAGGGGGGCATGTAGTCGTTCAACTATCCCACCCCACCCCCATCGTCGCTACGTCATTGCTTCAGAGATTATTATAAATCGAGGTGGTTCGCAATACAGAATGGCAAACTCTGGTGTGATTTGTCCGGATATCACCAGGGCTAGTTCAGGGTGAATCGTGCGCTTTATGCGGAGGCCACAAACTAGCAAATGTAGGAAGTCTGGTCGTTCCATACAAGCCTTTCTCGTTTAAATCACTTAACATGCTTTATTGGAACTGTGTCATTACTTTAGGTAGTGAGCGTTTGCTTTTTAGGTCCATCATCACCGGTCATACATTCTAACATTTCTGGAAATGATTATTCGAACTGGGAGATATTCAAGTGTAAAAACCTTTTCCACATTTAGAAGGCCACGATTATACACGGGCCGTATATGATGCGTAAAGTTCATGGAAGTTTATTTAACTGTATTTTATTTCCTCAAAGTCCCAATCAATGAGCAAAGCCTACCTCAGGGGCATAACTACGGGGACACGGGGCATTTACCCCACCCCCTGTGGAAGCCGGCCCCAGCCCTCCCCCGCCCCATTTTGAAAACCTGAATTAAAACATTTCACTGTAAGCTGTAATAATACGTTTATTTTGCATTTAGTGCAGCCTTTGAAAAAAAAACACGCACCTCAGGTGCCCTACCCCAAGTTAAACCCAAGTTTCTCCGCTGGCTTGAGTACGATTTAATTCCTCATAATCCCGAATATATCCACACAATTTAATAGACTGAAGCGCCAACTGTACATTGAATGAATCACGGCCGGTGTATACGTCACTTGTCTATCCACCAATCACAGTTTGTCGGTGACAAGTTGGTGACGACAAGTCGGTGACCACAAGTGAGTGGTCTGTGACTGACAGATTGTGTGTGTCAATCATAAATTCCATATTTGGATGTGTCACCGACATCCATACAATATCCACCAATAAGAAGCGGCCATTTCAATCTCGGTGACTAGTTTTTATGGTGACTATATAGCCTCAACGACATTAACATTGCTTTCATATCATTAATATGAAGCGAGTCGGTGATGTGTGATTGACGGCGCACAGGAGCCATGCAATCACAATCCAGGTCCGAGTTTTTAGTCACTGCTCTGGAAATCGATGGCACTATTTAAGAAAATGTGGGGCCGTCCACCCTTCACATCAACCACAGGTCACCTTCGGACGACAACCAGAGAGAGAACTGACTGCAAGAACAAGATTTTGCTCGGTGAGTGTTTCGAACAATCATTTTTCTTCTGAAGAAATTTGTTGTTTTTGCACAATGTGTTTGAATCAATGCGGGATTCAGATTTTGTTGAATGTTGCTGATTCAATGATTCTCCAAACAGCGAGCGCGGTGGTTGGCTTGATATTTTCTCGTCTTTGTGTGCTTGTAAAAATGTGGTAGCTTGAGGACTGAAAGAAACCCAAGATTTTTATGAACAAATTGTTCTTTTTCATTTCACTATGACTCTAATACACGTCTGCTAACAGCAAAACCAGCGCGCTAATTCCGATCCAGAAGTTGTGCCTTTTCCCAACGACCACTTTGGAGTTGATAAAGTATCGCGATAATTTACAAATGTGTTTGAAATTAACTTGTTCAGACGGGCTTTGTTTGTGCATAACATGCACTAATCAAAGCCCGTCTGAAAGAGTTAATTTCAAACACTTTTGTAAATTATCGAGTTATTTTATTTTAGCTCTTACTGTAAACAGTTGGTGCGGATGCAGACCACGGTTTTGTGAGGTCAAATTTCAAGGCAATAAAAATGAGGAATTCCTGTCTGGCAATATTTCCGCTACTACTTCCATTTGCACTCTCAAAAATAAATTGTCCAAATACTGACTGGTTTCTTTTTTTCTTGAACAAAAATCATTTGGATTCTTGTCGATATGGATAATACACTACGAAGTCACATGGCCTTTTTTTAAAATTAGGTTCGACTGTTAGGTTGAACTGTTTTCTGACCGCAGTTTTTCGCAAGTATAAAACACCAAGTTCCCTGCTGTGATTCAGAACAGTAAAGATGTATTGATCATTCAAAATAATATTTCAGAGGAACTACAAATCGGTGTTTCACATTTTCGGTTTCAAAAACAAAGGCTCGCAAAACCTGGACTCTTTATAACCTGGCCAATAATTTTGGCACGATCAAGCACACTCTTACTTTTTGCCTCCCTTTTTCCTATTGACTTTATCGTTTAAATTTTCAAACATGAAATCCTAGTGCAATGTACTCACATTATTTCCGGATATCACTCAAACTCAATCAGAATGAAAAGTTATGCGGAAGTTGGTCACGGAAGAACGTATACAGGTATCCGGACATCTCAAACTGCCGGTCTTATTTGTGTTATTATTTGTGGATGTTCTCAGTGCCTTTGAACTCTGTTGTTCAACTGGCATTTTGCTATAGTTCACAGTGCGCCATTCCGGTTTCATCAAGTTACTTTAAGTATTGCAGGATAAAAGTGTCACTGGTCAGAATAGACTAGAGGGCGCAAATACAAACGCACTGGATCATGATGATGCACACAGTTTTATACAAGTTCAATAGCTGGATGCATTATGTAGAATTCATGGATAGATTTGATTTTTGGAGAACGAATTTGAGATAAATAGTCAACCCAAATTACATTTTTACTGAACAGACATTTTTTGGCCGTATTGTACTTGTGGAATTCAGCCATGCCTCCCCACCAAACTCCAAGTTATCTCCTAGAGGATTTTTAATGACTCATATTGTTGTTGGTATTTTTTTCAGCCAGCAATCCGCTCAAGTGTTGAAGAGTGCTTCTGCGAGAGAATTCAAGAACTGTGCTTAGGTGAGTGTCTGTTGACATTTTCTTCATTCAAGCATCAGAATAGAGCAGTGATTTGGTTGGAGACCGTTCCTTTTTTCTATGCATTGAATCTTTTTGGTCAAAATTAGAAACCAGAAAACGTCATTCAATTACCTCTACGAAAAATATCATCCTGGCCATGATGGTTAGGCTTCTCAATTTCCCTTCTTAAAAAATATCCTCCAAGCCATAGTCTCCTCAATTATCCCTTCTAAAAAATCCTCCTAGCAATGATGGTTAGTCTCCTCAATGATCACATCTAAAAAATATCTTCCAAGCCGTCATGCTTTGTCTGTTCAATAATCTCGTCTAAAAAATATCCTCCAAGCCATGATGATTACTCTCCTCAATTATTATCCATTCTAAAAAATAGCTTCCAAGCCGTGATGGTTTGTGCGTTAAATAATCTCTTCTAAAACAAATCCTCCCATTCATGATAGTTAGTTTCCTCAATTATCCCTTCTTAACAAATATCCTCCAAGCCATGATGGTTTTTATTTCAATTATCCCTTCAAAATATTCCTCCTAGCGGTGATGATTAGTCTCAACAATAATTCTCCCTTTAGAAAAAATCCTCCTAGCCATGATGGTTAGTCTCCTTAATAATTATCCCTTCTAAAACAATATCCTCCTAGCCGTGATGATTACTCTCCTCAATTTTATCCATTCTAAAAAATAGCTGGTAAGACGTGATGGTTTGTGTGTTCAATAATCTCTTCTAAAACAAAATATCCTCCCATTCATGCTGGTTAGTTTCCTCAGTTATCCCTTCTAAAAAATATCATCCAAGCCGTGATGGTTAGTCTCCTCAATTATCCCTTCTGAAGAAATATCCTGCAAGCCATGATGGATTTCATTTCATTAATCCCTTCTAAAAAATACCTCCTTGTCATGAGTGTGAGTCTCCGCAATTATCTGTTCTAGAAAATATCCTCCAAGCCATGATGGTTAGTAGCTTCAATTATCTCTTCTAAAAATATCCTCCAAGCCATGACGGTTTTCATTTCAATAATCCCTTCTAAAAATATCCTCCTAACCGTGATGATAAGTCACCTCAATGATCCCTTTAAAAACAATCCTGCTAGCAATGGTGGTTAATCTCCTCAATTATCACTTCTAAAAATATCCTCCTAGTCATGATGGTTATAGTCTCCTCAATGATCACATCTAGAAAATATCTTCCAAGCCGTGATGGTTTGTCTGTTCAATTATCCCTTCTAAAAAATATCCTCCAAGCCGTGATGATAAGTCACCTCAGTTAGGCCTATCCCTTAAAAAAACCCTCCTAGCCGTGGTGATTAGCCTCCTCAATTATCCCTTTACAAAAATATCCTCCTAGCAATAATGGTTAGTCTCCTCAATAATCACATCTAAAAAATATCTTCCAAGCCGTGATGGTTTTTATTTCAATAATCCCTTCTAAAAAATATCCTCCTAGCCGTGATGATTAGTCTCCTCAATGATCAATCCTAAAAATATCTTCCAAGCCTTGATGGTTTGGCTGTTCAATAATCTCGTCTGAAAAATATCCTCTAGGCCATGATGGTTTTTATTTCAATAAGCCCTTCTAAAAAATATCCTCCTAGCCGTAATGATTAGTCTCCTCAATTATCCCTCTCAAAAAAATATCTTCCAAGCCGTGATGGATTGTGTGTTCAATAATCTCTTCTAAAAATATCCTCCAAGTCAAGATGATAAATTTCCTCAATCATCTCTTCTAAAAAAAAAATCCTCCGAGCCATTATGGTTAGTCTCCTCAATTATCCCTTCTAAAACAATATCCTCATGGCCATGATGGTTATATAGTCTCCTCAATCATCCCTTCTAAAAAATATCCTCCAAGCCGTGATGATAAGTCTCATCAATTATCACTTCTCAAAAAAATATCTTCCAAACCGTTATGGATTGTGTGTTCAATAATCTCTTCTAAAACACATCCTCCTAGCCATTATAGTTAGTCTCCTCAATTACCCTTCTAAAAAAAATCCTCCGAGCCATGATGGTTAGTCTCCTCAATTACCCTTCTAAAAAAATACCCTCCTAGCCATGATGGTTAGTCTCCTCAATGATCATTCCTAAAAATTATCTTCCTCGCCGTGATGGTTTGTCTGTTCAATAATCTCGTCTGAAAAATATCCTCCAAGCCATGATGGTTTTTATTTCAATAAGCCCTTCTTAAAAATATCCTCCTAGCTGTGATGGTTAGTCTCCTCAATTATCCCTTCTTAAAAAATATCTTCCAAGCCGTGATGAATTGTGTTTACTAATCTCGTCTAACAAAATATCATCCAAGTCAAGATGATTAGTCTCCTCAATAATCCATTCAAAAAAATATGCTCCGAGCCATGATGGTTTTCATTCAATAATGCCTTCTAAAAATATGCTCCTAACTGTGATGATAAGTCTCCTCAATTATCTCTTCTTAAATATCCTCCTAGCCATGATTGTTTGTCTCCTTAATTATCCTTTCTAAAAAAAAAAAATTAGCCTCCTAGCCGTGATGATAAGTTTCCTCAATTATTTCTTCTAAAAAAATATCCTCCAAGCAATGATGGTTGATCTCCTCAATTATCCCTTCAAAAATATTTCTTCCAATCCATTTCAATAATTCCTGCTAAAATAATTTCCCCTCAGCCGTGATGATAAGTCTCCTCAATTATCTCTTCTAAAAAAAATCCTCCCCGCCAGGATGGTTAGTCTCCTCAAATATCCCTTCTAAAAAATATCCTCCAAGCAATGATGATTAGTCTCCTCAATTATCACTTCTCAAAATATCCTCCAAGCAATGATGGTTCGTCTCCTCAATTATCCCTTTCTAAAAAAAAAAAAATAGCCTCCTAGCCGTGATGATAAGTTTCCTCAATTATTTCTTCTAAAAAAATATCCTCCAAGCAATGATGGTTGATCTCCTCAATTATCCCTTCAAAAATATCCTCCTAGCCGTGATGATTAGTCTCCAAAATTATCCCTTCTAAAATATTTCTTCCAATCCATAATGGTTGTCATTTCAATAATTCCTGCTAAAATAATTTCCCCTCAGCCGTGATGATAAGTCTCCTCAATTATCTCTTCTAAAAAAAAACCTCCTGGCCATGATGGTTAGTCTCCTCAATTATCCCTTCTCAAAAAATATCCTCCAAGCAATGATGATTAGTCTCCTCAATTATCACTTCTCAAAATATCCTCCTAGCCATGATGGTTAGTCTCTTCAATGATCACATCTTAAAAATATCTTCCAAGACTTGATGGTTTGTCTGTACAATAATCTCGTCTAAAAATATCCTCTAACCATGATAGTTTTTATTTCAATAATCCCTTCTGAAAAAATATCCTCCTAGCCGTGATGATTAATCTCCTCAATTATCCCTTCTCAAAAAATATCTTCCAAGCCGTTATGGTTAGTCTCCTCAATTATTTCTTCTAAAAAATATCCTCCTAGCAATGATGTTTGTCTCATCATTTAGTCCTTCTAAAAATATCCTCCTGGCCATGATGGTAAGTCTCCTCAATTATCACTTCTAACAGATATCCTCCTAGCAATGATGATTAGTCTCCTCATTTAGCCCTTCTAAAAATATCCTCCTGGCCATGATGGTTAGCCACTCAATTATCACTTCTAAAAAATATCCTCCTGGCAATGATGGTTAGTCTCCTCATTTAGCCCTTCTAAAAATATCCTCCTGGCCATGATGGTTAGTCTCCTCGATTATCACTTCTAAAAGATATCCTCCTAGCAATGATGGTTAGTCTCTTCCTTTAGCCCTTCTAAAAAATATCCTCCTGGCCATGATGGCAAGTCTCCTCCATTACTATTCTAAAAAATATCCTCCTCTGGCCATGATGGTAATTCTCCTCAATTATAACTTCTAAAAGATATCCTCCTAGTCATGATGGTTATAGTCTCCTCAATGATAACATCTAAAACATATCTTCCAAGCCGTGATGGTTTGTCTGTTTAATTATCCCTTCTAAAACAATATCCTCATGGCCAAGATGGTTATATAGTCTCCTCAATCATCCCTTCTAAAAAATATCCTCCAAGCCGTGATGATAAGTCTCATCAATTATCCCTTCTCAAAGAAATATCTTCCAAACCGTTATGGATTGTGTGTTCAATAATCTCTTCTAAAACATATCCTCCTAGCCATTATAGTTAGTCTCCTCAATTACCCTTCTAAAAAAATACCCTCCCAGCCATGATGGTTAGTCTCCTCAATGATCATTCCCAAAAATTATCTTCCTAGCCGTGATGGTTTGTCTGTTCAATAATCTCGTCTGAAAAATATCCTCCAAGCCATGATGGTTTTTATTTCAATAAGCCCTTCTTAAAAATATCTTCCTAGCTGTGATGGTTAGTCTCCTCAATTATCCCTTCTTAAAAAATATCTTCCAAGCAGTGATGAATTGTGTTTACTAATCTCGTCTAAAAAAACATCCTCCAAGTCAAGATGATTAGTCTCCTCAATAATCCATTCAAAAAAATATGCTCCGAGCCATGATGGTTTTCATTCAATAATCCCTTCTAAAAATATGCTCCTAACTGTGATGATAAGTCTCCTCAATTATCTCTTCTTAAATATCCTCCTAGCCATGATTGTTTGTCTCCTCAATTATCCTTTCTAAAAAAAAAATTAGCCTCCTAGCCGTGATGATAAGTTTCCTCAATTATTTCTTCTAAAAAAATATCCTCCAAGCAATGATGGTTGATCTCCTCAATTATCCCTTCAAAAATATCCTCCTAGCCGTGATGATTAGTCTCCAAAATTATCCCTTCTAAAATATTTCTTCCAATCCATGATGGTTGTCATTTCAATAATTCCTGCTAAAATAATTTCCCCTCAGCCGTGATGATAAGTCTCCTCAATTATCTCTTCTAAAAAAAATCCTCCCCGCCATGATGGTTAGTCTCCTCAATTATCCCTTCTAAAAAAATATCCTCCAAGCAATGATGATTAGTCTCCTCAATTATCACTTCTCAAAATATCCTCCTAGCCATGATGGTTAGTCTCTTCAATGATCACATCTTAAAAATATCTTCCAAGACTTGATGGTTTGTCTGTACAATAATCTCGTCTAAAAATATCCTCTAACCATGATAGTTTTTATTTCAATAATCCCTTCTGAAAAAAATATCCTCCTGGCAGTGATGATTAGTCTCCTCAATAATCCCTTCTCAAAAAAATATCTTCCAAGCCGTTATGGTTAGTCTCCTCAATTATCACTTCTAAAAAATATCCTCCTAGCAATGATGTTTGTCTCATCATTTAGCCCTTCTAAAAATTTCCTCCTGGCCATGATGGTAAGTCTCCTCAATTATCACTTCTAAAAGATATCCTCCTAGCAATGATGATTAGTCTCATCATTTAGCCCTTCTAAAAATATCCTCCTGGCCATGATGCTTACTCTCCTCATTTAGCCCTTCTAAAAATATCCTCCTGGCCATGATGGTTAGTCTCCTCAATTATCACTTCTAAAAGATATCCTCCTAGCAATGATGGTTAGTCTCCTCCTTTAGCCCTTATAAAAAATATCCTCCTAGTCATGATGCTTACTCTCCTCATTTATAGCCCTTTTAAAAAATATCCTCCTGGCCATAATGGTTTGTCTCCTCTATTACTCTTCTAAAAAATATCCTCTTAGCCATTATAGTTAGTCTCCTCAATTACCCTTCTAAAAAATACCCTCCTAGCCATGATGGTTAGTCTCCTCCTTTAGCCCTTATAAAAAATATCCTCCTAGCCATGATGCTTACTCTCCTCATTTATAGCCCTTTTAAAAAATATCCTCCTGGCCATAATGGTTTGTCTCCTCTATTACTCTTCTAAAAAATATCCTCTTAGCCATTATAGTTAGTCTCCTCAATTACCCTTCTAAAAAATACCCTCCTAGCCATGATGGTTAGTCTCCTCAATGATCATTCCAAAAAATTATCTTCCTAGCCGTGATGGTTTGTCTGTTCAATAATCTCGTCTGAAAACTATCCTCCAAGCCATGATGGTTTTTATTTCAATAAGCCCTTCTTAAAAATATCCTCCTAGCTGTGATGGTTAGTCTCCTCAATTATCCCTTCTTAAAAAATATCTTCCAAGCAGTGATGGATTGTGTTTACTAATCTCGTCTAAAAAATATCCTCCAAGTCAAGATGATTAGTCTCTTCAAAAATCCATTCAAAAAATATGCTCCGAGCCATGATGGTTTTCATTCAATAATCCCTTCCAAAAAATATGCTCCTAACTGTGATGATAAGTCTCCTCAATTATCTCTTCTTAAATATCCTCCTAGCCATGATTGTTCGTCTCCTCAATTATCCTTTCTAAAAAAAATTAGCCTCCTAGCCGTGATGATAAGTTTCCTCAATTATTTCTTCTAAAAAAATATCCTCCAAGCAATGATGGTTGATCTCCTCAATTATCCCTTCAAAAATATCCTCCTAGCCGTGATGATTAGTCTCCAAAATTATCCTTCTAAAATATTTCTTCCAATCCATGATGGTTGTCATTTCAATAATTCCTGCTAAAATAATTTCCCCTCAGCCGTGATGATAAGTCTCCTCAATTATCTCTTCTAAAAAAAAATCCTCCTCGCCATGATGGTTAGTCTCCTCAATTATCCCTTCTAAAAAAATATCCTCCAAGCAATGATGGTTAGTCTCCTCAATTATCACTTCTCAAAATATCCTCCTAGCCATGATGGCTAGTCTCTTCAATGATCACATCTTAAAAATATCTTCCAAGACTTGATGGTTTGTCTGTACAATAATCTCGTCTAAAAATATCCTCTTACCATGATAGTTTTTATTTCAATAATCTCTTCTGAAAAAAATATCCTCCTAGCCGTGATGATTAATCTCCTCAATTATCCCTTCTCAAAAAATATCTTCCAAGCCGTTATGGTTAGTCTCCTCAATTATCACTTCTAAAAAAATATCCTCCTAGCCATGATGTTTGTCTCATCATTTAGCCCTTCTAAAAATATCCTCCTGGCCATGATGGTAAGTCTCCTCAATTATCACTTCTAAAAGATATCCTCCTAGCAATGATGGTTAGTCTCCTCATTTAGCCCTTCTAAAAATATCCTCCTGGCCATGATGGTTAGCCACTCAATTATCACTTCTAAAAAATATCCTCCTAGCCATGATGCTTACTCTCCTCATTTATAGCCCTTTCTAAAAAAATCCTCCTAGCCATGATGCTTACTCTCCTCATTTATAGCCCTTCTAAAAAAATCCTCCTAGCCATGATGGTTAGTCTCCTCATTTAGCCCTTCTTAAAATATCCTCCTGGCCATGATGGTTTAGTCTCCTCAATTATTACTTCTAAAAAATATCCTCCTTGTCATGATGTTTATTCTCCACAATGATCACATGTTAAAAATATCTTCCAATCCATGATGGATTGTCTGTACAATAATCTCGTTTGAAAAAAATTCTCTTAACCATGATGGTTTTTATTTCAATAATCCCTTCTAAAAAAATATCCTCCTAGCCGTGATGATTAGTCTCCTCAATTATCCCCTCTCAAAAAAATATTTTCCAAGCCGTAATGGATTGTGTGTTATATAATCTCTTTAGAAAAAAATATCCTTCAAGTCAAAATGATTAGTTTCCTCAATTATCTATCCTAAAACATATCCTCCATGCCATGATGGTTTTTATTTTTATAATCCCCTCTAAAAAAAACCTAGCAATGATGGTTTGTCTCCTCAATTATCCCTTCTAAAACAATATCCTCCTCGCCGTGATGGTTAGTCTCCTTAATTATCCCTTCTTAAAAATATCCTTCAAGCCGTGATGAGTCGTCTCCTCAATTATCCCTTCAAAATATCCTCCATGCCATGATGGTTTTCATTTAATAATCCCTTCCAAAAATATCCTCCTAGTCATGATGGTTTGTCTCCTCAATTATTCCTTCTAAAACAATATCCTCCTGGCCATGATGGTAAGTCTCCTCAATCATCCCTTCTAAAAAATATCCTCAATATCTTCTCATTTAAGAGTCAACTTAATTTGGCATTAGCGATTCGCTAAACGTCAATCGCATTGGCGATAAGAAAGAAAATTTAATAATTCGCTCTTTTTTTTATTTCCCCAGAGTGATTACAACAATAAACAAACTGCTCACTTTGATTTACATAAACAAATCTGTCTTTTGAGTGCTCAGAATGTATTTTCTTCTATCACTTTGACATTTTACATTTTTAAACTTCTGTTTTGAAATTTGTTAGGCATTCAAAATTTTCTTTGAAATAGCTGTAAATTCCTTTATCAAACTTTTTCCTCAATGTATGCGTATGCACAACTTTTGCTTATCGTAAGTGGATGCCGTTTCTTACACACGCAAAAGAGTGTGCCCGCCGGCACACTATTTTGAAAACAGCAAAGCCTTCATTTTACTTATTTTATTTTACGTTTAATCAGGTGGAATACTT
The DNA here is from genome assembly GCF_015706575.1 of Patiria miniata. NCBI lineage: Eukaryota > Metazoa > Echinodermata > Asteroidea > Valvatida > Asterinidae > Patiria > Patiria miniata. The sequence goes on from NW_024037048.1 coordinate 8,619,671, forward strand.
TTACAGGTTGTTTGAAACCAGTTCTATTGTGAAGTACACTTTCTGTTCATTTGCAAATGATCTTAACTAATTTTAACTTGTTTTTGTTTAGATGTTTCTCAAAAAAAAAAACCACCCGTGCGTGAGTCTAGTCAGGGCCGTTGATGAACGAATTCCTACCGGAATAAATAATCAATCCAAATCACATTTCACCCGACATAATTTTTTTGCGGCGTTTTACTGATACAATTCAGCTATGCCTCCCCCAACATCCCCCAAGTTATCTCCCAGCTGACTTTCAATTACTCGTTTTTGTTGGTATTATTTTCAGCCAGCAATCTGCTCGATTCCTTTCGTGAGAGAATTCAAGAACGTTACATTCGGGTGAGTATCTGCTATTTGACATATCCTCACACAACTAACAGAATTGAGCGTTTATTTAATGGCAGACTGTAACTTTTTGTGTGCATCGATAAATGTTGTTGTCAAAACCGTAACAGAAAACGTCCTCGAAGGAAATTTATCATTAATATAGGTTTCCCGATCGAATTTGTCCAATGTGCATTCAAATTCAATTTCCTTCCTTAAAAGTAAGGATGCATGTCCCTTGCTCTTCAAAATAGATTTGTTTCCCTTACGAATTGTCGATGTGTATATGTGTTTTGTTTTAAGGTAAAAACACTACTTTGATCCAATTTTGGGCTTGTGCAAAAAGAATTTTCATTTTGCGAACAATTGAACCCGCCTTGCGAGAGCCGAATTATTGTCTGACAGCCAAAAATTTAAAGTTTGTGAAGCAATAATTCAGTAACTAAACTTTCGTGGATTTGTTTCCGTTCCATTACTCATTCAAAAGTAAATATATTTTATATTTTTTAGAAAAATAGCAATTGAAATCAAATTGTGGAGGTGAAACTCAAAGATAGTACGGGAACTGCATCTTTAAACTAAAGCAATGTTGATAATACAGACACTCAAACCGTTGCTAGACATGCCATTTTTTGTATAGCAACACCATCAATTTAGATTTTATTCTCAGACAATCAGATTCCTCGTCAAATTCACCAGGGTGCCTCGAACTAATGGCGAAACACACTAAATTTAATTGTCATTTCGTTTTATCTATTCACAATTAGTTTCGCAAAAGTAAAAAAATAACTTAATGAAAATAATTATTGATTGCATCAATTGCTAGTTATTGTTTAAGCGGATTAGTTAGCATGTATATAATGTTATATTCTTAATCATGTTCTCATGATTTACTAAATTGTGTCCGCAATTACCGTTCTAATTCTTTGTTGTTCGTTGATCACGTTGTAATTCGTTTGTGATTGTTTATAACGTCAGTGAATCATAATATAGATTTCCCATCCAATTTCGCAAGTTACTTATTAAATCGCAATGTTTATTACTCTTCATACGGTCGCAGTTAGATTCGATTTTTTTTTGGATATTTCCAACAACAAAAGGCGTGTGGACAGCATTTTTCGTGCAAAATAAAATAATCTTTCCATTTTTTATAGGAGTTTTCACCGAGTAGGCGTATTTGTTATAGAGGAAGTATTCATTTTCAGCGAAAGTGCAGTAAAATCAGGGGTCAACTTAATTTGGCATTAGCGATTCGCTAAACGTCAATCGCATTGGCGATAAGAAAGAAAATTTAATAATTCGCTGTTTTTATTTCCACAGAGTGATTACATCAACAATAAACAAACTGCTCACTTCGGTTTACATAAACAAATCTGTCTTTTGAGTGCTCAGAATGTATTTTCTTCTATCACTTTGACACTTTACATTTTAAACTTCTGTTTTGAAATTTGTTAGGCATTCAATATTTTCTTCGAAATAGCTGTAAATTCCTTGATCAAACTTTTTCAAAAGCCATGTCATTCATTTTAAACTGTTTTGCAACACTATAACACAACATCTTAAGCAACTTATGTCATTAAACATGTGCTACTTTTATAAACGTACGCATCAAATTGAATTCTCGAGCGGAACTGAAATCCAAAGCGCCAGAAATTCAAGGCACAAGTCACGTTTTGATGCCTACTTTTTTACTCGTGAATGAAAATACTCTGAAAAATTGTGAACTTTCGCTAAATTCAACCGGGTGTTCAAAACGCTTGCCCATTTTTTATGTGCATTTCAACATTGAGTAAGCAAGGTGTGAGATTTGAAATTTGAATGACTTACTACGGCGTCATAAGTAGATGCGGGCGATTGGAATAAACCTTTCAATAGAAATATTGGACTAATTTCAAGCATCAGTCAATTTCGTGAGAAATCCAACAATGTGCCATAAAAACGATTTGTGCCATTAAAATAAATGAGAAAAAAATCACGAATTTATATTCATTGATGATGAAATGTTATTCCTTACGTATAAACGTAACCAGTCTTCGTTTTTTTTTCCAGCCTGCACTGAACTCCTTGTGATCTCTTCTTGGACGCGTCAGGTTGCAATATTTTTTTCCTTTTTCTCTACTCGTCGCAATTTTTTTACTATTTTAATTAAAAGAAATTCTCACCTTATTTGTTTCAGTTTAATCGTTGTTATTCTGTACAGAATGAATATCTACGTGGCAACCGTTCTTTCAATCGCCCTCCTTCTGGGTAACTCCGTCAACCTCCGAGCTTCCGTTACTGGGCCGGTTCCCTCGGACGGTGCTGGTCCTGCAACTCAGGCGTGTCCGATGTGCTGCCAGGGGCCGGCTGCAATTCCCGGCATACCAGGTCTGCCTGGGTCCCTAGGTCAGCCAGGGTCAAAGGGCGAGCCAGGTCAAAAGGGTGATATTGGACAGAGTGGACCTATGGGTGAGCGTGGAGCAGCTGGGCCTCAAGGGGACGAAGGCATAGGCCAGCCCGGAAAAATTGGTCCAAGAGGAGTCCCAGGTGTTGTAGGGCCAACGGGGGAAACTGGTGTCAAAGGTCAAAAGGGTGAGCCAGGGGAGGCACCAGACGACTCCAACCAGCGGGTAGCATTCACCGTGGTGAGGACGAGCAACTCGGATACGCTTAGCCACACCCGTTTGCCCTTCCAGGCGACCGAGACGCTTCTGCCGGGTACCAGCTTCGATCTCGAGACTGGCACGTTCACGTGTGGTGTGCCGGGCACCTACGTGTTCATGTTTTCTGTGTGCAAATATCCTTCCAGCAGCGACCTGGGCGTTTATCTCCGGAAGAACGGCGGCGTGGTTGTCACTGGCCATAGCAATGATTCAAGTCACCATGAGCAGGTGTCTGGGAGCGCGGTGGTGGTTCTGCAGCGTGGAGATACGATGTATCTCACAATGTACGGTAGGGCGTATAGTGGTTCCTATCACCTGACCTCATTCAGTGGCTTCCTCCTTTACCCCGAATAAACACAATCCACACATAAAGATACACGAGCATCGTGTTGCTGATTTTTTTTAATCGCTTTCCATTTTGCCGAAACAATAACCAATGAATTAAAGAAATAATGTTCAATGACAATGTCACAAAAATTAACATATTATTATTAATGGTTTTGCATTGCGCATGCGCCGATCTGTATACAACAATGGATTTGCCAATTTTTTTTGACTTTCTGCAAAACAAAATATTTAGCTTTATGCATGAGTATTGAGATATAGAGAAAAGTGTGCGTTAAGTTTTTTGACGATTTTTTTTTGACCCACTGTAGTCCTATCGAGAAGTATTTTGATTTAATATTTTTTCAAAGCAAGCTGGGTCATCATTTTTTTTTAGAAACAAAAGGTTTGCAATTAAAAGCAGTGCCACCATGTATCCAGAAATGTTAACAACTAAAAAACAAATTGTGTTTATGGTGTTTTCTCGGCCAACCTGAATTTTTTAGGCCAACTTTCTGACCGCCATTTTTTTTTTATTGCCACACTTGGTCAACATATAAAATAACGTGTTTTTTCCCCGAAAATAAATGCGACTTATTTGTAGTATTGGGTATTTAAAACAGATTAATTAAACAGATTAATTAAACACAATAACTGTATCCTAACAAAGTATAAAATACATACAGACAAACAAACAAAATATTTTGCTCCCTACCTGGATAATTTTAGGGCGTTTACTGTAACATGTTATTTTCTTCGCCTTATGTTCCTGTATGCCCAGCACAGATGATGTCAATTAAATCAATCCCATGCATGTATCAATTTTTATTTCATGTCACGAAAAAAGTCTCGAGTGATTGAATCTGATTTTCTTATAGACTTTAAGCTTGGCATTTGGATTAACAATTGTTTGAAATATTCTGATGCTATTCACAGCAATTAGAATACACTGGTTTTTATTAAATGATTGCATTATTTTAAACGTTACAATATGTGAGAATTATGTAAAAGTAACAATTGACTGGCTATGAAAACAGTATGCATAAAACCTCATTCTGAGGATTACCAAAAGCACCACCATTGTTGATAAATACTCTCTTTTTTTCGATTGGCTTCGTTATGAAAAAAACAACATGATTTTAATTACTTTCAGTTGAAACAGAAACGTGCCTACAGTAATGAAAAAAGTGGAGTTGGCTGTTGTTTTTAAAGCCCGTAAAAGTGCGACAAGTGTTTCTTGATTAAAAGACTCCAAATTATTTGAAGACTTTTATTGTTCTTAATCAGTATTACTTGATTGCATTCAAGAAACTCACTTTGAAAACATCAGTGAAAGTGTGAGCCCGTTAGATGGTAAAGAAACAATCTTAACGAAATCAATCAAAACAAAGTACAAATCCATTCAAGTGAGGAGGGTCTTTCAACTGGTTGGAATTGTCCTTTGTCACTTTATCATTTCAAGTGAATTTCTTTGTATTGACTTTTATTTGGATGCCATATTTGGCATCCCTGCTGACAGCATATCCTTGGATAATGTCTCCAGCCGGCACATGTACATGTAAGCTGAACAAGTACGCTTCCTGGGAATAGGTAGACTCCTGCAAGAAATCAAAGAAAAGGTTTTAATGGACCCTTCCTGCATGTCAATCAACAGTGCACATTGGCCAATCAGATCACCACTTTTGATCAGGTGACCACAGTAGCTCAGTCAGACTGGGTCACAAGCACTGTTAGATCTATTGCTCACCCCGCCCCCATTTTTTGCACCAGCAGTTAACAACTCTCCCCCCCCCCCCAGTATTCTGTAAAGAGTGCCCTTTTTACACAAGTAACTTTTAGTTTTTACACAAGTGTCCTTAGTTTTGTTTAAAAAGTTTCTTGCTTCGCCAGCGGCTTTTAAAGAATTTTTGGTATTTCGTGTGAATGTCAGCAATTGTGCCGCCATGAAAAGCGCCACCCATTGACCTACCGCCGTTTGCGAGTTAACCACGCCCCTTACACAAGTATAAGCCTTTTTGCAGATACCGCCATCTTTTAATTATTGTTTTCGGGAGGGGGGGGGGGGGGGCAGGCATTACAATGAAAATACGTCTCATCATGCAACTGTAGCTGAGAATGATGGGATGTTTTTTCATTGTAATGCCCCCCCCCCCCATTTCAAAGATGGCGGTATCCGCAAAACAGCTCATGGAATTTTGTACGTTAATTTTTGTTTGTCTCCGATTTTGGCGTTCCACGTGTATTTGTATATCATGTTTAGACAATATTTTACAAGCTGCATTGACGCAATTCCTCCGTGATAGGTTAATTGTCCGATAGTGGCCATTATCGCCGGTTTGTACTTACATGACAATGAGCTGAGCCTCCTGGGAATGTTGGCGAAGCAATTCACGGATCCGCATCTGTCTGTTGGTCTGAAAGAAAAAAAAGATTTCAGGCGAAAAAATGTCGTGATTTATTGATGTCTACTAAAGTCGAGTTCCATGCACTTGGCAAATCAAATGCACTGAGAGTTGTACGAAAAATGGATTGAAAGTGATCAATCTCATTATTGAAAATCAGCCTCCAGAATGTCAAAGGTTGGACCCAATTAACAGATGTTGCAAGACTGGACTTAAAATCACACAAACCAGGGACTTAGCGTAAAGTGGATACTGGGAAAGCTTTAAGTGTATTGTCTCCATGCATGGACAAAAGAGGGCGCTTTATAGTCAAACAAGCAGAAGCCGGAATGAGGGACACTTCACTGGTTCACTCATGCTGGTTATCGTGTATTTGGTACCAGCATTTATAAGCCACGATGGCACCCACATGGCCCTCGTTTATAGTTTTCTCTGTGGAGGGGGGGGGGTGCTTGAGCGCAAGGAGGAGATTCTACCTTCTCGTTGAGCGTAGTGACTTCTTCCTTGCTGATCTTCCAAGGAAACTTCTCTGTGGTCTCGCCTGCTTCCTCATCCAGCATCCAGGGTTTGGACAGCTCCTTGAACCGTCTCAGGCTCTACTCCTTGGGCTTCTTGTTCAGGTCCGGGATGACCTCCATGTCCGAGCAGTTGATGCGGAACTTGCTGAGCATGTTGGACATGTTCATCTTCTCCCTGTCCATTTGCTCCTTCTTGCCCGTGGCGGCAAAGATGCGCAGCCTGCATTTTTCCCAGTTGGATTTCAAGGAGATCAGGTTGGGATGAGTAGGGTCAAGCCTGGGGGGGGGGGGTGGTGGGAGGTGGGGGCGGAGGTGGGGGGGGGGTTCACAAACAAAAATTATACAGAGCATTATTTCCCTTTGACATAAAGCATGTGTTTCCTTCGACATGCAGCCATCCAGAATAACCTGAGAGATCTCTGAAAGGCTCCCTGAAATGAATAGGACACTGAAACAAAATAATCAAGCCAACCAAGAACAAAAAGTGTGGTGTTTTCTATTAGGCCAAAAAAAAAAAGTCGGTCTCTGGTCGGCGCGCGCGTCGATTTTAATCATGCACGTCAATCTTTTTTTTCCAAAATGTTTCGCGGTAGCTCCGACAGCGCCCTCTATTGCCGCATCTCCTCAATTTTTTGTTAACAAAGAGCACCAAGGAATGGGAAATTGCTAGAGAGCACCATCGAGAGCACCAAGGCAAATTATGGAGGACACCAATGTACATGAGGACACCAAAAAAGCAAAATAGTACCCCACCTTGGGCCAAGTTCGCGCAAGGACTATAGTTGACCAATGGTTAACTAACGTTTGCCCGAACTCTGTCTAGTCGACGGTGACTGACTACGCTAGTCGACTATTTGGAACCAGCCTACTGGGGTTGGTTGCTTCGCTGGTAACCAATAGCCGTGCGTATTCATAACGCTAGCAGAGAGCCAGGATCCGGAAGTTTTGCGATGACATTTTGACCAGCATTTGACTGGAGACGTTCGCACGTTGCTATCAGTGTGCAGGCGTAAGGTACGTCACAAATCAACCACTAGTCGACTAATGGTCCTTGCCCGAACTTGGCTTATCTGTACAATCCAAGCTTGAAAAAAAAAAAAGCCACGTCCCCGCGTCAATTCCGGAACTTTGGTCTGACCAGAGACCGAATATTTTTTTTTTTGGCCTTACATATAAAAAACAACTGTGTGGTAGGGTAGGTAAAAATCTGTTTTGGGGGGTTTGACATTTCTATAGCCTAAAAATATAAGGTGGGATGATAGTCATTGAAATTTACTTTTTTTCTCTATTTTGCATGCATTAGTTAACATGTGCATCATTCACACAGCAATAACTTACAATCAGCACTGCTCCGCATATGAGAAGGCTTGTGCTCTTGGTGATACGGGAGACGAAGTGAACCAGGGCAGGCCTGCATCCAGGGCGACCAGTCAATGCAATAATCTGTGGCCTGTACAGGGAAATACAAAAATCCACAAATTGAAAGGAAGAGGGAATAGAACCTGGGACCTCCGGATTGCCGTTCCAGTGCTCTACCAACTGAGCTACCAAGCTCCATCGTGTTTAGTCTCCCACGTTGTCAATGTCTATGTTAAGAATAGGCATTGGTCAGAGTTGTAATGACTCGAGTCGACTCGAGTCACAATTTTATGCAGAATTTATGTTCACGTTACTTTGCGAATACAGTACGGTACAGCCGCCGCTTGTAGTGTACAAACATACAACGTGTCACAGACTCCGGCCTTGTGGTTCTGAAACGCACAAAATAATATTCCGGAACCGGACTTTAAACGCATTTTCCAATCCGTGGTTTCATCATTGGCTTTGAGCAATTTCTTATTAAGCTATATGATTCCAACGCCGTCTAAATGTATACCCTCCTTTTAAAAATCAAATAGATACTTGCCCACTTTTAAAAATTCAGAAATATGTGTATAATGCAGTTTGGTTTTGATGTTGTCAGCGATCAGCAACACCTCATGTGCGAGCTTGTGCGGTTCAGTTTCTAAAGAATGAGTGTCATATTTGGTAGAATTCTGTATTCCATTGTACAACACTGTATTTATTCCTGGATGAATCCATACAACCATAGAGTGCTGGGGCGGTTTGGGGCGGTATAAGGAGTAACAGGCAGGGCACTTTGAGGGGCAGGGACTAATGGCTTCATTGGATTATGCTTAGTGCTTTTTTTAATCATTTGGATAATGGCTAAGTGAACATGCTTCTATAGACGAGCTACGTTCATTTATCATTGATTATCTGCTGATCCTAAATTGAAGGTTATGCGACTCTGCAAATATCACAAGAAGGAAGATTGTGTTGACTTACCAATGGCTATGCAGGCAGCTGTGATAAAGAACGCCAGGATGTGGGCTCTACGTGGCTCATCCCCCGGCCTAGAACCAACAGCACAGAACTCCATCTTGGGCAAAATCTTGTCCTTGTACCAGCCTGCAGAAAAAGAAAAACAACAGTCAATTGTTATTTAATGATCGTTAACTTGGTTATCGTTAAGATCGGAGTAAACCTGAAGTTAACACTACCTAGATATACCTCACGGTACACCAAACGTTAAATCTGACACCGTGGCAGCAAGGAGATTTCGACCTTTCTATGAATATGCTTTTGAATGAGCATGACGACTGTTTATAAAAGATATAGACATGTCATACTCGGCAATAGGGATAGTCAGTGGAAAGAACTTGGGACAGGTGTGTACAAAGTTACGCGCAAGACCTAGACTTTTTTTAAGGGAATAACTGAGAAGACGACCATATTGGTAATAAGGATATTTTTATTATGGAGTTGATAACCCATCTTGGTTAGGAGGGTATTTTTTTTTAGAAGGGAACTATGGAGGAGATCAGACTAACTATCTTGCCTGGAAGGATAATTTTCAGAAGGGAATTATGGAGAAGACAAACCATCTTGGCTAGGAGGATATGTTTTAGGAGGGAATTATGGAGGAGACTAACCATCTTGCCTTGGAGGATATTTTTTAGGAGGGAATTATGGAGAAGACTAACCAGCTTGGCTAGGAGGATATTTTTTGAAAGGAATTAAAGAGGATATTAAGCATTTTGGCTAGGAGGATATATTGTGTTTTTTCCAGTTTTTTTAAATTGTTTTATTTTTATAAAATTCATCAAGTATTAAATATCATGACAAAGGACAAATTAGTTATAATGCATGCTAGGGGGCTTACTTTGTTAATGAGGAAAAAGGATTTTGAAATTTGAAGGAAGGAGGTCAATCAAAACATTTTCCAGACCCCCCCCCCATACCTGACATCGCACCCGGCCCCCCCCCCCCCCCCCCCCCCCCCCCCAGCTAAAGCTAGATCCACCCAGAGTTGTAATGACTCGAGTCAATGACTCGACTCGAGTCCGACTCGAGTCACATTTTTTGGTGACTCGACTCGACTCGAGTCCCGACGGGTAAATGACTCGACTCGACTCGAGTCACTGCGAGCAAATGACTCGACTCGACTCGAGTCCCTCATCAGAATGACTCGACTCGACTCGAGGAAGGCTAATAAGACTCGAGTCCCAAAAATAAAAGTAAAACTTACTTGCGAAAAATATTTGCAATGACTTACGCCGCGCCGTTTGCGTTGCCAGTTTTTGTTCACGTCACGTTATGTTCGCGAATAATGTACGTTCATATACAGCGGCCGTCTGTTTTCCTTCCTCCATAATAATACAACAAACATACACCGTGTCTCGGACTCCCACCTTGTGGTTCTATATCATTTAATGCTAAACCCGGAACCAGACTTAAAACGCATTTCTCAATCCGTGGTTTCATCATTGGTTTCGGGCGATTTCTTATAAAGCTCTTGGTGGAACGTTGGCTAAATTTATGTCCCGATTTCACAAAAAAAATGGACACGGACGGGACCACCTTTAAATAATCAGAAACACTTTTGTATAATGTAATTAGGTTTTGACGTTGTCAGCGATCAGCAAAATCTAGACCCAAAGCCAAACCAGTTATAAGACCGAAGTTTCACATCTTCTTATCTGTGACGTGAGCTAGCAATGGAAACTTATGTCTAATTTGGATTTTCGTAATAGACTGGTGCCTTGTATTCTTTCTCTCTTGTGTTTGTTGCTTTTCATTGTGATTTATTATATGGTGTTCAAATATTTGTGACTCGAATTGACTCGAGCTAAATACTTGACTCGACTCGACTCGACTCGACCACACACTGTGACTCGACTCGACTCGACTCGACCTTGTTGACCTAATGACTCGACTCGACTCGAGTCATTTCTTTAAAATGACTCGACTCGACTCGAGTCACAAAAAACAGTGACTCGTTACAACTCTGGATCCACCCCTGTTTAGGATTTCACACTAGTTTCTGCTATAGTGAGTATAGGTTTGCGTAATTGTGAAGTAAGTGCCCTTAGATTAGGCCAAAAAAAAAGTCTCCGGTTTCTGGTATGCGCGCGCGTCACCGTAGCCATGCGCGTCGGCAAAATGGAAAAGTTTTTTTTTTAATGAAAGATGATGTCTCAAAACCGCCAAACTCACTGGTTTGACTGGAATTCTGCTGCTGCGCAATTTCAACGTGTTTTTAGATGGGGTTATGATCGAGAATAAGCTTTATGTGGCCTCTCTGGACTCCCATATATTTGCACTAAGTTTAGTCGGGCACCATTTGCAGTCATCAGCCGACATTTGAAGCAAAAAAGTCGGGTAAAAAAAAAAAAGCCGCGTCGCCGCACCACTTTTTGGACAAGCTTCATACCAGAAACCGGAGACTTTTTTTTTTTGGCCTTAGCCACTCATTATTTTCATGGGAATTGCCAACACTACAACAGACATTTTTGCATGACACTTAGAAATTACGGCTTTTGAAAAAGGCCTTAACAGAGAGGATTACTTCTGTGCTTACAGGGATAGCGCAGGATTTCTGTGCTAGCGTGCTATATACTCAGAGTTGTACGGAAAAATGGATTGAAAGTGATCAATCTCATTATTAAAAATCACCCACCAGAATACTGGGAAAGCTTTAAGTGTAATTGTCTCCATGCTTGGACAAAAGAGGGTGCGCGTAATAGCCAAACAAGCAGAAGCCGGAATGAGGGACACTTCACTGGTTCACTCATGCTGGTTATCGTGTATTTGGTACCAGCATTTATAAGCCATGATGGCGCCCAAATGGCCCTCGTTTATAGTTTCTCTGTGCTTGAGCGAAAGAAGGAGATTCTACCTTCTCGTTGAGCGTAGTGACTTCTTCCTTGCTGATCTTCCAAGGAAACTTCTCCGTGGTTTCCCCTGCATCCTCATCCAGCATCCTGGGTTTGGACAGCTCCTTGAACCATCTCAGGCTCTACTCCTTGGGCTTCTTGTTCAGGTCCGGGATGACCTCCACGTCCGAGCAGTTGATGCAGAACTTGCTGAGCATGTTGGCCATGTTCATCTTCTCCCTGTCCATTTGCTCCTTCAAAGTGTGGGGGGGAGGTGGGGGGGGGGGGTTCACAAACAAAAATTATACAGAGCATTATTTCCCTTTGACATAAAGCATGTGTTTCCTTAGACATGCAGCCATCCAGAATAACCTGAGAGATTTCTGAAAGGCTCCATGAAATGAATTGGACACTGAAACATACATTAAAATAATAAGGCCAACCAAGAACAAAAAGTGTGGTGTTTTCTATTAGATATAAAAAACAACTGTGTGGTAGGGTAGGTAAAAATCTGTTTTGGGGGTTTGACATTTCTATAGCCTAAAAATATAGGGTAGGATGATAGTCGTTAAACTTTTACTTTTTTTTCTCTATTTTGCATGCATTAGTTAACATGTGAATCATTCTTCACTACTGACCAACTACCTGATTCTACCTTCTCTTTGAGCATGGTGACTTCTTCCTTGCTGATCTTCCAAGGAAACTTTTGGTCTCCAGGCTGCTTCCTCATCCAGCATCCAGGGTTTGGAGAGCTCCTTGATGATTGTGTTGGTCTTGATCTTACCCAACCAACCATTCTAGACGGAAACCAATCAGGAAGGAAAATTTGAATGCATTTGCTCTAAATAAATTGTGTCCAGGTCTTGGAAAAGACCAACGTTAGCGCTTCAAAAAGCCAAAAACCTGGACAAATCTGGTTTAATGGTCTTGTTATACATTTTGCAACCTTGACTTAATTTTTTAAAGACCTGCTTGCATTTTACTCAAACTGTTCATCAAAATTCATTCCGCAGAGTCTACTTCAAGCACTCAACTGTGAGTACACATTTCGGTACTCAAAATACTCATCAACTTTCATACTAGTTGCTCCTCAACGTTTCAAACGTCAAACTTAATTCAACTCTTTGGAATAATTTAGTTCGGCACTTCTCTGAATGCTAGTCTGAAACGCATGTTGTTGTCAAAAGGTACACAACTCATCAAAATGCAGAAAACTTAAGCTATCCACGCATACTCAGGTCTGACCCTGATCCCCCTCATAAGCCTACCTGCATGAGTGCCTGTGCCCCGGTTCTTAGCGTAGGGCTTGCTACCATGGCTGGGAATGCCTTGATCTTCTGAACATCCACCCATTTCTCCTGAGAGTCTGTCAGAAGCTCCATCCAATGTGGACTCTGCTCACCCTGTATGAAAGGCGGGACAAAATGTTTCCCCTTAAAGCTTAGCATCTATAGTTTACTAAAGAAATTAATACTCTACTAAAATAATAATAAAAAATATCTTTCAAATTGTTCACACAAAAAAAGACAAATCAGCCACTCTTTATGACATTTATGTTTATGCTACAAACGACTGGTAACTGTAGCAGATTACTTATGATCTGCAACACTAAAGGTTCTGATCCCACTGCTTCACAAGGACAAACTTTTGTCAAATCACAGACAAATTGCGACTGCAGCAGATTACTTACGATCAGCACTGCTCCGCATATGAGAAGGCTTGTGCTCTTGGTGATATGGGAGACGAAGTGAACCAGGGCAGGCCTGCATCCAGGGCGACCAGTCAATGCAATAATCTGTGGCCTGTACAGGGAAATACAACAATCCACAAATTGAAAGGAAGAGGGAATAGAACCTGGGACCTCCGGATTGCCGTTCCAGTGCTCTACCAACTGAGCTACCAAGCTCCATCGTGTTTAGTCTCCCACTTTGTCAATGTCTATGTTAAGAATAGGCATTGGTCAGAGTTGTAATGACTCGAGTCGACTTGAGTCACAATATTATGCAAAATTTATGTACACGTTACTTTGCGAATACAGTACGGTACAGCTGCCGCTTGTAGTGTACATGCAAACATACAACATGACACAGACGCCCGCCTTGTAGTTCTGGAACGCAGAAAATAACATTCCGGGGAAAGATTTCCATATAGTACTAACATCAACACCCTGTGTACAAACCCTGGATTGGACTGAAAAATTCTAAGTGTTTTCTATCAACATCTACGCGGGTACTCAGCAAAGTCCCCTTCTGGATGTTAAGGCTATTCGACAGCCAAACGGAAAACGAATAACGATTCCCATTTTCCAATTCGACAGTTAAACGTTCGGACAATTGACGGAAAACGAATAATCGATTCCCATGTAATGCTTGTATTTTCTCACTGCTCAAATTGACTTTGATGACATGAAATTGCTATCTGGGGGCTTGTTAGTCAATACAGAGGAAAATTAGTGAACTTATAATTATATGGAAATCTTTCCCATTCCGGAATCGGACTTTTAGTTTAAGCGCATTTTATGTTGTATACTTCCAGTCACTGCTCAGTTCATTGAATTTGAAAAATGATTGTAGGTGATCAGGGAAAATATGGTAATCCTTACTTTTAGGACACCTCTATTTTGTACGAGTTCTGTCATTGCACGTCTGTTCAAAACTGACTTTTGCAGATGACTGTCCAGTACCAAAGTTACTCCTAGAACTATGAGGCTCCGCGGAGCCTCATAGTTCTAGTTCTAGTATACCAAAGTGACTTTGGCAGGCAAAAGAAGTCTTCTTTCTTCAGACAAACTCATGTTAGTTATAATTTTGAAAGCACTTTCAATTCAAAGAAAATGTGACTTTCCTACCTTTTTTGCAGTTTGCCATCTCAATTGCTTTTTAAATTTATTTTCTGTTTGTCATCGTCGTCTTTAACCCCTCATAAATCAAAACCCTGCCCTCTTTCTACAAAATCAAACCTGCTGATATTCAAGAGGTGTCATTGCCAAATTGTCAAATGTGTCAATAAATATCAGAATGTCACTTTTGAGGTCACTTAGTCAGCTGTTTTGGTGAGTCTTGTAACCTTATATAGGAATGGGGTCCTAAAAAAAGTTAGCCCCATAAATGTGGCCTATTTACTGGACTGCCTCCGTAAACATAGGCCACACATCCACATGTACAAAAATCGTGTCGACGGAGCCAAATTTTGATTTTCACATTTAGGATTAGTTTGTACGTTTTTTTTTGCTTTAGAAGCATACTCACCCTCTTTATAGGCTAATCAGAAAGTGCTGCCTTTTTCAGATGTATATTTTTCGTGAAATTTCCAGATTCATTTTTACACGTTTGCGTATCAAAATTTCAACATGAAATTTCACAAAAATTAGACATCTGAAAAAGGCAGCACTTTCTGATTAGCCTATAAAGAGGGTGAGTATGCTTCTAAAGCAAAAAAACCCTACAAACTAAGCCAAAATGTGAAAATCAAAATTTGGCTCCGTCGACACGATTTTTGTACATGTGGATGTGTGGCCTATGTTTACGGAGGCAGTCCAGTAAATAGGCCACATTTATGGGGCTAAAAAAAAGTAAGTTTACCGAAAATATTTAGTTGGTGGGTTTTTTCCAATTTGGTACAACTATAGAATGTAATATTGGCTCTTATCTGCTTTTTTTTTAGCAAATGTAGGCCTACTCTTCAAATGCTCTGCCTATAATAAATTGACTAATTGAAGTGGCCGATTTAAAACCACTTTCAAGAACCATCTTATCTCCCAGTATATAGCATAGTTTGCTTTGTCTTTTTTTGGTTTTTCTACATTCATACCGTTCGCTTTAATTGTGCTTTCTTTTGCTTGCATCATCCATTTTATAAACTGTGTCGTTGTATCACTAGTATGTTTCGTATGTCCGTCGTAAAGTTTATTAAGTTTATGTCCACTCCGTTTGTTTGTCTGTGTCTGTTTCATTGTTTTGTTTTGTTGTGTTTTGTCTTTGGAATTTAGTCTTCCTTTTTCAGTATTGTTTATATATATATATTTTTTGTTGTGTTTAAGGCATTCCGTTTATAAGCTTCGGCTTCTTGTGTAATGCCTCCACTTAGTAGTTTTCATGTAACAATTGTTTTGTTTTCTAAAGTGCTTATTCATGTGGAAATAAATGTTTCTGAAAGTGTGAATAAAATGTCTAGACGTGATGACTTACATGTACGTTATCGATCGAGTTGTCTGCTACATCAGCCTACTGCATGCATGACTCGACTGCGGACAATAATGGGATATCATCAAACAAGAGGCGGCGCCCTTCACAATTAACGGTGTGAAAAGTGACAATCTCATAACCCGTAAATTCCCGGTCGCATTAATTCCTTCCTAACGAAACCATTTCCCAATTCCTAAGCAAACAGAAAAACCGATAACGAAACCCACTTCCCCAATTCCTAAGCAAAAAGAAAAACGGATAACGAAACCAATTCCCATTTCCTAAGCAAAAAGAAAAACGGATAACGGACTTCGAATCCAAAATCCATTCTCGACAGCAAAACGGATAATGAATAGTTCTGTTGAGGCCAGTCTTCTGCGCGCTTCTGGTTTGCGTACTGCGCGCACTTACGCGTTCTTAATCAGTTTCAAATGTTACGCGTGGCAACTACTTGTTTTCAGTTCGTTCGCCACGGCCAGCTAGACAACAATTTTCTTTTATTAAAATGTAGGGTTCAAATTCTATTTCCCCACATTTTGCCACAGGCCGCCAATTTCCAATAACGCGATCTCAATCGGACCTATAGTTTCTAGAATTATCGATGCTAGAAACCTGTCTATATGAGTAACAGTTGGTTTATTGTTCATACTGCAGGTGTCATTACATACCTCAGAACAGGCATCACAGATGTACATGTAGATTCAACTTAGAAAATGAACAACTCAATGAAAATGAGAGAGAACAATAGAGAACGGTAAAAGAATGTTGAGGCCAGTCTTCTGCGCGCTTCTGGTTTGCGTACTGCGCGCACTTACGCGTTCTTAATCAGTTTCAAATGTTACGCGTGGCAACTACTTGTTTTCAGTTCGTTCGCCACGGCCAGCTAGACAACAATTTTCTTTTACCGTTCTCTATTGTTCTCTCTCATTTTCATTGAGTTGTTCATTTTCTAAGTTGAATCTACATGTACATCTGTGATGCCTGTTCTGAGGTATGTAATGACACCTGCAGTATGAACAATAAACCAACTGTTACTCATATAGACAGGTTTCTAGCATCGATAATTCTAGAAACTATAGGTCCGATTGAGATCGCGTTATTGGAAATTGGCGGCCTGTGGCAAAATGTGGGGAAATAGAATTTGAACCCTACATTTTAGTAAAAGAAAATTGATTATGAACTGTAGATCTACTGAATGTGCTACCCAGTTTCTTCGTGAACATTTGTAGAGTGTAGCTAAAGAACTTTGAAGTAGAATTACTGCGGGTTCCCTGTATTTCTTCACCCGTACCGGACAATTTCGGGCATCGATAAATCGTCTTGCCTTGATGATGTCGCCATAGAGGGCGCTATATATTTACCTACCGGTTTTATGATGCCGTAAAATCATTTCTGTTATATTTCACGTCGGAGAACATCAAAGAATGATGGATGCCAAAGATAGTGTTTCTCAAATTTCACCCATGAGTAACCGAACATCAAGCTCAGTTCATGTGAAAGCAGCCGCAAAACGAGCTGAACTGTTATGTAGGCAACGTCTACTGACAAAGAAACAAGAATTAGAATCTAGACATCTTGCTGTGCAACAAGCTAGGCAACAGGAAGAATTTAGACTGCAGAGAGAAAGGGAAAACTTCGACCTGCAGGTAGAAATAGAAGTTTCTGAAGCCAGCATTAGTGCTATAGAGCAATATGAAGATGAGTTTGATCAGAAAATCAGATTCAAGTTGCCCGACGAAATTCCTCATCCGGCGGCATGTGCAAGTTCTGTGTTGGGTGATAGAATTGAAGCTGGAGCATCTGAAAAGGTCTCTTCAAATGAAGAGCCCAACAAGATTGAAAATCCTTGGTCGATACCGCAAGACTTTCAAGTTAAAGTAGATGAAGTCGAAAACCGGATGCCAGAATTGACTCCGCAGGTGAATATAGGCCAGCTACACAAAGATTGTGCTCAGCTGGATCACCATGTGCCTGAGCCAACTACAGCACAACGGTATCAACCACATCTGCAGCCCATTTCCGATATCGGTGAGCTGACGCAACTTTTGATCAAGCAACAAGTTAGAGCTGCGTTACCAGCACAACAGATAGAAACCTTCAATGGTGATACACTGAAGTACACAAGATTCGTCAAGTCCTTTGAGTTCGGTGTCGAAGACAAGACCACAGACGGTAGAGATAGACTGAATTATCTTTGCCAATATACCTCCGGAGAGCCCAACACTCTGGTAAGCAGTTGTTTACATTACCATGATGCTGAAGAGGGCTACAGCAAGGCTAAAGAGTTGCTAGCCAAAAGATACGGCAACAGTCACAAGATTGCTCAGGCGGTTTTAAACAAAGCCAATAATTGGCCTGACATCAGAGCAGAAGATGCTACCGGCCTGAATAAGTTTTCGATATTCTTATCGGAGTGCAAGAACATGACAAGTTCTGTCAGCGCTCTCAGTGAATTAAACCACACCCAGAGCATCCAGATGTTGGTCGAGAAACTTCCGTACAGACTGCGCAGCATGTGGAGAAACAAAGTGTATGAAGTGGAAGAAGAGAAAAAGAGATGCATTGTCCTTGACGATCTGGTGAGTTTCGTAGATCGACACTCTCAGATACTCTCCAACCCAACGTTTGGAAGGCTACGTGAGACTCCCCACCTAGGCAAGAATAACATTGGAGAGAAGAACAAAAGAGTTCAAGTCAAGAAAGAGGCATTTGGCACCGCTGTGAATAGCCATGCAGAGAAAGCAAGGCAGAAGAAGTCTTGTCAATTCTGTGGCGGTAACTCCCATCACGCTACATTAGAATGCATGAAATTCGCGCAGCTGAGTTGGAAGGACAAGTCGTCATTCTGTTTCAAACACGGATTGTGTTTTGGCTGCCTGGGGGTCGGTCATACGAAATCAAGCTGTAAACAGAGAGAGTTAAGTAAATGCAGCAAATGTCCAGGCAACCATCCAACAGTTCTGCATAATGATGAGAAAATCACTAAGACGTCCCACCCAGCGCAGAACTCTCAGACCCAAGTTACAACGGGGTGTGCAGGTGTACTAGGGGCTGGGGCGAATTTGCACGCATCTGGCAGTCCTCGAATGGCTATCGTACCCGTCTTAGTAAAGGCATCTTCGAGTCATGAATGCATTGCCACGTACGCATTTCTAGACAACGGATGTGGAGCAGTTTTCGCAGACAGCGAGATTTGCAGAGCACTGAAGGTGAGAACAAGGAAGAGAAGTATAATACTGAAAACCTTGAATTCAGAAGAAGTTGTCGACTCTGCTATCGTGATAGATAGACTCCAGTTGGGAGGGATGATAGAGGAGAACAGCTTCATCGACCTACCTGATGTGTATGTCAAGAATGACATTCCTGTGTCGCCAGAAGACATGGTAACGAAAGATGATCTGCAGGAATGGACCCACCTGTCACACATACAACTACCACAACTGTGCAGCCCAGCGATTCCAAGGGTAACCCTAATCATAGGTATGAACGTACCAGCTGCTACAACACCAATTGAGGTCATCAGAGGCGACTCGGGAGATCCTTATGGTGTTAAGACCCCTGTGGGATGGGTCATCTATGGAGTGCCCGGCAGACCCAAATCCCAACTTGATGCGAACTACATCAACGTACTAGATGGCTTGACCAACCTGGAAAATCAATACAAACACTACATGAACTTAGACTTCAATGAAAGGTTGGGCGAAAGCCAAGATGAAAGTGCACTGTCAAGGGAAGACATGCGCTTCTTAGACATTGTCAAAGAAACTACAGAGTTTCAAGGCGGTCACTATCAGATGGCACTACCACTACAGCGACCCACAGTAAGAATGCCTGACAACCGCTCGCTGGCAGAGAAGAGAGCTGTTCAACTGAAGCGGAAGTTCGATAAGAACCAAGAGTTCAAAGAGAAATATGTGCAAGCTATGGAAGATACCATAGGCAAGGGTTATGTTGAAAAGGTTCCCGACAGCCAGAAGTTCAGAAGTGATGGTAAAGTCTGGTTCATCCCACATCACGGTGTTTACCAAGTTCAGAAGCAGAAGATGAGAGTGGTGTACGACTGCGCCGCAGAGTATGGTGGTGTTTCCCTGAACCGACAGCTGTTACAAGGGCCAGACATGACCAATGGTCTCACAGGTGTGCTGATGAGATTCAGACAAGAACCAGTTGCCGTCAAAGCTGACATAGAGGCAATGTTCTACCAAGTGAGGGTGAGATCGGAAGATAGAGATCTCCTAAGATTCCTATGGTGGCCAGGTGGAGATCTGAGTCGTGAATTAGAAGAGTATAGAATGACAGTGCACGTCTTTGGTGCAGCATCGTCTCCCAGCTGTGCCAATTATGCACTACGTAGGACAGCTACAGACAACGAACAGCGCTATCGCTCGGAAGTTACGAATGCTGTCAGGAAGAATTTCTACGTCGATGACTTTTGCAAGTCAGTACCAGATAAAGAAGAGGCCAAGGTCATCTCGAGGGAAGTGACAGACCTGTTAGCTGAGGGTGGATTCAGACTCACCAAGTGGGTCAGCAATCAGCGAGAAGTCTTACGGTCGATTCCTAGGGAAGAATGGTCTAAGGAGGTAAAAGGCCTGCAGATTGATCAAGATGTTCTTCCACCAGAGAAAACTCTTGGAGTCTTGTGGTGTATGGAAAGCGACACCTTCGGCTTCGAGATCAATGTGAAAGTT
The DNA here is from genome assembly GCF_015706575.1 of Patiria miniata. NCBI lineage: Eukaryota > Metazoa > Echinodermata > Asteroidea > Valvatida > Asterinidae > Patiria > Patiria miniata. Next base: position 8,639,978 of record NW_024037048.1, read on the forward strand.
CGTGAACCCACACGTCGTGGTATACTATCCATTGTGAGTTCAGTTTATGATCCGTTGGGAATGGTCAGTGCTGCCATTATGCCTGCCAAGTTGCTGCTTCAGGATCTATGCAGATTGAAGTTGAACTGGGATGAGAAGATTCCTCAAGAACACCTGCACAAATGGAACCTTTGGCTGATGGACCTACCCAAACTAGAATGCATCTCAGTAGATAGATGCTTCAAGCCTGAAGGCTTTCAGGATCCTGTTAGTGTGCAGATCCATCACTTTGCCGATGCCAGTGAGAAAGGGTATGGCGTCGTCAGCTACCTGAGACTACAGAACAGATATGGAGATGTTCATTGCTCCTTTGTTACATCCAAATCAAGAGTGACCCCGTTGAAGCAGCAATCCATACCCAGACTTGAACTTACAGCAGCTACTGTAGCAGTGAGAGTACACAACTCGATAGTTAGAGAGCTGGAGATCCCTGTTGACCAGACTTTCTTCTGGACAGACAGTATGACCGTCATCAAGTATATCTGCAATGAGACGACAAGGTTCAAGTCTTTCGTGGCTAATCGACTTACAGTGATAAGGGACAGTTCTCATCCATGTCAGTGGAAGTATGTGAGATCAGAACAGAATCCAGCAGACGACTGTTCAAGGGGACTTTCCATCGACAAGTTCATTGCCAATAGGAGATGGTTCCGAGGACCAGAGTTTCTCTGGCATGCAGAAGCAGATTGGCCTTCAACTTGCGTGACCGAGGAGCCAGAAGTAGATCGGGACCCAGAAGTAAAGCGTGTCATGGCGGCAGTTCCGATTGAAAATCTGCTGAGTCGGTCAAATGCAGTTAAGAAGCTGATAGAATACTACTCAGATTGGAATCGTCTGAGGAGAGCCGCAGCATGGTGGCTACGGTTAAAGAGAATCCTGAGAAAGAGAAGCAAAGAAGAATTCAAACATGACGCTGTGAACAACCTCACAGTGGAAGAAATAGAAGAAGCTGAAGTGAGTATCTTGAGATGGGTTCAACATGAGGCATTTCCTCACCAGATAAAGAGGCTTCAAGAAATGAATGATGGCCCTCAAGATCTCACAAGGGAATCTCCAAAACAGCAGAAAGTGGATAAGCTGTTAGACCAGTTAGACCCAGTGATGCACAAGAGCTTGATGAGGGTCGGCGGTAGGTTACAAGCCGCTCAACTCCCAGAGGAAGCCAAGCATCAGATAATCCTGCCACAAAGGTGCCACGTGACAGACCTGATTATGCAACATACACACCAAAAGATTCACCACCAAGGCAGAAATCATGTACTTGCAGAGCTGCGCCGGAGATATTGGATTTTGAAGGCAGGAGTGGTTTTGAAGAGTGTGTTGAAGAGGTGCGTGATTTGCAAGAAAGTCCAAGCTAAATTGGGTCAGCAGAAGATGGCAAACTTACCCGCTAACAGGCTGCTATCTGAGAAGCCAGCCTTCACTAGCACCGGAATAGATTACTTTGGCCCCTTCAATATCAAGCAGGGCCGCAACATAAAGAAGCGGTATGGAGTTGTATTTACCTGCTCGACCAGCCGAGCAGTTCACATTGAGATTGCAGAGAGCCTAGACACAAGCTCGTGCATAAATGCAGTGAGACGCTTCATTGCCAGAAGAGGAAATATAAAAGAGTTGATTTCCGACAATGGTACCAACCTCGTGGGTGCTCATGCAGAGTTGAAAAAGGCGATGAGCGAGTGGAATCATGAAACTCTCGAGAAATTCACAACTGATCGTGGTATCACCTGGAAGTTCAACCCGCCAGCAGCTTCACACTTTGGCGGCATCTGGGAACGCCAAATCCGTACCATTCGGAAGATACTACAAGCCATGTTGAATGAGCAGCATATGAGAGTGTGTAGAGATGAGGAACAGCTCAGGACCTTGATGTGTGAAGTTGAGTACACAATTAACAGTAGACCGTTAACCCATGCGTCTGATGATCCTAAGGATTTGAACGCCATCACTCCCAATGATTTGCTCTTGCTGAGACCGAGCAGTCTATACGTCGCACCACCTGGTGTTTTCTCAGAGAAAGATCAGTATGCGAAGAGGCGATGGCGCCAAATGCAGTATTTGGCAGATCTGTTCTGGAAGCGATGGTCTAGAGAATACCTGATGGATCTTCAACGGCGCCAAAAATGGTTGTACCCTCAGAGGAACCTACACCCTGGTGATGTGGTGTTAGTTGCCGACAATCAAGCACCGCGCAGTTCGTGGCCCCTTGGAATAGTGGAAAAAACCTATCCTGACAAGAATGGATTGATCAGGAGTGCTGAGGTAAAAACAAGAACGGCTCTTCTGGTGAGACCGGTCACGAAGCTTTGCCTTCTCCTTGAGCAAGAAACTTCAGTTCTGAAGGATCACAATGAGCCATTGTGTAATGCACAACAGTTATAGACACTTTGAAGAGACGAGTCCCCGGCGTCTAAACTGGGACACCTAACTGTAGGTTACCCTAGAGTTGGGATGGGTTGCTGGGAACCCAAGTCAGATTAAAAGCAAGACTGACTTTAAGGGTCCTTTCAAGCTGTTGCTTAAGGATACCAACCAGACAGTGGATCTTCACAAGGGAGACCTTCAATGTTCTACAGCCACCATTTCACCTGGAACACCTGTCAGTTCGATGCAGTGTGATTTAGTCATCGCGGATGGAGCTGCAGGTTCTGAAGCCAAATTCTACTTGGAATCATCGCAAGACGATTCCGGACATTCGACGAATTGTACTCATCCTAATGGAAGTCTCCGTGAATGTTATGTCTTTTAAAGTAATTTTAAGAATGTTCAGCATACGCTGTACAGTTATACTCTACTTGTTGAAAAGACATTGTTCTACTTAGTACAAGTGTTTGCCTTTTTCCAAGTTGTCAGATGTGTCCTTTTTGTTTTGATGAAAACTCACTTTCTTAAAGCTTTTTTTTTGTGAAGCATGCAAAGACTGTTGTTATGATAACTTATAAACTTGTTTGATGAGTCTTTATTCTTATTGCTACAGGGATGCATGAATAGACACCATTTGCTGGAGTTACACCTGTGTGCACTCTGTATTCAGTGCTTCGGTTGACAAGCATCTAGTATTCTACAGGTTTCTCTTTAAAGCAGAAACGATTGCTGCAACTAGTTCTATTTTTAAAAGTGCGTTTAAATTAGTGCCTGAGTCTTTTATAGTTTTCATGATTTGAGGTAATTGTATGTTCGTTACATAACAATTAAGGGGCTGGAATGTTGAGGCCAGTCTTCTGCGCGCTTCTGGTTTGCGTACTGCGCGCACTTACGCGTTCTTAATCAGTTTCAAATGTTACGCGTGGCAACTACTTGTTTTCAGTTCGTTCGCCACGGCCAGCTAGACAACAATTTTCTTTTACCGTTCTCTATTGTTCTCTCTCATTTTCATTGAGTTGTTCATTTTCTAAGTTGAATCTACATGTACATCTGTGATGCCTGTTCTGAGGTATGTAATGACACCTGCAGTATGAACAATAAACCAACTGTTACTCATATAGACAGGTTTCTAGCATCGATAATTCTAGAAACTATAGGTCCGATTGAGATCGCGTTATTGGAAATTGGCGGCCTGTGGCAAAATGTGGGGAAATAGAATTTGAACCCTACAATAACGATTCCCACTTTCCAATTCGACAGTTAAACGGAAAACGAATAACGATTCCCGCTTTCCAATTCGACAGTTCAACGGAAAACGAATAACGATTCCCACTTTCCAATTCGACAGTTAAACGGAAAACGAATAACGATTCCAAAATTTCAAATCCTATTGAGAAAGGAATTGGGATTTCTCAATGCATGATGGGAAAATTCGGACTTTGAAACTTTTTCGCAACTTCGTCCCCAGGGATAACTTTATTTTGTAACTTTCTTTCCTGTATTAAGTACCTGTCAGTGCGTACCGCTCAACACTACGTAAACGAGATTGTATATGACACCTTTAATTCTGAAGAGCGCCACCTGTTGTTTGGTTATCCGATATCAACATTATGGATAATGTAGCGGTAGGCTAGGCCTGTTCATCAGGTAAGTCTGGATTATTTACTTGTCAAAATTCAGCTTCCTTTCGGCGTACTGGAAAGATTCCCATATCTGGACATTACTCAATTTTCCCTTCAGTGATTTATGCCACCATTCCTGTTTAAAACGTCCAAAAATATTGGATTTAGCAGGGAAATTTGTTACCAAAAAACTATAGTCGGAGTCCCTTTACTTTAGTTACCATCGCGGTAATCCTTACTTTTTAGGACCCCGTTCCTATATAGGAAGGGAAAGACTCACCAAAACAGTTGACTAAATGACACTCAAAATTGACATTCTGATATTTCTTGGCACATCTGAACAATTGACAATGACACCTTCTTGAATATCAGCAGGTTTAATTTTGTGGAAAGAGGGCAGGGCTTTGATTTATGAGGGAAATTCAGGGGTAAAAGACGACGATGACAACCAGAAAACAGACTCAAAAACCAAGATGGCAAACGTGAAAGCTCGCTGCGATGAAAGCTCGATGCTGATTGGCTGATAAAAAAATAAACATCTTAGGCCCTATTTATTTTTAGTCTGGTTCCCAAAAGATTCAGGGGTACAACTATAGAATGTAGGGCCACTTTACTCTACATCCGCGCCTCCGTACGGCTGCGTGGAGGCGTGGAGCCGCAGTCGACCTACCTCCGAAAATCGATCGTGGAGTCGTGGGATCAAAATAAGGACAGCGCATAAAAAAATAAAACAGCACACCGTGTAAACTCAATGGCGCCCCCAATCACCAATCAGTAGACTTGTCACAGTAATTTTCTTCTCCTTTCGGGGAAGGGCAGGGTTTTAAGAAATCATCCTGCAGGGATATAGTCTTTCAAAGTTTAATCAACTTGAACGTTACAGGGAAAATATCAGACTTTATTCAGGGGATGTTTTGGTAAAACATTAACTATGAAAAAAAAAGTTGAGATTAGCCTATATATTATAAAAACCACAATTCCCACATACCGCGATAAATGGGAGTCCACCTCCATTCGCACATTCCGAGCATGTCTATTTTCACAGGCATTTGAAAAGGAAGAGTTATACAACCTAAGAGACAGGACAATTCGGGAAGGTTTGTGACGTGAGCAATCTCCATTCCAAACAAGAAACGTAAGTATCGCGATAATACGGCGTTCCATCCTACATGCTTACTGGCACTGCCAGCATCCTACTGTCTGAAGAAACACCACGGAGACATATATAAATGTCCAGAACTCCAGGTATGGAATCTTTCCGGATTTTTTAACCCTAACCACCTCACTCCTCCAAAATCCTCCTGGCGGTTTTGGAGGATTCTAGAGGATTGAGGATGAATGGTGATTGAATCAAATGAGGATTCTGGAGGATTGAGGATGAATGGTGATTGAAGCTCATGAGGATTCTAGAAGATTGAGGATGAATGGTGATTGAATCAAATGAGGATTCTAGAGGATTGAGGATGAATGGTTATTGAAGCACATGAGGATTCTGGAGGATTGAGGATGAATGGTGATTGAATCAAATGAGGATTCTAGAGGATTGAGGATGAATGGTGATTGAAGCACATGAGGATTTTGGAGGATTGAGGATGAATGGTGATTGAAGCACATGAGTATTCTAGAGGATTGAGGATGAATGGTGATTGAATCAAATGAGGATTCTGGAGGATTGAGGGTGAATGGTGATTGAATTAAATGAGGATTCTAGAGGATTGAGGATGAATGGTGATTGAATCAAATGAGGATTTTGGAGGATTGAGGATGAATGGTGATTGAATCAAATGAGGATTCTAGAGGATTGAGGATGAATGGTGATTGAATCAAATGAGGATTCTGGAGGATTGAGGATGAATGGTTATTGAATTAAATGAGGATTCTAGAGGATTGAGGATGAATGGTGATTGAATCAAATGAGGATTCTGGAGGATTGAGGATGAATGATGTGGAATCAAATGAGGATTCTAGAGGATTGAGGATGAATGGTGATTGAATCAAATGAGGATTCTGGAGGATTGAGGATGAATGGTGATTGAATCAAATGAGGATTCTAGAGGATTGAGGATGAATGGTGATTGAATCAAATGAGGATTCTGGAGGATTGAGGATGAATGGTGATTGAATCAAGTGAGGATTCTAGAGGATTGAGGATGAATGGTGATTGAAGCAAAGAAGGATTCTAGAGGACTGAGGATGAATGGTGATTGAATCACAAGAGGATTTTGGAGGATTGAGGATGAATGCATTTTGTGGCAGGACTGTCTGATGATTTTGAAGGATTTGGCGTTGGTTATCCTTCATTTAAACACGAGTGCAAAATTTTGGGATGAGGTGGATTTTGGAGCATTGACGATGAATGCATTTTGAGGCAGGACTGTCTGACAATTTTGAAATATTTAGGCGAAGTTGCAAAATTTTGGAGGATTGAGGATGGTTCCAAGCAAAAAGGGCCCAGGGGGTTATTAATGCTTTAATTGCATACATTGTGAGACTTTCTTTTTATAGCTCCATGATTGTATAGTCATTCTTCCAGAACTGTAAGTGTAAGGGTTTTAAACTAAGTTCAGGAAGTATGCTCAGGCCCTACAGGCCCCATTTTTATCTTTTGTAAATTTGTCAGTTTTTTGGGAAATTGTTCTCAAATTTCACAGTAATTATTGTCAACCAAATTCTTCAAACAATGCCCTTTCCAAAAATAGCAGATGAAAACAATATTTGAACTAAACCTTATGAATTAGAAGGTAAAGATGTTAAAATAACTTGTTTTGCTTTGTTTCTTGAAGTTGACAGAGTTTGAAGGTTCTACCAAGGATGTCAAGTGTGGAGCACATACAGGATGCAGAGCACAGTGATGACGTATCACCATGGCAACACGTATCGCTCAAGATCACTTGAATGAGATTGTACCTGACACCGTTAATTGTAAAGAGCGCCACCTGTTGTTTGGTTATCGATCAACATTATGCAGCAGATAATGCAGCGGTAGGCTATATAGGCCTGTACGTCAGGTAAGTCTGGACTATTTATTTCTCAAAATTCAACTTCTTTTCGGCGTACTGGAAAGATTCCCATATATCTGGACATCACTAATTTTTCCCTACAGTGACCTATATCACCATTAAAAGGGATAATATGTCAAAAAATGTCAGATTTATAGCAGGGAAAAGTTGCTACCATGGCATGCCTACTGAGAAAACATGTCAAAGGACATTTCCTAGTCTTTGTTGGTCAGTGACGTCTGAGGTATGGGTGTCTCTCCGCAGTATTTTGGAATGCTTTGCATACATTGTTGGGTAAGACCTCTTTTTATAGCTCCATGATTGTATAGTCATATAGTCAGCAGGGCCAGGGCCTATTGTTTTTAGTTGACCGCACCTACCCCAATTAAGAACCCAGTATCAATGCACACATATAGTGGTGTTCCCTAACGTGGCGCACTGCGACGTTTCTCCTGACTTTCCTCATGCACGGTTGCCAAACTTCTTTGTTGATAAACTTCAAATTCATTCAGTTATTACTGGTACTTTTTCAGTAGTGTTTGCCATTTTAACTTCTGTAAACAATTTCACTGTCATACAATTCTGAACAAAACTTAAAAACGGTGGCGTCCGGAAATCAAAAATCAGCTGAGTGTTCCCTAACGCAGCGGCACTTGCATAAATCCAGGTCAACACTAAAAAAGTTATTTAAAGTTAGCAAATTTTTAATTAATAAATAAATATATCTCTACTTTACCCAACTAGAAGTATGTCAGAAAATTATTTTCTTATTTTGGGCTGAGTATATCAGTGGTGAGTTGAAGGTAGATTGTTTCTTGATTATAATTTGAGTTAGAAATGTGATTCGGGTTTGTAACTTCAGGGGTTGCCCTTCAGGAAAATCAAGTTTGGATTGATTTGGGGGTCAAAAGGTCAAAGGTCAACGTCATTGGTCAAGGTCTAGGTCATTCATTGACCAGTATTAACTATTCTACTACATGTACTTGTAATTTTGCACCATATATCAACAAACTCAGGCCGAGGGGTTTCAACAGCACCGCTATATTTTTTTAGGAAAGTTACAGTAATGTTTATTGATTCATTTTATTTCATTAACAGCTTTGAAAATGGAGTTGAGGCCAGACAGACAGGGGGCATAGGACTGCATATTTGCTCTCAGGTCATTTTATCTAATGCATTTAATGTTAGACACTATTCGTTTTTGAACTTTTCTCCAAAAACCTGACAATATTTATTGCCAATCGCCCTCTAATATTTAGGACCATTTTTTTTTGAATTATTCTTGACCATTCTCTTTATTTGGTGAACAATTTTGACCATCGTCTGAGTAGAGGTGTCTGCATGTTGATATTAGTGCTCAGGTATCAAATTACGTCAGGAATCGACCACTAGTCTCGCCCCAACTTGCTCATAGTTGTTTCTGTGGCATGGTTTAGCTGTATTGGCCCTTTTTGGGGCGAAAAAAAGTAGTGCAGGTGGGAAAATTATCACAAAAACCAAGATGACATTTTTGTGTGTTTACGTTTCTAGAGTTACTTCTACAACGACGATAGGTTCAACTACAACTATGCGCAGGCCAAAGCCACAGCAGGCAACTACAAGGAAGCAGAGGAGGTAGGTTGGACTCCCGGACCCAATTTTTGTTATTGCGCCCTCAATAGTTGGCCAGTCATGGCGCAGTGACTCGTCATGGTGCCTGAACTAGTCATGGTGCCTTTCATTTGCAGACATCAAAAACCAAAACTACCAAGTTATTATGAAATACCTGACTGTTAGGGAATAATAGTCTCAAGCATCCTGTGAAATCACGGCACCTGGTGTGCTGTTATTTCTAAGAGAAGTGGAATTTTGTATCAATTTCCACCGATGGTCGGCCCTGTTTGAGAGAGAAGCTCGACTTTCTGTCTGTTCTCACCCATATACTGTTGCCGTATACCTAGATGTAGAACAAAAAGATATTCCAATAGCTTATTTTCCCACGTGCTGCATCTCTTTGGAATTCCTTGCCTGGTGCTTATTTCCCTCCAACCTATGATCTGTCCTGATTCAAGAGGAGTGTGGAGTGCTGTGGCCTCGTGGTTAAGGGCGTTGGATTCGTGGTCTGCGGTAAAGCTGCAGGTTGTGGGTTCAAGTCCAGCCTGGGGTCATGGTGTGTGTGCCCTTGGGCAAGGCACTTTGCTACTCATTGCTTCTCCCCACCCAGGAGTAATAGGCTATCAGCTTTGGTCCAAAAGTTGGGCCACCGGTACCAGACGATCGAAAAGAGCAATGCTCATAGCGATTTTTTGAAAGGCACATGCATCTAGAGTTGGAGAATGTGTGATAGCTTTGCAGTGTGAGTGGTGGCAGTGTTAGCCTATCACTTTTGATTTGTGTTTTCAAAATTGCCGTCAATATGCTTGAACCGGATAAGTTGTATGTTGTAACAAGCATGTTTTGGCTGCCATTTAAAAAAAAGAAAAAAAGGGATAGCACCCAAAAAGCTGCCACCGCTGCAATGCTGTCACATATTTTCTGACTAGAGGGGTGCATACCTAGCCAAAAATCACAATGAGCATTATTCCCCTCATTTGATACTGACCAAACCCCCACACTGATGGCTTATAAGTGGGTGCCTATGAGGGCAGAGATGGTGTGGTTGATTTAGCTGCTTTGCTCTGACTTGTAGCCCTGTATATCTGGAGTGGCTTTTAGCCTTGTTCAGGGCAAATAGGCATGAAAAAAACAAGTCTAAAACCCGGATGGGGATCTTTCTGTGCCTCCTAGACCACTGTTTTGGTGGGAACACTTGGTTTTACCATGATTTAATTGGAGTGGGTTTCGTTTCTCTTGTTTTCCAGATTTTTGTGCTCATTCAGAGTGAGAAGATCAAGAATGACTACACGTGTCTCTGGTTGGCAAGATGCTGTGAGTATTACCGTCAATTCTGAATGACGTTTCCTCTTCCAACTTCCAAGTTGCTAATGATGGGAATGAATCCACCTGTTAAGCCTCAACTCATAATGTATTGATCACTCACAATTGTGACTGCACAACCAAATGTCCAACTAAAGTCACGACACGTCGCGTGCATGCATTTCATGTACTGCTGGAAAATCCAGAGTGGCATTAGGGAGATGCACATGTTGCCCATGTGTGAGGTAGACTGAAGGGTCTCTAACAATGACATAACCAGCATGCAATCATCGCCCTGATCGTATATTAAGGATGTGACTTTGCGTTTCATTTTGTAAACGTTAAGCAAATATTTTAAGAACCGTTTTAAAAGTTTAGCCATTGACAGTGGCTTTTGCCTACCCATTATGTCTGATCTGCAGACCGTTGTGATTGACATGATAAATCAACAGTGGTTGACATAGTAAATAGCAGGCAGTCGTTGATAAAGTAAAAATGTAACTACGTGTTCCCCAAATGTAATCAAGTACTACGGTGCTTCTAAGGTTTTGTAAATTAAGTAGGTTTGAAAACAACGTTAATTATTTGTGCTATGTGTGGTTATCTCCATTAGGAAGATCGCTTGAACAGAACTCCCTTTTCTATAATTCTGGTTTTGTTTACATGTTTTGAGAAATTTGTAAACGGAGTTAAAAGTTTTTTGTTTTGAACGTTTAAACATCACATCTTAGTCGTACATTTGCCATGTTGGATTTGTTCTATCACATTTTAAGCAGATTGTACGACAGAAATTTGCTACATTGAACATCTCTCTTGGTTCGCAAATATTGTACACAGTTACACTGAGCATTGCTGGCCAAAAATTGCTGAAACGAGCATCCACTGAACGGAACCATCTTTGTGGACCCCAATGTGTTTTCTTTACAGCAGTATCCTATGTATTTATAACCTTTCTTTGTGTTGTTTTCGTTGTTCAGACATCGTGAATCGTAAGGCCAGACTAGCCTGGGAGTTGTACCTTAAGTTGGAGACGTCTGGCGAATCGTTCAGCCTGCTGTAGCTCATTGCCAACGACGGCTACAAGGTAAAACATCATCCCCTATTTTTGTCCGTTGTAATTGGTCAAGATTTTGGCATTAGCCCCAAATTAGTGTCAAGTCACTCAATCTCAACCTGCAGCCGATTTCACGAAACAGATTTGTCACTTCGTCCAAACGCAAATGGTAGAGGAGACATAAATCTAAATATAACGCATATGTAGAAAAGAATGCAGTATCCAGACGCTTCATCAGCAGTTGTGTACAAAGTCTATGGAGAGTCAAGAAAACTTTCCAAGTATTTCTGAACAAAATTGGAAGTGTTTCTCAGTCCCAGATTCATGTTTGTGAAACATTTTTGCCATAACTCATCTTTATTGAGATGATGTGTGAAGACAAAAGTGGCGTCTGATTGCAACATTGTTTTCACGTGTAAAATCAACGAGAATAAGAATCCCCGTCAAAAAGAAAAAAAAAATGATTCGTTGCACATTTACTACTTTGTGTCATTAGCTTGAATAATGAAGGATGCACTTTTGTGTCGCAAACTTTAGTAAGCATGTAGAGGGCATCTTAAAATATTAGAATAGCCAAAAATCCCAACTGCTTAAAAAAAATTGATTTGGGACAAATTCATCACTTTGTCAACACGGTGGCGATATGATCGAAAACTTCAGGCTTTTCGTTCGAACTTCTGATGTTTTTTGCTCGACCTCAAAATATAATTGTCACGGTCTCTCGATCCTCAAATCTCATCTTTTCTATCGGTAGATGGCCAGTTCTACTATGCGACCAAGGCTTTCGGTGTCCTGGAAAGATTGGACCCCAATCCTGAATACTGGGAAGGCAAGCGTGCGTGGGCGTATTCCAGCAGATCATAGCTGGCCATGAACCAAGGTGGGTGTCATCTCTGTCAATCAGCAGTGCACACTGACCAATTAGATCTCAACCTTTGGTCAGGTGACCACAGTACATCGATCAAACAGTGCGTACTGACCAATTACATCTCAATAAGTATATCACTCCGGTGCTCTACCAACTGAGCTTTCCAGCCCAATGTTGGCGGTTCCCTAATTGTCAATGTCTCTGTCAAAGGGGCGCTAGTCAGAAGCCCTCAACCCGCATATGCCATGCAGCCAGGGATCACGCCCAAAGTCACGATGCAGACCTGGCAAATATCAAACGGGGATCACTCAGAGAGGATACGGCTTTTTATTACAAATTTTCATGAATACTTTTCACGTTCTTAGCCCTCTAGTTCAAATTCATTGATCTTTATGGATTTTTCCTTTTTCCCCCAATATTCTATAAACAGCTTTCATTTTCACTATTAGGTTTTGCCCTTCACTGACGTATAAACACTGTATACTCAGTGCGTTACCTCCCGAGTTAAAGTTGGAAAAATCACTCTGTTGGGACTCGAACCCATGACCTCCTGCTTTTTAGTAAAGACGTCTTAACCACTGGACCATCAAGCTTACAGAATTGGTTGCCTAGCCAGCCAACCAACCCCGTAAGCTCCATGGTCGAGTCGTGGGTTCGAATCCCACCCAAGTGATTATTTTCCCAACTTTCACTCGGGAGGTAACACACTGAGTATACAGTGTTTATACATCGGTGAAGGGCAAAACCTAACATTGATTTACATCACCCCGACGCAAAGTCCATCTTGTTAATAGCTTTCATTTTCATGTGCACAAAACCCAGTGAAGTTCAAGCCACTAGATTTTTGTCATTTTTTTCCCTCTACAGAGAAACACTGCGAGACATCCTCCAAATCTTGCGCAACACCGGTAACCCGCAGGTGGAATACATCATCCGTGTCATGAAGAAGTGGGCCAAGGACAACAGGGTACCAGTTTCCTGAGGTGGTCCCTATCCTAGTCTTGAGATTGTTTAAATTTGTACATTCCAAAAAACCCTGCTTCGCAAAGGGATTTTGAAATAATGGAATGGTACTGTTGATTAATTTAAGAGTGATTTAATTGTTCGTCACGTTGGGAAATTTGCCTTGGAATATTTCTCTATTTAGCTTTGGCAAGGTGGTTATGCAGGAGAAAACAACAGTTCTGGAGAGAGGCTAGTCTCTCATGGCATAAACAAAGTAGGCTTGCCTAGTTAAGCTGGACTCTGTGACTCAGTCAGTGACTCAGTCAGTGACTCAGTCAGCAACTCAGTGACTCGATCAGCGACTCAGTGATTGTGTCAGATTCAGTCAGTGACTTGGTCAGTGACTCGTCAGTGATTTGGTCAGCGACTCGGTTAGTGAATCACTCAGTGACTCATTGAGCGACTCAGTGGCTCAGTCATCTACTCCGTGACTAGGTCAGTGTCTCAGTAAGTGACTCGGTCAGTGACTCTCTCAGTGACTCAGTCAGTCAGTGGCTCATTCAGTAACTCAATGACTCGGTCAGTCAGTACGTGACTAATAGTGACTGACTCGATACTCAGTGACTCAGTCAGACAGTTGAAGTCAGGTAGCATTGAAATGTTCATATCATAATTATAAAGGTTCACGTCATAAATGTTGCTTAGGACAACTCTGCAAGTTTGTTTTCTTGGAGTTTCTGGGGCCTGTTTAGAGACAAGCCAACGGCATGAGAATGGGCCAGGAATGGTTATTCAAGGAAGGGGGTAGTCATCTGTATGTAATGTAATTATACTAATTAATGGTTTATATTGATATGAATATACATGTACAAGTTTTCAGAGCACGTTTGTCAGGTAATTAGGGTGTAAGGTCCAGAATAAGTGATTTGAACTGAGCCCAATTTCATAGCGCTGCTAAGCACACAATTTCTGCCAGCAGAGCCTCTCCGTCTATATTACTGAGACTGTAAGCAGTAAACAAAAGGCATGCTAATACCTCAGAGAAACAATTTGCTTAACTTACCGTAAGCAGAAAACACAGCAAAAGGCATGCTAATACCTCAGAGGAACAATTTGCTTAACTTTTGACGTAACAATGTACATGTAGATCTCAATGCGTGCTGAACCGTTAGCACATCCACGCCTTGAGTGCTTAAGGATGGTACAATGTTCTGCTGTAGTAATGAGCACAGCTTTTCTGGTTACTGTTAAGCAGCGCCATGCAATTGGGCCCAGGTTGTATTCAAGTCCCGAGTCCGCACAAATCCTTGAAAGTCAATCTTGTCATCCATGTCCCAAGTCAGTTTCAGAAAATCCAATCCAACAGAATCTTTCTCAAAGGCAATCTATCACATTGTCAATACTATATTTTTTTTCATGTACAATATTGGGAAAGAATGTTGCAACCTGATGCTGCTTTTTCTTCATATCATCTCAATGAAGTCATTCATTGCAAAAATGATGATAAGACATGAATCTGGGACTGGGAAATACTTAAGAGAACACTTTCTTGACGCTCCATAGACTTTGCACACAACCGCTGAAGTGGCGTCAGGTTGCAACATTCTTTTCCAATATTGTGTGATATTCTGACTTCATTTCTTTATTTCATCTGTAAAAACATTAAATGTTTACTGCCTTTCTTTAAAGGGAAGATACAACATTTGCAAACATCACAAAACGAAAGGATCAAAATATCGCGAAATACCTTACTGGATTGTTGGGGAATGACAGTCTAAAGCATCCTGTGAAATCGTGGCTCCTGATGTGCTGACATTTTAAAGAAAATGGTACTTTTCCAACGCTGGTCAGCCGACAAGCATTGGAGAAAACTGGCTATTTTTCAAAAATTTCTCCCAATTTTTTTATAATTAGTTATTCCGCATTTTCTTTGCAATTGATTATACACCTGTGAAGAGGTATAAGTCTGCTAGACTGATTCTCTGACCTTACAATTCCCCAAAGTCTATTAATTGCTCCGTTTTATCTTATAAGTGGGGTCACCAGACTGCAAATACATGACTGGTTTTCCTGGCTTTTCCAGCATCTACAAGCCCAAACGTGAAAAAAGTCATTTTAACAATATTTGCTAAAACATACTAATCCTCCAAATCCATTTATTTCTGAAAATTGCAGCAAAAGCAATGTTGTACAAATTTAAGTCCGATAAATCTTATCTTGCAGTGTAAATATTGTGTAGGTGAATTTTAAAAGTAAATGTGTACTTAAAATATTGTTGAAATGCTGTGCATAGTTCTTTGAATAAAGGGATATTAAATCATCACAATAAATAAAAGTGAAAAAAAAACACCTGTTTGTTATTGATTTGTTTGTTTTCTTGGTAGTTTGTTTGGGATTCTGAAAACAAAACTTCAGTTTATTTAAAAGATAAGTTTAGTAAATTTATGTTTGGGCATGGGGCTATAAAAAGTCGGGAAGGTAAGAAAAAAAAGAATAATGTAATTATGGTGGGACTCGAACCTGAGTCGCCTGATTGAGAGTCCTACGCCGGTCCACAAGACCATTAACGCACACAAATGTTGTACTAGTTCTGCTTAATTACAATTGTAAGATAGGCTTATCGTGGCTTTTCACGTTGACGCCCATGCACGCTTAGACGTAAAACACAGTCTGACGATGTAAAACATTCGTTTGATTTTGGGTGTAGCTGTTCTAATTGATCTAAATTTAATTGGAAAAGGGTAAAGGGTGTCAACTGAACTAAAATCCTGAAATTCAATGAAATAAAACTCGTACAATCCTTGGTTTCAGTACGAAACACACGTGTTCAACGGATGCAGAGAAGCCTATTTCTTTTGTTAAATTCCTTTGTTGAATCTGGCGTTAACAATAAAATGTTTCCATTGAGGGAAAAGGATTAAACGCCGCGATCTTTTTTCACGCTTGAGTGCATCTGAATGGGGAATATTGAAGCGGAAAATCACGATTTACAGCACTTAGGGAGCATTTTATCCCACATAATGATACTTTTTGAACAGGAAATTGCATACTGAATACATCTATAGTTTTAAAATGCAAAAATTCGCCGTATTTAAAAAGTCGAGGTAAAATTTTTGGAAAAATTTCACCAAAACTTTCCTCATCCTAACGTAGGCGGCGCTATATATATATTTCATTCTCAGTGCGTGCATTGTTAGCGCGATAGCCGCCGCCCGATCTGTGTATCACCCGTTTACCCAATCTTATCCTAGCATCACAATTTCAATTTATCTCACGAATAAAAGTTGAATAGGTCTACAACTAAAACAATTGATAATAAAGGTCAGTGAAAAAAATGCAATCCAAATAAAAGTCAACTTTAATGGAACAAAAGAGACGCGTATAAGGATATTAATAAAAGGGCATCGGCATGTACACATGAGCAAGAGGGAGGCGGGATTTGTGTGTGTGTGTGTCGTTTGAGATGGGGGGAGGGGGAACAAGCGAAATAAATATATTAAAAGTCGTAATAAAAGGGCTATAAACTGTACATGTATACAAAACAGGCAGTCAGCCCCGCCCCCATCCCCTTGCAATGCGATACACACACGATAATGCGTTAGCCAACTCTGCATACGGTGCACGTGCGAGAATGAAATATATATAGCGCCGCCTACGGTAGGATGAGGAAAGTTTTGGTGAAATTTTTCCAAAAAAATTACCTCGACTTTTTAAATACGGCGAAATTTTGAATTTTGAAACTACAGTTGTATTCAATATGCAATTTCCTCTTCAAAAAGTATCATTATGTGGGATAAAATGCTGCCTAAGTGCTGTAAATCGTGATTTTCCGCTTCAATATTCCCCATTCAGAGGCACTCAAGCGTGAAAAAAGATCTCGGCGTTTAATCCTTTCGCCTCAATGGAAACATTTTATTGTTAACGCAAGATTCAACAAAGGAATTTAACAAAAGAAATAGGCTTCTCTGCATCCGTTGAACACGTGTGTTTCGTACTGAAACCAAGGATTGTACGAGTTTTATTTCATTGAATTTCAGGATTTTAGTTCAGTTGACACCCTTTACCCTTTTCCAATTAAATTTAGATCAATTAGAACAGCTACACCCAAAATCAAACGAATGTTTAACATCGTCAGACTGTATTTTACGTCTAAGCGTGCATGGGCGTCAACGTGAAAAGCCACGATAAGCCTATCTTACAGTTAATTAAGTAGAACTGGTTGAGCATTTGAGTGCGTTAATGGTCTTGTGGACCGGCGTAGGACTCCCAATCAGGCGACTCAGGTTCGAGTCCCACATTATTTTATTGTTACTTAATTTTCTTCCCTTTTTTTTTTTTTTACATTCCCGAGACATAAATTGACTGAACTTATGTTAGAAAAATGGAAGTGTTGTTTTCAGAATAAAATATAATTAAAAATATAAATATTCTTTTTGTTTAATTGTTTATTCCTCCATGATTGGATCAAGAAATTCAAAACTATGGGAGAGACAAGTTTGGAAATAACACAGTGTTTCCTGAAAAGCAGTTGAAATTTTATTTCTTTCAACTCCAAAGTAACAGTCTACATGTACATGAATTTAACTTAACACAGAGTTATCACTGACTATGGTATTATTCTTGAACTAGTTGCAGAGCATTTTTGTTACACAAACTAAAACAATCATATTTAACCAAAACATTTCACGCATGTCAGTACTGCATGCGTACAGTTTTACAAACCAAAGCGCTCAAGATACTGGCGATCTTGAGTCAACTTTCATGACAAAAAGCAATGCAATCGGTTTCGAGAAGATAACTCAAGAAGTACTTAGTGCATTAAATTGAAATATTGCATAACGATTCAACCTGATATATGTATCAAATCTCTTGAATTTGGATATCAATTGTTGACCAATAATAAAAATATACACAAGACAATGTGGCATGTAAGCGCGCAAAATACCAGGCGAATTTGAGTCAATGTTTATGGAACAAAAACAACACACTCGTTGTTGAGACGACTTTTCAAGAAATGCTTGTTGTATTGGACTGAAATCAAATCTCCTGATAAGTTATCATAAACAACACATCACTTGCGAATTTGGAGAGAAACCGTCAAAAATATAATTAATATACTCCGGAAATGTAGTGTGTTAAAGAACTAGCTTGCTACAAATAACTGGAGATTTTAGTCAACTTTCATGACACAAAAACAACTCGGTTTCCAGAAGATAACTCAAGAAATACATATTTGCATGAAATCGACATTTAATAAATTGATTAAACATACAGATGATTGAACAAATCTGTTGAATTTAGTGAGGAATCGTCAAACCGAGAGCGTTTTTGTGTCATGAACTTGAGGCATGGTTTTTCGTGTTGACAATACTTTTGTACTTACGTACACAGTACAGTGGTGACCAATAGCGCGCCCTCTTGTGAAAGAAAAAAAAATGACATAAATTGGCGGGATTTTCTCCGTGTTTCCCCAGTACATTATTTTGGTTATATTGTTTTTATTGTCGGACGATCCCACTCCAAATTCAACAGATTTGTGATATATGTTACCTTTAATCACAATACGAAATATCGATTCAATGCAACACGCATTTCTTGAGTTATCGTCTGGAAAACGAGTGTGTTGTTTTTGAACTATGAAAGTTGCATTCATGCTTTCAGTTTAAAGACAGAACATTCTTTACGATGGTGACCACTATTTGTGTAGCGCGCCCTCTCTTGAAAGAAAATTAAGTTTAGTTAAATTTGGCAATTTTTTCTCCGTTTTTGACATAAATCGGTAAAATAAATTCTAATCTTAGAATTAAGTGTAGAAATTGAGTATTTTTGTGTTGATTTACGCTGGTCGTCTCACCGAAAGTTCATTATTTTCGTTTGCAGATATTTCATTTTATTGGCCTTGTTTAAGTAAAAAAGAATCAGTTTAACCCCTAGCATTTGCTTTTGTTTATAATTTTGGGTAAAAACGGGAATAGTGAAACTTGGGACTTTCCACAAGTTTGAATTTGGTGTTAAAATAAACAAACTGAGGTTATGACCTTCGTTCATAAATGGAAATACATGTAGGTTATTTCAATTTCACTGGAAGGCAACGATCCCACCCAGCAAAAATAATAAACTGATCCACTTAAACCCCGCCCCATGATATTCTGACCAACACAGCCGTGATTTAATGTGGTCTGACACGCGTGCATTTGCGTACGACGCGCGCGTCTTGAACACGCATTGCAGCATTGGTTGAGTGGGTCACGCGTTGCTAGTGTTCACATGGCAGTGGGCGCGGCTTAATGACTCGGTTTGCTACATCCACGATCACCATTTACAATGGAATTTATTTCCATTTACAAGTTCGATTTGAAATTCAAAAAAATAAAGGGAATTTCTCCTTTGTAATGATCCACAAAGTTTAATCAATTTTCAACTGAAGAAACCCAATAGTTTCCAATATCATACAACAAATTAAAATCAATAATTAAAATTACAAAATGAAAATGTTTCCAGATGGTTTTCTCTGAAACCTTCGCATTTTTACAGGTGCTTCCAAAACCCATTCAAATCCAACAGGGTGCAGTTGACCAATGAACTGACTAGGAAGTCGAGAACTAGTGTTAGCCATTACAAGAGTCCTCCAAAACCAGCGTCAAATTGGGACGAGCCAATCCATGTACAACATGAAAACAAAATCTGGACAATTCCTTTTCTTAATTTTCATTTTCATATTAGGGTCACATCAAATGAAAAAATAAATAAATAAAAACATGAAAAAGAAGTAGTCAACAAAATACTAAAATGAAACATAAACACTCAAATTAGTCGACCACACATTAATTTCTAATCATTGGATTCTCATTGTTTCAAGTCACTATGTAACATTTTTGATGTAAGAGACAATACATGTAAAGTACACATGTACAAAATTATTTACTACGTAACCACGCTGACAATTATATGAATCTTCGAGAATGAAAAATTGGACATGTTTACAAAGAAGATTTAACTGTCACTGAAATTATTATTGAAACCCAACAAATCTCAACAGATTTTTGTTGAAGGACACATTAGGGTTCGAATCCAGCTGCTGGCCATATGCTGTGTCCTTGGGCAAGCCACTTTACCCCACTTGCCTCTCTCCACCCAGGAGTATAAATGGTTCCAGCATTAGCTGGGGAGTAACCTGAGATGGACTAGCATCCCATCCAGGGGGAGTAGAAATATTCTTGTTTCATGCTACTGAAACTGGAGATAAATGCCAGCCTGATGGGCCACATTGGCTTGTGACAGACTGAACTTACATCAAGGTACATGCATCATGAGTAGTTATGCATAATTGTTAGGAACTTACAAGTTAGGGATCTCTTATACACGCACACCTTGCAGAAAAACTGCAAAAACATTCTTACTTTTAAGTTCGACAAATCACTCTGTCGCCCACTAAAAGTAGGCACCAGATCATTCAGAGTGAAAAAAAAATACACTTACATTGAAAAAAAAAGTTTGAATAGATTTTTCTCTGTTAGAGTCTCAGGTGTAAAGAAAAGAAAAGAAATTTCACTCCGAGAGAAATATGGGAAAGACTGTTGCATCCTGATGTCATTTTTTCCTCATATATTATCTCAATGAATTAGTCACTGCAAAAATGTCGAAAAGACATGAATCTGGGACTGAGAAACGTGAGCCCAATTTTGTTAGAAAGTGGTCTTAGACTCTCCATAGACTTTGTGCATAGCCAAAGAAGTAGCGTCTGGATACTGCATTCTTTCCAAAAGCGTACCATTACTACTACCTTGGGTTTTCATCTCGGGTTAAACACGTTTCTCACAAATGCCATCCAGAAAAGGAAAAATAGGGATTGATTTCCCTACTGCCTTTATACATTGAGTGTCAACTGTACATAAAGTTCAGGGATATAACTACACAAGTAAACAAAAAAAGATACTAGTAAAATAAAGACCATCAATCTCGACTTGAGACAGTTTTAGCTTCAACCCAAAATATAAAGTACTTTTCTTATTAAGACAAACATATCAATGCAAGATTGAACTGGCAACTCTCAAATGAAATGCCCAAAGTTCAACCCTGTCTAGTCGACACAAAAGTTTGCTCTATAATCTCTGAAATCTGGACATCTATGATAACTTTCCCACTCTTTTCCCTATCAGACATTGTAGTGTGAACCATTCTCCACAGCTAAGTTCTGTACAAAAATAGGTTATTTATTTATATATGATACATAAACTACGTCTACCGAAACAGAAAACAATTCTAATTTTCTCTACGATTGAAAAAAACAAACACCACAATGATCAGTTGCTTGTTAAGATTTCCGTTATAAAATAGATAAAAGGTATGCAAGGATTATTTTAGCTCCATTTATACATAATATTCAAGTAATGTAACATTCGGTATTTGTATAATTATGATATAATGAATTATAATATCATGAAATTATTCTTAAATTGTTCAGTTCCTGTGTGTTAAGGAGCGTCTTTAAAATTGGAATAATTAGCCATGTCTGAATTACTGGGCTACGACTACGGCTTGATATTACACATGAGCCATAGCTGAGTAATTCAGACACGGCTATCCTTGTTCTGTATCAAACAAATTACATGTCAATGGAAATGCTAGTTCCTGATGGCAACCTAGTATTTTCCCCATTGTGCTGCAAACGGCACCAGACTACTCTTGAGCAAGCCTTGACCAAGGCTGTGTTCAAATTACTTGACTACGGCTTGCAATCACACACACGTCTATGGAAAGCGGCTGAGGTCACTTCCCATAGACTCCTGTACTTCCTAGCCGTAGCCACGTCTATGGAAAGCGGCTGAGGTCACTTCCCATAGACTCCTGTACTTCCTAGCCATAGCCACGTCTATGGAAAACGGCTGAGGTCACTTCCCATAGACTCCTGTACTTCCTAGCCGTAGCCACGTCTATGGAAAGCGGCTGAGGTCACTTCCCATAGACTCCTGTACTTCCTAGCCGTAGCCACGTCTATGGAAAGCGGCTGAGGTCACTTCCCATAGACTCCTGTACTTCCTAGCCGTAGCCATGTCTATGGAAAGCGGCTGAGGTCACTTGCCATAGACTCCTGTACTTCCTAGCCGTAGCCACGTCTATGGAAAGCGGCTGAGGTCACTTCCCATAGACTACTGTACTTTCTAGCCGTAGCCTCATCATTGGGAATTCACTGAATCTGGGGAACTTTTCAAGAGTTCTAAGTTGTATAATGCCTCCTTTTAAACACCAACAGACCGGTAATTTCTCATTTGGTATAATCAAAGGGAAGACATATTCTTAGTTGTTTCAAGAAAGAAAACACCAGACTGCCAAGGCTTACAAAAGAACTAACAATTAAGAGATCTCGTCTATGGAAATACATAGCTTAATATGATGGAATTAAAAAAAAAAAAAAAAAATACACAATTGACATTATGCTGATATACATAGGACCACTCTCCAGAGGGCGCTATTCAATGTATCTGTTCACTGTACACAGAGTTCCATTGTGAGTAACCAGTATTGTAGTACTCATACTGATAGAAATGACTCATACTCAGACAAAGTACTCATACTCATACTTGTCATGCCAGAATATGCGTACTCGTACTAGTACTCAAGGCAAAGTACTCGTATTTGTATTTGAATTCATGATGACAAAGTACTTCAATGTGTCCTTGTGCCCATGGCAACGTACTCGTACTCAAACTCAGGATGACAAAGTACTTGTACGTGTACTCATCGCAAAGAACTCACGCTCATACTCAACCACACGATGACAAAGTACAAACTGCAACACTATAAGTAACGCTACCACCTACCATGATTAAACCGGTTAGATAATTTCCACGTAGTTAGCCGGGAAGTATCCCGTGTGACCGTTTAACTCTCCATCGATCCAATTCTCGTCGATCTTACTGACGATGCTGATGATGTCGCCCTCCTGAAACCCCAGTTCGCCCTCGTTTTCTGCCTCAAAGTCGTACAGTGCCTTGCAGCGTTCCTTCGTTGCCGTTACTGGTACTGAGAAATTGGAAATAGTACAAAATCAGTTGAAGAATTTGTTCAGTTTGCAAAAATCTGCAAGGTACCAGTTACAACTAATATACATCACATGACAGTTGACATGATGGTTAGTTGGTGACCTGTTTTTACTGAGCAATATTTTCTGTCCGGTTTGAAAGCCTATAGGTTGCAAACCAGCGAATAAACTGCCATAAACCTCAGTGATAAATACTTCCACTTCTAAAGATCAGGACAAATACTCACACGTCTCTAAAGGTGCTTGAGGCACACATCAAATTAAAGCTCATTTCATCATCTTTCATTTCATCAAGTTTCGGTGGGTAATCCAATGAGTTTTGGGAGAAAATTCCATCCAAAGATGATTACCCCTGAAAGTAGTCCTGAAGTCCATCGCCATTTTGAAAACGATGCCTATGCTCCATTGCAAAATAGAGCAAATTTAGGGACTACGGTAATTTCATCCAAATTTCGTCCTCATCACGGCATGGACCCTTCTTGTTTTACAAACCCTCAAGTTCACGGCCCACAAAATGCTCCAATACATGTAGCAAACAAATTGAGGACATTCAAATGGTGATTTGGCCAGGGAAGGCAATTTGGGGCCTATTTACTGGCCTGCAACCTTAAGCAAACTGTGTGCTGAGCTGGAGCATGAGATCCCTGTTGACTTACCTGGTGCGTTGTAATCCACCGTTGACGGGTACGCGTCGGTGTCGTCTCCGTCACTGGAGTCTCTCTTCGTGGAGTAAGAGTTGAAAGTACTTCTGGGTTTGCGTTCTGATTTGGGTCGACTGCCTGCCTCCTCAACCCTGGAAAGCATCACAGAACATTGAGAAGGATGGTAACTGACAAGTTTGGGTATTATAGTCAGTCAGTCACAAGGCCATCGCAAGGCCATCACAAGTCATCACAAGTCAATCACAAGTCATCACAAGTCATCACAAGTCAATCACAAGTCATCACAAGTCAATGACAAGTCATCACAAGTCAATGACAAGTCCATCACAAGTCAGTCACAAGTCATCACAAGTCAATCACAAGTCATCACAAGTCATCACAAGGCCATCACAAGGCCATCACAAGTCAATGACAAGTCCATCACAAGGCCATCACAAGGCCATCACAAGTCAATCACAAGTCATCACAAGTCGTCACAAGTCAATGACAAGTCCATCACAAGTCAATCACAAGTCAGTCACAAGTCATCACAAGTCAATGACAAGTCCATCACAAGTCAATCACAAGTCAGTCACAAGGCCATCACAAGTCCATCCCAAGTCCATCACAAGTCATCACAAGTCCATCACAAGTCAATCACAAGTCAATGACAAGTCCATCACAAGTCAATCACAAGTCAATCCCAAGTCAATCACAAGTCCATCACAAGTCCAGCACAAGAAAAGTCATCACAAGTCAAGGGTGTAGGTGGGGATGTGGGGTGTAGGTGGGGGTGTGGTTGATCTGTCGCAAATGGAAGAGTTTGAGAAAAGGGATATCAAGTCCAAATTTCAGCCAAGGAAACTCATTTTGGTTAAAATAAGAGCGTTTTGAAACTTCACTTTCAAAATCGAACACTTTACTACACGAGAACAAAGAAACGTCTCCACAAGGATACAAATTTTAGAAGGTGAGGGGGTGGGGGTGTGGGTGGGGGTGGGGATGGAGGGATGGGGGGATGGGGTGGGTGGGGTGTATGTTCTGGACCTCTGATGTTAGGGTTGTTTAACCTTTTATATTTCTTTCTGATTTAAGTTTCACAAATCCGTTGATGACGAGAAGCATCGATTTAGAAAAAAAGTAACCCCTACTTCTCTTCGTTTTTTTTTTTGATTATCAAACATGGACACTTGTGAGTGGGGGGGGGGGGCAGATTTCCCCTGTTGGCATACCTTTCATTGAGTGTTGACAGAAGGCTTTCCAAGACCTCCGCAGACTGTTTGTGGTATTCTAGCTGTGCCTCGGCTAACGCTTGAAGCTGTAACACCTGCTCAACCTGTTAAAGAAAACAAGGTGCATTTTCAAGGATTGCATTAAAACAATTAAATTACATGGCAATTTAAAGAATATCTTACACAACAGAATTAAAAAGGAAACCGTCAATCTCTTCACCCATACAATATCGGTATAAATTATTCTTCCATGGTTGAACTGAGAGAAATATCAAAATAAATGTGCAGAAATATAAAGTGAAAACTTGTTCTTGAGACTCAATGAGTGGTATCTGATTGAGTAGTAAGATGCTCTAGTGCATCTTGGCTCATCTTTGCTCCGATTTGTCAGGTACTTACATCACTCTCAAGGAGGTTCCTCATCCCGTTCTCAGCAAGCTCCTGAGATTCGTGAAACTTCTCTTCTGCAAACTGGATTTCTTCTTCAGGAATTGTGCTTCCTGCAACACAAACAAAAACAAGATTGATGAGAACAAAAGTCAGAAATATTGGCTCAGAATTATCCAAGATGCCAGTATTTTCCTGGTGTGGAAATGTAGTATAATTGTTGCATCATGCAAGCATGCATTAACCCTAACAGAACTCAACCATCAAACCCCAACTGCATGTTTAGTGGGAATCCGTCAGGATGGGTACAGTACCCTTAAACTGACAGTCTTTTACATTGGGTTGGCACACCTCCAGAATCAAAGTCAGAAATATGTGTGAGCAGTTTCCCATATGGTGTTGGAATTTGCCAGGATGGGTATGGTTCCTGGTACATCATGCTAGGGAGTTAGAGTTACTCCATCACCATGTACACAATGAGTCATAAAAAAAGTGACCAAATTAGAAACATATTTCAAAAAATATGTGGCTCGCTCTGTTTAATATAAATAGGGGTAAAGTACTTGTTATTGACTAGTAACTGTGAAAATTTCACGTAATTTGCATACTCTATTCCCAAGTAATGAATATTTTGATACAATGATCCAACATTCAGTTGTCCACCACTGATAATTATCATTCTACAAACAAATAAATACCCATTAAATACCATGAAACATAAACGTTTTCCCACCTCCATGAATGAATGGAAAAACGGACAAAAATCGCCATCAATATTTCAGAAAAAAAGAGTGGACTTGTTCCTCGTAATCGAAACACAAAATCTGACAGTAAAAATACTGTTTCAGTCTTGACTCAAATGATTGAAATGTCATTTGTATTTGAATGCCTGTGTGTAATCTGTAATTCTCACTCAGCTCAATAGCTTCCAATGGCATTCCATGGAGCTACATTTTGTATACTTCATTCGTCTATTAAATTTGATTGCTTTTTAAGATTTTTTTGTATTAATCCAGGTTTTTTTTCCAAAATGGCGGGCGGAAGTGATTCAACAACTGCTTCACGAACGAACAAATCATACACAAACATTTCTTCCATGAAATGCTGTTATTATCCTCGTCCAAGATGTTTAGATTGTTTAAAACGTGGCCCATGAACGTCAACTTTCGTGAAATTGATCGTAAGTTCATTGCGTGGCCGCGCAATAAGTTTGTTGCGTGTAAGTCCTACGCATGGCGTAAGTTACGCACTGTTTTGTGAAATCAGCTGCATAACAAAGTTCCGTACTTATTACAACTCACACATATTTAACACTTAGACATTCTCAATTTCGTCCTCGGAAAAGTCACTTATCTACACTTTTCCAAGTTTGAGTCCACGCAAAAATGATTTGGGTCAATTTTTTTCATCAATGCAATTGAATATTGACCAACAAAATGCGCAAACAGGCTCATAAATATGTATGAGATGTAATGAATATTCATGATACCTCCATATATACAAATTCATGTTATTTCTGACAGAATCAACTACAACCGACATTAACTCTTTGCCAGTAATTGTCCTTCTTTAGTAGACAATAATTTACAACAGTTACAAATTACATTCTAAAACTTGTAACACAATATGTCTTTTGATGTTAAAACTAAAAGCACTCTTAAAGTTTACCATTTTGGGGTCAATCTGATCATCTTCCAAAGCAATTTTCTTTTCTTTTTGAATATTGTTTAGGTTTTATTGATAACATAAATTGTCGTATTTCATCACCCAGTAAAACAGACATTTTTGGTCTTTGGACTGTTGCTTGATTTGGATGTGCTTAAAATAAACTGAAAAAAAATGAAATGAAAATGGAATGATAATCTCCAATCAAGAAAACATAGCAGCTGGCTTAAACATGCAGGCAAAGTGAAAATGCTGGCTACGTTTGTTCTATGACATGCTGTTAGTGTTCCAAGCAGGATGTTTAAAAACAAAACATGCAAGTTTCATGAGGACGTTCCTGTGAAATGCCAAACAAAATAAAGGAAGTAACATGCACAAGCTAGCATCAAAACCAAAACAAAACCAAAACTGCAAAATGACAAAGTGAACTCTAATCCAGTTTTGATTTTCAAAAAAAATGACTACCGAGCTTTAGAAATCTGGGATAATATATTTCAAAATAGCGGTGTTTGGTATAGCAACGTTCCACTGTATATGAGAATGTAATTTCCAGTAACCCTGGTTAACCCTTCTGTTAGTGAGCATTAGCCATGTCTGAATGACATGGCTACGGCTAACACTAGCCCACATGGGAAGTGGCTTCATCTGCTTCCATAGATGCAACTAATGTATTAGCCGTAGCCACTTCATTCTGATGTGGCTTTACACTTTTTCCTTTTCCCTTCATTTTCGACTCTGCACCCACGGCGAAATCTACAAATATATAGCACTACTGCCTACTCTATAGCCCAGACTGCTGGCCAAATTTGATAGGCTTTAGGCTGACAATCCATGTGTCCGTTTTTGACGTGCGTATTGCGTTTTGCATACCAGTTGCGTATCCGCGATGCGTACTCTGAAAATCCACGAGTACGTATTTCTCGGCACACTTGACCGACGTACAAGCTCATATTCCCACAATGACTGGTCTTAACGCAGCAGGGATAGCGCAATGCGCAATACAGGTACATGGACCTATGTATGTATGCACATTGCTTATCAAACAACTGATTTCTACACATCAGGAAGTGCGCACTACGCATGACGGACACATAGACTTTTGGCCTTATACTGTATTTTCGGAATCCTCAATCAATTCTGATCTATTTCACCACAATATTTTCTACGAAATGCTACGCTACAAAATCGGTGTTGACATACCACCTGCTGCTGAGAGGAACCGACGAAAACGTTTTTACGGGTACATGGAAAGTAAAAATAGAAACATGATGTCATCATAGGATTATAGACCAATGGGCTCTTCGCACAAGTACCCCCTCAACGGTAAGAAAGGGAGAGTTGGGGTCGGAGAGACGACTGGGAGAGATATTTGAACGCATTGCCAACGACGCCTGACGCCACAGGAAGACGCTATGGCTTTGTGCATATTGGGAATGAAAGTAGTCAGGGTACCATGCGCTATACATGTACGTAGTGTGTCCTATCCACTGGACTATTGAAAGTGATCAAATAGCTCCCTCTCCTGTTTGCGCATGGAGACCATTAATCTAAACAGCCATTGGATTCCTTTGTATTCAGTTTGGTCGTTTTTTTTTTCCCGGAGGCTGTCTAGACCAATCCTGAAGGGGTAGACGTTTATTAGGGACATGTAACTGATTAACTAACTAAAACACACTTTTATAAGATGGAATTTTGCGTCGGGGTGATATAAATCAAATTAGGTTTTGCCCTTCACTGACGTTTAAACACTGTACACTCAGTGTGTTACCCACCGAGTACACAGTGTTTAAACGTCGTTGAAGGGCAATTAACCTAATTTGATTTAAAACACACTTCAAAATAGAACGTCATGATAGTACGATACACGTACAGGCTTTCAAGCAGACCCAGGTGAAAAAGAAGGAGAAAAGTAGGGTCAAAATTTACAAAAACCAACAGGACAGAAGTCGGATTTTGGAGGACAGACTCAGGATAAAAGTAGGACTGTAGTGGGCTTTCTGGGGTAGTTTTCGTTGATGCTCGCCCACATCCACAGCATCATAAGCCTCATTTGGCATGTTCTGTACTCACAACACTTGTGCTCCATCCTCAACTAAGCTCTTGGAAGTACAGTTGCAGTACTCCTGAGCCCAAGCCCTTCATTGTGTGATTTGACAGTGTGTAACACTGCCATGAAAGTTTTCAATGAGATTAAATTTCTTCGGAGTTGTGGGACAAAAATCAAGAAAAAAGTACGAAAAAATGGAGTACGGTAAAAAAAAAAAAACTAGGAAAAGTAGGAATATTTAAAAGCCTGCACGTACATGTGGGCTGAGGTTAATCTATTACATGGACATTTATCACAGTGGTAAATCTTAAGCATCTAGCATTCTACATACACACATTCACAATATTGTTGTAGGGAAAGTACAAGGTAATATTGTGCATTAACAAATGTCAACAACACTATCTATTCTCATTTTTGAAACTCACAGACAATTTCGCTTATTGTTAGTTCAAACTTGTAGTGAGCTATGGGTGTACACTATGGGTGCTAAGCACAATAAGGGACCACTCATGACGAGTCTAGGAACTAGACTATTGACATACCGACCAAACCTGCTAATGCTGATGAGTATGTAGATGATGCACAGTGAAAAATGAAAGTAAAACATTAATACAGTAAGTGGTAAAAAAAAATGATGTTGAATTCAAAGGTGTGGACAATTCCTTCATATATAGCGACGTCAATTTACAGGATTTAATGATTAAACTCTTCTATTAGAGACAGTTAGGCCTATCGATCAAAGTAACAAAGTTCAGTTCCCGATGACAATATCCACTTTTGGAAACAATATTTGGCAGATCATATTGGCCGCTGAGTGAATATGGTTGACACAAAGTTCAAACTTTTTCTCGACTGTCTAAACTAAGTCCTCAAAAAATCTAAACCACAATTGAAGGCTTACAAGGAACACTATTTTAAATGCAATTTTTGTTTTTCTTTTAGTGCAAACAAATATTATACGCATTGTACAGTATGTCCAAAAGAAATGTCCGTCTGACTATTTTTGAAAACCATGAAGTCCAATTTGAAAAGTTTGATTGTGCAGATACTCCTTAGCCTTGGCCTCAACCCCGATGAGTTTCATTTAATTTCAGTCACGCATCACTGCACACTTGTCAATTGATCACAACAACATTTTGGGACACTGTGACCAAGTTCCTTGCCTTAATCAATTTCAGTGCTGTGTTAAGTAAGCTGTGTAAAATCCTGCATGTTGTGAAAAGGGCTGCAATTGGGATTGGAATCATTTGCCTGGCTATCAGTCATCATGGCAAGCCCTCGGTTTAATGCTCAAGGGCAAATGATTCCAATCCAAAACCACATCAGACTTTCTTTCACAGACACTTTTTTGGGACATACTCTATGACAATTAATAATGATAAATTTAGTGTCAGGTTAACAATAACACTTTGGAAGTCTGATGGTTTATTTTTGTTTTAGTTATGATATTTTAGTAATGTAAGATGATTTGATATGATGGAGTTGAGATAATCTGTCGCCTACCTTTTGCTTGCTTCTTCTTTTTGTAGTCAAAGTCAAGACGTCGCCCCTGTAACTTCTTCCGATGGTGCTGTAGAAATCAAACATTGGGGAGAAAGTTAATGTACTGTTTGACAAGAGACATTTGCACATTGCTGTAAGGCACCTTATATAAATTATGGGTCAAAGTGTGACAATTTTCGAGTTCCTGTTATCTCTGAGCATTGTCATTTGCCGCTCAAGTATCATTAAGAATGACTTCAACAATTTGTTGGGTAGGTTGTCTGCTTCACATAATCACTCTAGGAGGACGACTGCATTAAGGAGTGCATCAGAATTATAAAATCACAGACGTCAGATGTAACAGGGACAGGAAAAAAGTGGACCCCATATTTATCGAATGACCCAAAGTACACAGACATAAGTTACAACCCAAATCAACCAGTAATCGATCACTTGTCTTGTATCAATTTTTTTCCAGATTGGCCACAATTTGTGCTTGAATTTCCCCGCAGGTGGCTGTGCAACACAGTCCTGCTTCTATCAAAATCAACCAAATTCTGTCAGATTCTGTAAGATGGAACTCACGTTGATCTCTTTCAGATCTTTGTTCTTGAGATGATCCAGGGGATCCAGGAAGTTCTGTCTGACGTTCAAATCGAAGGCGTCCTTGACTTCAGAAAGTTGCCTCAGTGATTCTCCCATCTCGACCATCGCCGTACCTGTATCCAAAAAATAACCAAAACAAATATTTTTTTAATAATACCTATAAAAAGCAAGGTTTTATTGTTCTGTTGTTTCCACCCAAACTAAACGGCTGTGCTAAGTATACCCTGGGAGCTGAGATTGTCTATGAAATGCATGGTCTATGAAATGCATTATTAGACAGAGTAAAAAAAAAAACGGTTTCCCGTCTGTTTTTTTTTACCTCCACCATGAAGTATATGTTTTCATCGGCCTTGGTTTGTCTGTGAACAGGATAACTCAAAAAGTTGTGGACGGATTTTCATGAAATTTGTTTTGGGTGTGGTCCTTGGTAAAAGTACGAATCGATTAGATTAGGAAAGAGAATACATCTTGAAGCTTGCTCACCAAACATTGAATCTTCTCCTAATTCTCTGCCGTTCTTCAGCATGACTTCTCCCAGGAATCCTACGGGTTGTTGAGGCTTGGTTCCTCCTTTGTTCTGACCACGGACTTTACTCATGGCTCTGGAGACTGTTCAGGAAAGACAATACGATTGATTAGGGTCAGCACACAAATAGAAGATCTATCTCTATTTGGTTTGTTTGAAGTGAATACTAACAGCTGATTCAAACCGGTGTTCTATAGTCACCCCAAACGTAATTACTCCAAAGGTTACAATTAAAGATGATATGCAACGTTTTCAAACATCAAAAACAAAACTACCAAATTATTATGAAATACCTTACCGGACCGTTAGTGAATAATAGTCTCCTGTGAAATCACGGCACCTGGTGTGTTGTCATTTTCCAAGAAAGTGGAATTTGTGTATTACTTTCCAACGGTGGTCAGCCGAACATTATTGGAAGAAAATGACTTCTTCTTTTTTCAAATACTGCTCCCAATTTACCAACTTCAGTTAGTTCACCTCTTGTTTGGCTGAGTGCAAGCCAGGAAATCTGACCCCTGCCCTGGATTTGGGAAGGTTTCACTTGCTTAATTTTGTGACGTTTCAATTTTGGTTCTTACCTGGATTGGGCTGAAGGTATTCTATCGTCTTGTTCACCAAATCATCCACTGTGTGACCAGTCACGTCAATTTTCTGATGAGAAAAAAATAGAGATTACTGAAAAGGAATGACAAGCATTTAAAATTCGTAAATAATCTCAAGCAATATTTTACTTATCCCCCCCCCCCTCGAAAAAAAGTATAGTTATTTATATAACTAAATAACAATAATGACTAATGTACAAGTATGTAATTGCAAGAGTTTTTAAATCAGTCATTTTAATAAATATATACAGGGTTCGACCTAAACTTTTTTGTTCACTAGCCAGCCGGGCTACTGAAACAGACTCTTAACTAGCCCGCGGGCATTTTCACTAGCCCGCATTTTTTTTCTTATCTCAAATACAAAATGGCGTATTTTCAGGCTCAATTCTGAGGCAATTATGACAGTGTTTTTGGATTAACAGATCTAATAATTTAACCCTTTAATTTAAAACAGTTGATAAAGTTAGACACAAATTGATGGGGTTTTCTTTCTGAATTGAATGATTTATTTCTTCCTGTACGTTCATCTTTGCCGTATCCCAATAATTGTTCACTCGCCAGCCAAGCTACTTAAAGAATAGTTTGACTAGCCCGCCGTTGTCTTGACTAGCATTTGGCTAGCGGGCTACCGCTAATTTCGAACCCTGATATGTAATTATATGTCCAAAATGTTTGGTGTTATGTAAGAAAGAAACATGGTGAAGACATTTTAAAACACAGTGTGTACTACATGCACTGCCGGTACTTGACGTCGCAATCAAAAGAGAATTTTCTTCAAAAGGATTAAAAGATGAATGCACTTTGATAAAATGCCAGTGTAAATGACTTGTGATTGTTCCCCTAATAAGATCCACACTTTCACATTGTGTGCATGTATCCATTTCATGACTCATACACGTGTGATGTACGTACATCGCACACAAAACATAAACATCAATTGCTCACTTATTCAATGCAAACACATACTTTATGCCAACACTGTTGTCAGAGCTTGCATGCCATCTTGCAGCATACAAATGTACATATAATGGCGCATGCAGAGCAACACCCAAATGAGTGCGCTTTATTAAACATGTTAAAGGGAATGTACATCATTGGCTTTTGTTGTAATTTTCAGAAATGAACTACATTGTATTTGAGGGGTTACTATAATAGATCAAATATTGTTGCACTGACATGTGTTGGAAAAAACAAGAAAAACAAAAATGCTCAAGTAGTCTGGTTCCCTGACTCCAGTAAAGCTAAAATGGATCAATTTATAGATGCTGGAAAATTGTAAGGTAAGTGAACCAGTCTAGCTGGCCTGTACCCGTTCATGAACATGTAACCAATAGCAAACAACATTTTGACTGAAAAAAAATTGTAAATTTGGAGCAGAAGTTGAAAAATGGTTAGGTTTTTCCAACGGTGGTCGGCCGACCACTGTTGGAAATGTATACAAAAATACCATTTTCTTGAAAATGACTTCACACCAGGTGCCATAATTTTACAGGATGCTTTAGACTGTCATTTATGAACATCCTAGTACTTGTCGTAAATACTTGGTAGTTTTGTTTTTCGATGTTTGCAAATGTTGTATATTCCCTTTAAACACCGTAAACACAGAGCCTTAAGAGTCGAAAATTGAAATGTCCATTCATTTGGTCAACTTGCAACCCTGTAGATGACTGTGATTGCTGTACGACATTCCATAAAGTGATCAATGGTGGCATTTCCCAACCTAGTACTTAGTGTCTTCTACATGTTCCGTAGTACCATGCACCGATAGTTATCTGCCTCAGTAGTCCTTGGTGATTGCGACAATCTTCATTGTCAGGATGGTAGGATGACCATGACTAAACAGCAAGGTCTATCAAAGGAGATCTTATCATCAACTATTGTCCCGGTTCCTTCCTTTGAAAAACTTCTGGGCTTACAACACAATGGGATGTACGCATGGTACACATAGAATGCCCATGTACATGTACATGTACATGTAGCGCAAAGTACAGTTTATAGTCACTCCCAAGCTGGGGATACTTGGATGTGTTTGAAATTCATAAAATGTTAATATATGATTCAAATGGCCAAATTTCAATGAGCTGTACATAATAATAATAAAATAAAACCGAGCTATATACAGTGCACGTATCGTATCTACCAACAATTAGGTAATCAAGGCGCTGGTAATTATGTCTACTTTTAAAGACCGGTAAATGAGAAATATGAGATCCATTATGTAGCACCTTTATAAGGGTTTACAAGGTGCTGCGGCGCATATTGCAGCCACTGCCAGAAACACCGGGGCAATTAAACCCCTTCTCTTTAGCGATAAGTGTTACTGAGTTCTTTAACTTTCATTACACAACATACGGTACATACGGCTTTACGTGTACGTCCCATCCGAAGGACAAAGCAATATTGGTAAAGTACCTTGCTCAAGAGCACAAGCCCCTGTTCCCATGGTCAGGATTCGAACCAAGTACCATGGCATACGAGTCGAACACCGTAACCATTGGACCACTGGTAATTGCGTATTTCGGTTTTGGGTGTATCAACTATGATAACTCACTGGTATAAAAAACAAACGCAGGGGCTATGCAAATCGCCATGTACTAAAGCTGTACTAAATTTTGAGTTTTCCCATAGGTTTGTGCACAAACATGGATGCGGCCGGCAGGCTGCATTTGTACACGAGTCATCAGCGCTCTAGGAATTTAATACAGCACTATGCTGAGTACATAATTCTGTTATTAACGGTCATTTTATCAGACACATGAATGCTGTGTGCATTTTGTTTCCTGAAATTCATTCTGTTTGCGTTTCTATTTTTAACTTCATTCGTAGAACCAAACTACAAAATACATGTAGGTAGGTTCCTGTTTCCTGATCACTTTAAAGAACTGCAGAATTGCACAAATTTTCTATTGAGTCGATTTGCTGTTTACTTTTTGAGCAATCTTTAGCAATGTTTATGCAAAAGAGTTTATACTCGCATATGATGTAAATGTATACATTATGGTACGGATGGTTTTGCACTTGATTTTTTTTAAACTGAAAACATCCTTGCACCAGGGAGAAGCTTTCAGGGATTTGATATCTTTGAATTGTCTAAGATTACTTTCAATTGAGCCATGAAACATCCTTAATTAGAGGAAGTTATAAAACTGTACAGACATGACAGATGGTCCTGTGAATAGAAGTTGACACGTGTATCGGTAGGACAGACACAGGATTGTAGACATTAAATGTACAATATTCGCAAACATCAAAAAAACAAAACTACCAATTTATCATGAAATACCTTACTTGACTGTAGGTGAATAATAGTCTCAAGCATCCTGTGAAATCATGGCACCTGGTGTGCTGTCGTTTTCAAGAAAAGTGGAAATTTTTTATCGATTTCCAACAATGGTCGACTGACTATCGTTGGAAAAAAAAACGACATTTCTCAAAAACTGTCCCCAATGGAGTACCTAAGTGAATATACGTCAGGCGCACAAAATGTGTGTAAGAGCCGCGTGATTCAGCCCGTGAACCAACACGCGTGCATACTCCATTCGTTTGCACTGCACTTTCTGGTTCTAAATGACGTCACACTTCGGTACTCCATTTACCAAATTTAGTTAGTCCACATTTTGGATGCAGTTGGTCACAAGCCAGCTAGTCTGGTTCCCTGACCTAACAATTCCCGATGCCTACAAAGTGCTCTGTTTTGTCCGAAGTAGGGTCAGGGAACTGGACTACAAGAACAGCATTTTTTTCTTGGTTTTTTTCAGCATCTATGAACACAACACTGTAAAACAGGTCAGTGTAACAAGATTTGCTATAAAACACTAACCCCCAAATCCATCCATTTCTGAAAATTACAGCAAAAGCAATACCTTCAAGAGCAATTCAAAGTTTGTAAAATGCAGCAAATAAACAAAGAAATCTTACCCGTTCCATTTCGATAAAGTCTTCATCCAGTTTTGTCTTTTCGGCCCCCCCGATCCTCTCACTCATATACTGTGGAATAAGAAAAGAATAAAAAAAGTTTAGAATTTGAACCACTTGATTCAATATTCGATGAATTGCTTAACCACTTCGGGCTGGAATTATTTTTGCCGAAAATTAAGATTTTCTAAAAATATAGCAGCCAACTTCTGATATACAGCCAAACGCCACAAATACCGATTCGCAAGAGTCATTTCAACAGCATTTGTACGATATTTCTTGCCGAAACCTAATGCTTTTGAACACTCCGGGGTGTGTAACAGAGCGTAAATTGTAGAGCAATAGGCCGTGCACAGCGGCCAATTAAAGATCAACACACGGTCTGCCTCCACAGACTTCGTGTGTGTGGCAAGTCGAAGTAATCTTGACGTCTTAACCCGTCAGCTGTGTCTGTGTATAAAAACAGAGTACGCATGATAACGTGGACTCCGACGCGAACTGGTTATTAGGGTTGAATTGTTATTATTGTACTATAGCTCTTTACAAGCACCATAGCAAAATACTTTTCGTGTTTGATGTATAAAATGTTATGTAGAGTAAAGACAAGTCTATTCTTTAAGACACTTGTATCAAATCAAAGCTTTACTTACAAAGAATAACTGACGTTTGTACTCATTTGTGGTAACAACTATACATGATATGGCCTAGTTTTACAGAGGAAATGAGCAGAAACATTTCTAAGCAAATCGCTTTGAATAAAACATTTTTTCTTTGCTTTGGATATTTGTTTGGTTATAAATAGCAGTCGTACACGAAGCTAAACCATAGTCGTTCCTTGCTTTAACGCTTGGCTTGAGCCCAACTTCATGTATGGATAATCCATTAATCTTACACACTCCTTTGACCTTTCGGTGGCCACAATTACCATTGAAATTTTTTTTGTCAGCCGTTGATGATCAAGGCATTGCAACGATAAACCTTTGCTTCCCTTACCCTGAGATTCTCACAGAAACCTTCACCCATGAACTGTTTCATGTACATTTAACCAAATTCTGCCTAGATTTTTGAGAAAAAAAAGACAAGATATGGCCCCAAAAAAAAAAGTCTCCGGTTTCTGGTATGGAGCTTGTCCAAAAAGTGGTGCGGCGACGCAACTTTTTTTTTTTTTTACCCGACTTTTTTGCTTCAAATGTCGGCTGATGACTGCAAATGGTGCCCCACTAAACTTAGTGAAAATATATGGGAGTCCAGAGAGGCCACATAAAGCTTATTCTCGATCATAACCCCATCTAAAAACACGTTGAAATTGCGCAGCAGCAGAATTCTAGTCAAACCAGTGAGTTTGGCGGTTTTGATACATCATCTTTCATTGAAAAAAAAACTTGTTCATTTTGCCGACGCGCATGGCTACGGCGACGCGCGCGCATACTAGAAACCGGAGACTTTTTTTTTTTGGCCTATAGCCTATCAGCCACATTTTAAAATCAAGTCATTTGCACAATATGTGTACGATACTTCTCACCAAAAGCCCGTTTCATACTCTGTCATGTCTGTGCGAATGCGAACGCGAATTTGTGACGTCATGGCAAGTAGGCCTATTTGCGCTGCGAATTCGTAAAAGTTGAACATATTTCAACTCGGGCAATTTTGGCAGCGAATGTCTCATGACGTCAAATTCACTTCACATTCGCATGAAGTATGAACCGGGCTTTAAGCAACACTCCAAGGCCTGCCATGAAGCGATATTTGCTACGATGACAGGCAGCGTACAGCGGCGAAGTTCAAGTTCAAAACATGGTGTGTACAAAACTACTGATGTGTTCACGTCCACCGGAGACTAAGGGAAAGCTTGACGATTGAACGCTTCGCCCGCCCCTGTGAATGTTCTTTGTCAGATTGTGTTTACATATATCCTCTGGCATTAACTGGCGATCCATGGAAAACTGTTTTCCCCCAAGATATAATTGTAATTTCCTCAAAGTCTGTGTTACCCAGAATAAAACCAAGATGAATTTTTGTTTTATTCAAGTTAAAAGAAACAAATATGGTGTCCAGTTACACATTTTTTTAAATATTATTTTCACAATCATGGCTAAAATCGTATTATTTGTCATGCGCTTACAAATCTCATTTTAGTTTAAGTGGGCTGTTCAATCTTTTCAAAAAATATGAGAAATCAATGCTTTTGTAGCCTATGACCACACTTTTCTGAATGCATTCTGGTTTGTGGCTACGCAGGCTTAAATAAAAATCAATCATTTGGTTCATGTTAATTATTACGCAGAAATCAATACAATATTGTTATGCTTCACACTTACAAATGCACACACAGTTAAATGTTTGGCTACGTGTAAAACAGATAGACTTGTAGTATGCACATTTTACATACATCGTACAAGTGTGTATTTTTCCTTTTTAATAACAAACTATCAGTATATGAACAGTGTACAGTCGACTCTCGTTAGTACAAACTCTGTTAATACAAATTCTGGTTATAACAAACAAAAAGCCTTGGTCCCGACTGTGCATTTATGTGCACAATGAATGGGACTGATGTTCCTCTTAATACAAAATTCTGATATAACAAACTATTTGGCTAGGTCCGAATTCAACTGTACATGTTTTAAACATGCTGGGCCTAGGCCCAGTTCTTAAACCCACTTTTGATGAAAAGAGTCCAACTGATTTTTGAAATGCACACGCTTTTTTTTTTTTTTTTTTTTTTCAAATTTTATAATTTTTGACAACACACACTTCCAGTAGCTAAATATCTGAACTAAAAAATAAGATGTTAGAACAATGTGCATAAAATATCTAACAAAAAATGAAAGTTCATTTAAAATTTATTTAAAAAAAAAAAATTGGGGGGGGGGGGGTCGGTAATGTGGCCTTGCCTTATGAAAGTGTATTACGTACATACACTGTGTACAGACTGCACTATACAAACTAACTACCAATGTTGAAGGAAGCCATTACGAGGACTGGTCCCATTGTCTGGTACAGCTGCTTCCTCTTATTGTGTGTGATAGTGATTCCAGGGCCGACATACGACTTTATCAATGACCTATGATCGGGTCAACATTCATTCATTGCTTTACTGCTTTCTCAATCGACCTTCGTCACTTGTCTGCGATTCTGCTTTTCTTGACACTGAGTTCAGAAACCACCAAAATGGGATTACTTCCGTGCCATTGCCTTGTCTACAGATACACAGCTGGTTTAAAACTATGCCAAATTGGGAATGTGAGACAAATATGACATCTGAATATTTTCACGGCGAAATTCGCCGAGTTGACATGAGTTCAACTTTTGTAAATTTGCAGTGTGAATATTTGCTGTGACGCCATCAATTAACAATGTGTTCGTTTTTGCATTGAGCATTGCAAGTACAAGTACTGTACGTGTATTTGGTGTAAAATGCTGAATCGAACAGAATCTACAGTGAGAAGACAATGGTATTTTGTTTACCATTGTTCACCCAAAACTGACCAAAATCGCACATACCGGGTATTCTCTGAAATGAGTTGGTGTATCCTATTTAAAAGGCCAAAGAAAATAATACGTCTGCTTCCGGTTACCCTACCTACCCTATTTTGACAGCCCCTAGCCTATTTTTTTGGGGGGAAAATTAGGAAAATACCCCAAAGATCATTAATTAATTACTACCTTTTACCCTTGACTACACGCAGACACCTCCATGATTGAACACCAAAAAACTGCCCAAAAAAGATGATTTCCCTTCCTACATTCCCTATTCTTAAATGCCATGTAATCGGAAGCAGAACAGTTTTTTTTTTGGCCTAAGCTTTAATCCTCAGTTGCTTTCATTTTTTTGGACAAAAACAAACATCATTGTTTTTTTTTCTTCTAAGGTTAATGTTTCACTTTCAATGCTACAATTGTACAATCGCAGCGAATCCTTAGAACTGGAAGTTTTTCTAAGCTTGCCAATCTATTTTTCATTTTCATTAATTATTCAAGATACATAGATGATACATGTACACGTACATGTATGTGCTTAGGTGTTCAAGGATACAGCGCGCAGTGGTCCTTTCCTTGTCTTCCAAATCTGTGACCCAAGTTGGAATTGCTAACCCGAGTTGGAATCACTAACCCAAGTTGGAATCGCCGACCCTGTCCAACTATGCGTATACATGTACACCAGATTCTGCAGGTTTTTCCCCAGAATATCAATCAATGGAACTCCTCAAAACTGAAAATTATTTGTCCTTTCTTTACAGTTTTTTTAAAGCCTGCCAAGTGCCAGCTTCATTGAAATTCATGAAATTATGAGCAAACATTTGAGTAAACGTTTGTTTCATTCAAAATAAATAAAT
Organism: Patiria miniata; assembly: GCF_015706575.1. Classification (NCBI taxonomy): domain Eukaryota; kingdom Metazoa; phylum Echinodermata; class Asteroidea; order Valvatida; family Asterinidae; genus Patiria; species Patiria miniata. Next base: position 8,680,246 of record NW_024037048.1, read on the forward strand.
ACATGTAAATCCACATGATAATGTTCCCTTACCTGGTTAGCTTTGCTGTATTGTTTCTTTAAACCACGGAAAGGCATTTTGAGGCAAAAATTGGGCCAAACGTTTCAGAGAACTTGAATGTCGATACACCCAGAAACTGAATGGTTGCGAGAGTGGAAGTCTCAAAATAGACCCAAGGATCGAAGGACTTTAGACGGAGGAAGTGGCAGCTGGCAAGCCTGATAACGAGGGCCAAGCCTCACACAGAACCCATAGGATCTGTCTCGTTAAAAGGGCAAAGTAGGATGACATTTACTGTGTATGGCGTGAATATGCATATTGATTAATGTATGTAAATTAGTCATCATAGGTCACAGTTGTCACATTATAACTGACAGTGATAAGTCACAACTGCTGATAATGAGACTAACTGGAGCTGAGTACGCAAAGTTTTGCTGAAATGCAAACACACCTTGTAGCATAGACAGACTTACAGAAAAGGCATACAGGTGAAATGTGTTTATCATTAACTTAACATTTGCTTAAAGGGAAGATACAACATTTGCAAACATCACAAAACGAAATGATCAAATTATCGCAAAATACCTTACTGGATTGTTGGGGAATGACAGTCTAAAGCATGCTGTAAAATCATGGCTCCTGGTGTGCTGACATTTTCAAGAAAAATGGTATTTTTCAAACGCTGGTCGGCCGACCATCATTGGAGAAAACTGGCTATTTTTCAAAAATTGCTCCGAATTTTTCATAATTAGTTATTCCGCGTTTTTTTGATTACACACCTGTGAAGAGGTACAAGTCTGCTAGACTGATTCTCTGACCTTACAATTCCCCAAAGTCTATTAATTGCTCCGTTTTATCTTATAAGTGGGGTCACCAGACTGCAAATACATGATTGGTTTTCTTGGCTTTTCCAGCATCTACGGTACAAGCCCAAAACATGAAAAAAAGTCATTTTAACAGTATTTGCTATAACATACTAATCCTCCAAATCCATTATTTCTGAAAAATTGCAGCAAAAGCAAATGTTGTACATTCCCTTCAACTCATAAGTGACTATATTGTAGAATAAATGAAAAATGTATTAACTTGAACTTTGGCTAAATTGAGTATTTTATGAAAAGTAGCTTTTCTGGAGTGATTAATATTTAATATTAAAGGTAGGCAAGGACATCCAGGAAGAGGTTAATCTAGCTCCCAGACTTATGCTATTGAAACTCAATGGTTCTTCAGGCTGGAGTGCTGATTGGTGACACGTAGCAACTGATGAAAACTGATGCACAAATAAATCTATTGTTTTTATCGGATGACGTCACCCAACCCCCAAACTACAAAATGTAAGTTTTTAATAGGAGATGCATGTGGAAGTACACAGTCCTTTGTAAGGCAAAATAAAAAAAAAAACATGTTTAGCGTCCTGCCTCTTTGACAAAAAGGAAGGAGGAGGCCCTTTTTTTTTTTCAAAATGGCCGCCCGACACATTTTTTAAGACAACGCGGCCGGGATATTTTTCAAGATGGTTACCAGCTTTTTTCAAAATGGCCGCCACTTGGACTCATTGACTATTTCCACAGCTTTATACACGGTATAAAAGTCTTAAAAAAAAGGGTTTCTTTCGTCGGAGATCGTTAAAATTTATCAATTTTTGTCTTTAAAAAAAAAAAAAAAAAAAAAAAAAGGAGGCGGCCTCTAAAAAGGAAGCGGGCGGGGACGCTAAACATGTTTTTTTTTTACTTCGCCTAACCATAATTTGCAGGCAAACAGATTACTACACTACGCATCCAACAAATAAAGTACAACTTATTTTGACAACTAGTATAAAGCATTTTCTCCCCCCCCCAACTTATGAACACAATATACACAAATGTACTTTCACGTTTTTATGACCCAAAACTGTGAAAAATGGGTCAGAATAGAATTCATATAATACTGTAGCATGTACATGTACTTCAGTACATCCAACCTACACGTGTGTTATGCGACACATATTTCTAGATTTCCTTTTGAAAGACACTAAGGTCAGATTTGTTAGTTGTATTACCGGTACGTGCAAACAGGCAGGCAAAGAGACCACATGCTCAAACATGTCAAACACATGCATGCAGTTGGACTGAGGACAAGGTCAGAGGTAAACGGAAAGAAAAAAGTTCCAGAAAATTTTACAAACATCTCACTCAAAATACGGACCAGTATCTCAAATTTTTTATTTGCCTGATAGATTCTCTTGGACCGATACATGAAATAATCTAAAAGTCTAACTATTTTGGTCATATAATTAAAACTTTGGGCTTCTTTAGTGTCATCATATAAATGTCAAGTTTGGTGGGTTTTTTTGGTTGTTTTTTATTTTTGTACCAGCATAGATTATCTTTGTTGTATCATAAATGTCATCTTTTTACAACATGAGTTTTTGCATTTTGGAATTTTATTGGACTGCAATGTTTACATTTTGGTGGTGTCTACTGGTTTGCGTTCACCAAAAGTACAAAACTGACCCAAACTCTATGAATTGTTGAATGCTCTTGAAGCCTTTGCCAAATGCAGACTGGGGCTTTGAGTGCTGAAAAACATGCAAAACGAAATCAGGCCAACTATACTCACTCTTTAGACAAAATTCTCCAAAATATTCATTGGGCAAACCAAAGGTCCTCAGTATTTCACCAACCAAGTTTGAAGACTCAATTCAATTTTTAAAGGAGACTATTCTTCAATATTTTGCACCTGAGAGGGAAGTCAAGTGATTTCAAAATGAGGCTAAAGACTAGACTGGTTCGCGTCCAACCATGATCAACTGTTTAAAAAGACTGGCCTCTTCATTTATTGACATTAGTCTGGTGGCTGACTATTGAAAAATGTGTAGAAATAGGGACTAGTACCAGATGTTTTTTTTGGCACAGTTGATTGATGCAGTACTGAAGGGTTGTTGGACTGGTTGTTTCAGCTGCCAGTCTATTTTGTTGTATACTTTAGGTTTTGGGACTCTCATACACAGTATTTAGAGTCCCAAATTTTCAGACTAACTCAAATGATATTGCTTCTGCATAAAAGCGAAAGTGTTTGAAGTCAGCATTTCTTTGTTTATTTGAACTAAGGCCAAAAAAAAAAATAGTTCTGCTTCCGGTTACCCAACCGACCCTATTTTTAGGCTGCGACCCTAAAAATGTTATTGGCAATTAAAAAAAAAAAAAAAAAAAGAAAGATTGAATAAATAAAATACAATTTTGTTGTCTTTTCTGTCTTCACAAAATACCTCTCAACAACCCTTTTGCATAAAAAAATGCTTGTATTTATTTGTTTTCTTACTTACATTCACTTTTTTTCAAAGGAAACCTCCGTTATTTTTACAAATTCGCTTCGCGATATAGCTACTTCGCAATGCGATGTCACGGCGACTATAGTCACGTGGCGACGACTGGTTCCCGCCACGCCGCGCAGGGGCCAATTTCGAAGACATGATGAAAATGCGGTAACCAGTCCATAGCTATGCGACCGATAGCACGCTAGCAGTGCAGGCCACTGTCAACTGGTCGGATTCAACATCGTAAAAATGCCAAGAAAACACTGATGGAGAAAGAACATTTTTGCAAGTTAATTTACAGAATTGATCTAGCTTGTCTGTGTATGTATTTTCTGTGTTCAAGAGTTCATTTTGAGATCGCACTACTCGTATTTGGAGTGATACATGCTGTGTGTTTCCCAAAATTTTTGACCGTAAAAACAGGTCTGTCGGCCCATGGTGGGCCGCTCGCCACACATGCACGCATCACACACCTCAGAGTTTTGGCCAGCTCCCCGCGTCTCGACTAGCGTTGTGCATATGGTGCGAACGACCTGAATTTTCCATTATTTTTTGAAATTATCGAACGTAAATATATTTACAAATTACAATAATTAAAGGTAGTTTTTATTCACTCTTTGTTGCCATTTCGTGTATAGCTTTCGTAGTGCAATGGGAATAGTTCAGGCTAAAAACTTCGCATATAATTGAATACCCCATTAAATCTGCATAAAAAAAATGGCAAAAAAAAAAAAAATTCCGACCGCCACCCTATTTTTGATAGGCATGTAATCAGAAGCAGAACTTCTTTTTTTGTTTGGCCTAAGCATTGTTTTTCCTGACACATTTAGTCGCAGTCAGAATTTCCCATACTAGACTAGTACTAGTAGTACGTACATGTATGTGATTTTTCTTGTCATTGGTCAAGTATCAAAGTATCAGTATAAGGTATCAGTATCAAATCAGGGCATAAATGATTGTAGTGCGCATGCGCAAGGTATACCGCCCCTAGAGTGGTAACAAGCGTTTTGATGGACATTTTGAAAAAAAGGTGATAACACCCAAAAAGCTGCCACCGTTGCAATGCTATCACATATTTTCCAACTCTGGAGGTGTACATACCTTGCCAAAAATCGCTACAACAATTATTCCCCTCATTTGATACTGGTGGCCAAAATTTTGGACCGAGGCTGATGGCCTATAACTGTTAACATCAAACAGCAGAAAGTAAGGATATCATCTGAGTTTCAATTTCCAAAATTACTCCTTTCTGAATTATTTTTAAACAATTGAAAATAGGCCAAGTTAATAATTATTTGACTAATTTGGAAGTGACAAGGTGCTACGTATTCGAGTAGGCTACTGTTAAATTACCATTTCTCGTCAAGCGATTGCGTGGCCTAGTGGATAGCACACCCGCCTTGCAAGCAATGCCACTAGAGTTCGAGTTGCAGCGTGACCGATGTTTTTACAACTTATTTTTGGGTCCCAAAAAGGAACGATTGTATTTTTTTCTTTTCTTTTCTTTTCGAATTCTACAATCATGACAATACCATGGCATGAATACATTTAATTGTATTTCATTTCATCTTCTTTTTCTGATTTGTGGTTCTGGAAGATTTTTTTTAAAGGGGAAAAAACAGTCACTGCGCATGTTCGGTGACGCCGTGGCATAGAGTCTACTGTTTATACTGAAAAAAATTGGGGTGTACGGTCAAATAAAGGAGTATCCAGTGACAGTGCCTTATAATCATGATAATAGCATCACCAACATGAAAATGAATAGGCCCCATTGTTACAAACACGTTTGAAGTCGACCCTTAAAACAAATTGGAAAGAAAATATTTAAAAATAAAATGTAACTAAAGTTATTCAACAATGTCAATGGCTAAACATATCACGTGCACACTCGAAATAGCGCAACTGGTTAATGGTTGTCATGTGTAAACTCCTACCTGGTTGGCCTTATTGAACTGCTTTTTCAGTCCTGCGAACGACATGTTGATCTCTGATTGTGTCCCTCTGGAAAATCAGGTTTGTGGCTTGACTTCGAACCCGCCAATAGCAAATGTTATGATGAAAAACACAAGGAAACGCAAATATTTCGGCCGTTTTGTATGGCTCGCGGAAGGCGTTTACGTAGTTCTCGGCAACTATCGATGATAACGCGAATTCACGCTTTTTCTCGAACTACTAAGGCGGAGTATTTTCTGGGAATTATGATTCCATCTAAGAGTATCGTTGATTGGTTAGCTGAATCCTTTTTGGGGAAAACAGCAAATTGAAAGGGTTTTACTTCCAGTAAGCGCTGTGCGTATCAGTGAAGGTGATTGGTGTACGCGTGCTACGCTACCAGTATGAACCAATCATATCAAGTTTGTCAGGAGTAGCCGGAATAGCTGTGTACCAAGCATTTCCCGCCAAGTTTAACCAGGGAACGGGGATTGGGGTTAAGCTAGTTTTGTCTTGTCACAATTTGTGCTTGTTTTCAGCCCTTTTTTTGAAGATTTCTTCAGCTTTTACTATGATTGGTGAATATGCCCCTGACAGTGGAGTAGGATCAAAAAAGAGGTCTCTTACTTCCCCTGGTAAGCATTTTTTTATTGACTATTTTTTGGTAATGCCGGTCGCCATGTTCGCATACTGCAGGCCTACATGGCCGGCCTAGGCCGTCGTGTATAGCCGGCTGCCACTGCAGTGCCAGTACGCACATGCAGTTAAGACCCTTCTTTATTTTAGTTTGAAAGGTGTTTTTAATACATAAATGATTTTGCAACCTCATCATGTATTATCCAATAGTATTATTTAACATGTTTAATGTACTTAATTTGTAATCATGTTCATTTGTTTGGCCCAAATTTGAAAGAAAATGGGAAAGAATGTCATGAACATGCATGTGACATGATGAATGTTGCAATCTAGTACCTGACACTACTTCACAGAAAAATCACCCCTTTTTTCAATTAATTTTCAAGCGCCCAAAGTTGCATCCTTCATTGTTTATGGTTATTCCCTCCACTTTCCCTCCTCTACTCTCACCCTCTCCTTTCCTTTATTTCTATTTATTAATCAGTCACTTACTTCATCGAGATTCGAACCTCGGATTCTTGCTTGAAACACGAGACTCTTAACCGCTAGGCCGCGCACGATCGCTGTTGCAATGATCAATCTTCGGACGTATTTGAAGCAGCCATTGAAATAAACTAAATATTCATGAGAAAATGAATATTCATAATGACGTATTGCACTATCATTGGCTGGCTCATGCAACGTCATGGTTGTCGGTGTCATGCGTATAAGTATAACGTACCGCTGTCTTTCAGCCACTTCAATCAGTTTTGACCGGCTGCTTCAACTTTAGTTCTGCACGACATGTGCATCCAAAATGTGCTCTAAAAACACATTTTTCCTAATTGTTTTTTCGCATTAACACAGCTTTCTGGATTCCTCTTGGTTGAAAGCACAAGGTGAGGTGAAAATTGATATGTTTGGCGGCAGGTAAATTGACGATCGAGTATGGACATTTTCCCATGAAGACAAAAGCAGCGTCAGTCAAGTTGCCAGAAAATGCAACTTGCAAGTTTTGCAACTTAGCCATAGCAGCTTAGTCTTCAGTCTACTCTTAGTCTTGTTAGTTAAAATTAAACCATGGAGCTATAAAAAGGCTCCATGGTTAAACTACCCTAGTTTCTTAGTGACAGTCTTCATTTTTTTGGGTCATGTTCATGATGTTTGTGTTGATGTGCAAATCAGAATGCAGTTTTTTTGGCAGGTATCCTATCACATTGAGTGTGCAACAATTTATGGAAGGAATGTCGAATGGGAAAAAAATGTTGCAACCTGACGCCACTTCCGCGATTGTATAGGCCTGCATACCTTATGGAGATTCAAGACAATTTTCCAACTTCCAATTTCCTAACAACATTGGAAATGTTTCTCATCATTTTTGCAATGAATGACCTTCATTGACATGATAGGCCTATATGAAGAAAAAAGTGGTGTCAGGTTGCAACATTTTTCCAAAGAATGTTGCATCCTGACACAATCTTGTTCATCGATTAAAAGTCGTTTCGGGGGATACTGCCATCTTGCTTGAAATCATGATTGCGCAATGGGGGCACACATGACCCAGACTGAAAATCAGTAATGTACACGGCATGGGGCGGTCAGACCTGTTCTGAAAAAAAATCTCTTGTTTTTTTCAGTGAAAACACAATTTGGGGGAAGGAGTTTAAAAACTGATCAATAGGACATTGAGCTGTCCATGGGTGCAAAGATTATATACGAAATACCCCACATGCAACAACATCAAGCCGAAAAGGGAAAATGGATCACGAAAAGTAGTCTTGTGACCACGCACGTTGTGGAAAATTTGGTAGGCCTATCACACTTGCGATCCAGACACTGAATGGAAACAAATTTGTATCCATATTTCTGTTAATTTTTTTTTTACATGTATCGCATACTTGCATTTATTGCCACTTTGAAATTTCAAATTTAAACCATGTTCATTTACTAAGGTTTGCCCCACTATAAATACTTGTTAGCATTGATTAAAACTATTCCTGTATTTGTCTTATCTAATTCTAGGCAACGTTGCGACGTCTGAAGGTCCCATAATGAGTCCCCCAACGAAGAAGTTGAAACAAGGTGAGCTACATAAATAGTGTGTTGCTTCAATAAAGAAAAAAAGGAAGAAAATCAGATAAACTAAAACAATGATATCAAGAGCCTGCAAAAGTCCTTTTTTTTCAAATGTTTCAAACCTTCCCTCTCTGGCTGTTAAATTCCAAACAGCTATCCTAACAGTCAAAATCAATCAAGTGACTGTTTTTAACAGTTAAGAGCTCCCAGCCTACATAAAACAGGATTGACTGGCTGTGACTGTTAAACTTATACAGCTATGTTTTGACTGCAGGTGATTGATAGCCAGCTGTGCCTACCAGTTACTTACTTTTGTCTGTTGACTGAATTTGACTAGTCTAGTGCTTGCTTTAAATATGATCTGACTGTTGGTGACTAGCTTGTGTAAAAGGCATGGCAGGGAAGAGGATTGAATTTTTTTTGACTGTCTGTGACTGTTCAGATTGCAGGAGGGTAGTTAAAGTTCAAAAACAAAAATTATGCTTAGCGCCTTAGCCTGATGACAGACTTATTTGGATATTTTCATTTCAACATGAAATTGGTTCCTAATTTGGATTCTTAGCGTAATAGATGTTCATCCCCAAGTTCAAACTTTAAGAAGCATTGTTTGTCCCTGTCAAGAAAGAGGATGAACACCGTGGTTTTTTTGCTGTTGATGGCTCTAACATTTTTATGTGTCATTTCCTCATACCTTTTGCCCCAAATACCATAAATATGTTAACATGCAATTCATAAATTCTGGTACAACCTTTTCTTTGAAGTAATTTGATACTGTTGTACTTTCTACATCTTAAAGCTACAGTCCATCATTTGTAATTTGTGCATTTTGTTCGTTTGAAGCAACAAAAGAGTTCAAAATCTAATGAAGGATACTGAGCAACTAACCCGATGAAGTTTCAGCTAAGCTTCAGCTGTACATTCCGAGAAAAACAGCATTCTAAGATCTCAATTTCAAATCCAAAGTTACTGAATCATGTTTTGAATTGTTTTGAATTGCAGCTATACGCGATGTCGCGCACTGATCCGACGAATTATAACAACCGCGTGCGCGTGTGCGTCGTTCCAATACTTGTGCGCGCTGCGCTGCGCTGAATAACAAAACGAACTACTAATTTAAATTTTCCTACGGTGCTTCTTAAGAATCACCGTTGGAAATATGCCTTCTTTCGTTGATTACTTCAAAATGACAGCTTCCCAGAAAGAATAATTTCACAGGAAGTTTAGTTCCCTTACTATCTTTCAACCAAGTTTGTTTTTCAACAATAATTATGCCAGTTACTTTTCGCAAGGCTGCAAATGATGGACTATACCTTTAAACGTACTTCTTTGACATTCAAAAATTTTGGTACAAGGTCAAAGTGTCAAATAGGTCACACATTTAAAAGTTCGGGTCTCTGATGGGGAAAACCTCTGCCTTGTGATCCTTGTTAGTTGACAACAAGTAGACAATTGTAAAAGACATTTAGAAGTATATTTTCGAATCGTCAAACCTTGAGAGAAACTGAGAAAATTGTACGATGAGATAAGATTGAGGTTTCTAATTAGTAGATTATCCTTTGTTTCCTGTTGGTTTATCTAACAAAGGAATGACTCATTGCAAGGTTTATTGCCATTTTGGGTGGGTACTGTCACAGACCTCTTTTGTCAGCACCTGAAGGTCAAATTGTAAGCTCAAAACATCTGACTTGTTGATACAAAATCCTTTTACGTTCAGTATGTTTAATTAAACAAAAGCATTGAAGGCTAGGGTTTAGAATGAGTTTTTCTTAGGAACATATTTTGTGCAACTTTCTACTCTTAAAGTATAAAAACTATTTCCTTTTTGTTTGTTTTTTATTGAAAAGTGCACTTCTTTAACATAAAAAGTGTCGTTCCTGACAACTGAGGGCGCTGTTTTAACAGTTGTGATGTCATTTCAGGAAGACACTGTTCAGTTTAGGGGTTTTCTGTTCATATTTTGAACCCTAGAATTTGCTCATTGAAAACATCTGTGAGAAAAGTTTGCTCATTGGCTTACTGCTAATACTGACACAACAACGAATCACCAAAGAAAAGGAAATTTACGACAGCAAAATATCTTTAGTTTTGTTTCACTTGAGTACACATAATAAAAAAGTCTTGAAATCAACAAAATAAACACACAAGGAAGTAAATTCTAACCACTTACCTGCTTCATTCTCACGAGACGTTTCCCCACAAACTTCTTGAGAGTTATTCCCGCTACGATGACAGTCATGCATTTCTCCATCCTTAAGAAAATTTTGTGTGAGAGGTTCTCAGTTACAATGAGTGAAGAGACAAAGCACAGTCTAAACTCCTCAGGATATTGTTTGTTTCCTCTTAAATTATCAACGGTTTGTAGTGAGTAGGGGCTTTAAACTGTTGTACTACACGCACTTTCTTGCAGTTGTGCTCTTCACTTTAATCAGCATGCAAGTTTGTTACACAGGTGGTGTTGTGTTGGGGAAATCTGACAACCCAAATTGACAGCTGGGAAGCCCATCATTGTATCACAGCTTTTGACCTATTTGATCAGTTTTACAGCTGTGTACTCTCATTTCTGTGCTGTTATCCTTTTTGCAGATTTTTAAACAGTTTTTTGCTTTTTAGTTAACTTAACAAATGTTTTTGTTGGTGGTATGATATAATGGCACGTTGGGCGACCTATTGCCCTTTCTACCATAAGCAGTACTGCTGCGTTACAGATCAGAAGGCTATTCTGTGTTGGTAAAAAAATCAAGATTATGACAGACGTAACATACGAAAGGACAAGCATAGATAATTTGTGAGTGCTACAAGAGACGAATGGACTTAGCTGTTTATCTGAGTAGTCTTTTAGCCCGGCCAACAAAATATTATGTCATGTTTATCATACAATGTGGTGTATATTCTTGCGTTTTTTTCTTTGTTTCAGCTCGACTTCCCTTCAAAGTCATTTCATCCCCTTCTCCGAACCAATGCGACAAGCCTTCAGTGACTGCCAGCCCCCTCCCATCCAAGAAACGGAAGTTGTCCGGCACTGATAGATCTCAAACTCCTAACCACCCGACCAAAGTCAAGAGCACTGATGCCAAGTTGAGCGCCAAGAAACCAGCTGACAATCCCGCCAAGAAGTTCTTCGTCAAGAAAGTTTTGTCCTCCCCCGTTCCCCCTAAGAATCCACGGATTGAAACAATCGATTTGGATCCGGAGGTGAGCTCGAGTTGTGAAGATCAGGAATCGAACAAGCCTACCTCGTCTTCGGCGACTCCGAAGAGATCCCTCGCCTCCAAACCGAAATCCTTGGATAGCTTTCTTCAGACCACTCAGCAACCTCAGGTATCGACGTCCGATGATGTCTTTGATCTCTCAGATGACGACATTTTGGTTATCATCGAGGAGGAGCTGTCAAGCAAGGAGAACCATGACGGTCTCTCGGCAACAGAAACTATGGTCGCGGATGTTGAGTCTTCTCGTCAAAGTAGCCAGGCGGCTACTCCTAGTCAGAAGTCATCAAGGAGTACTGCTTCCGAGACAGAGAAAACATCTGATGACAAAGAGTCTAAGCTCAAGAAGGAAGCACCCTTGTCTGAGATGGATGTTAGTATGACGTGTCTCGATGATTCTGCAACAGCGAGTAAACTCAGCTATGATGCGGATTCTGAAGATGGTAACGATGATGAGGAGGCAAGAACCGTCAAGTCATCTGAGGGGTCGAGCGAGGCCGAGAGCTCCACTGGTGGTTCGACAACCAACGCTGGGCCTGCTACGCCAAAAGGAGTTGGAAAACCTGTCAAGAAGGTTTGAGTTTTGTTTAATTCCTTCATCTTCTAACTCTCTTGCGGTTTTGCCATAAATCTTCTGAATCGTCCAAGTTTTTGTCCACGATGTTGGAATTTGCTTTATACAGCTACCTTTAGCATTGGTGAGATTCTGTAGGGTTCATCTGGCAAAATGCTAGCATTAGGATAAACGTTTATACATTTAATTAATGTTTATAAAAAAGTAATTGTTGTTTGGACTGTTTTCTTTTCAGACTCCACTTTCTGCCAAAGCTCTGAAGAAACTGGAAGAAAAGGAACAGTTGAGAGAAGAAAAGGTAAGGAATTCATATTTTTTTTAAAAAAAATTTTGGGGGGTAACTTTTGTATTGAAGAGTTGTATGCATGTGCATGCCAACTCAGGAACAATCTGTGAGAATGCGCCTGTGATATAGTCAAACCACTTGAGTTGAGTGTCAGGCCAAGTCTTAAGTTTTTAATTGAGTCCGACTCTTATCAACCTGAGTATCTAAAATGACACCAGATGGATTAGAACTCCTTAAATACTGGCATATGGTTAAGAAACGTCTTTTTTCCACCGTGAATGCACTGTTTTCAAAACATAATTTTCCAAGAAGAACAGGAGTGTTTCTTAGGCAAGTTACCAGAGATGGTTTAGTAATGTTTTTTTCTGTTGGCTTTATAGATAAAATCACGCATGGAGAAAAAACGCAAACTTCAAGAAGAGGAGGCGGAACGGAAACGACAGAAGATGAACCTGAAGAAGGAGAAGGAGCAAGAACGAGATGAGGCGAGGAAACAGAAGGAGATGGAGAAAGACGTCAAGAGGAAAGAACGACAACAGAAGAAAGAAGAAGATGAGAAAGAAAAGGAGCAGAGGAGGATGGCTAAGGAAGAGGAACGCAAGAAGAAACAAGAAAATATGGAGTGAGTTCAACGTGGAAATGTACAAAGTACAGTTTACTCTCATTAACCCTAATTGCCCTGAATCCTTCAAAATCCTCTTTGCCAAAGTGGAGGAATTTGGAGGATTGAGGTTACACGGCAAAAGTGCGTTACTGTTTTCGTAGGAATTACTTTGTCGAGGTCATGGGCCGGACCTTGTGGTGTTTTTGCTCAGCCATGCATAAATATAGGCCTGGATTATGCTTAACATCCTCCGTACTGCTCCAGGATGTCACTGGCCAAGCCTCAACATATTGACAGTCACTGCCGCAGGATGTTGCAGGATTCAGGCAGTGGGCACCCCACCACGGACATTATTCAAGAAAAAATGGAGAATTTAGCAGGATTGAGGTTATGCTATTTTTCCATGGAGGCAGTTGGAAGATTTTGCAGGATTGAGGCTACCTCCTAGCAAAAATGCCTAGGGAGTTAGGGTTAATCAACAACATTGAATGGTACAGCGTTCCGCTCTCCGACAATTCATTTTTAGATATTCCAGGATCCAACAGCATTATTGTTTCCTTTTTACTCTAGTGCCAAGATGGAGGAGAAACGCAAGAAGAACGAGGAACGCCAACGACAAGAAGAAGAAAAGCAAAAACAGGAAGATGAAAAGGTCAGCTGTGAATACTTTTTAAAAAATACAACATCTTTGAGAATTATTTTACATGACGGAAGTGGTGGAGTGCATTCACTGGTAGTACAGGTGCAGGGTACTCTATTGAAGTGAAACACGGCTACCCGTAAAAGAAACCCGACCCAAAAATTCAAATCCCAGAAGTTGTCGGAAGGGCTAGATTTGCGGCATGAACTGCAATTTTTTCGTGAGCATCATATGTCCTGCGTTACAATCAGGCATGCAGCTTTTCCTCGGATCTGCTGATTCCCTCATTTTTCACTTCTCATGAATGCCATTACAAATTGCAAAACACTGTGCAAAGTATTGTGTGGTTGGGAATTCCTTCGTTTTTTCTAAATTCCCAGTTAAAGTTACGTGACTGTACACTGCACACAAACGTGAAATCTGTTTTGGTTTTCGATATAGCCCGGTTTTCGTTTTGAAATTCCCCACAAATAGCATTCGAAACATTTCTTTTTCATTGCCCGAGAAGTTACTAAGTAATTTGTAAAGTTGGTTACGGGTACCCGATCCCATAATCTGGAACCGGTTCCTGAAATCAACGATCGGGTACTTGGGTACCGCGTTCAGATGGACACCCCTACACAAAAATAGCGCACAGAGGTTCAAATGTCTAAAACTTTAATTTGCGGGAACTAGTGGGCTAGTTGATATTGTCATTTGACTGTTTGAGTCAAAGACTGACTGACTTACCGACCGACTGACCAACTGATTTTGTATGAATAATGTCCTACATGTCCTGATCAGACCAGTCAAGCATATGAGAAACAGTTTTCAAAACTAAAAATTTCATTTACTAATTATTCTTACAGCGTGAGAAAGAGGCGAGACAGAAGAACTTCTTCAAGAGTTTCTTCAAGGAGGCGGTCGTACCAGTCAAGAAGCCACAGGAGAAATCTTGTGGATGGTTTGCTCCGTTCCAAGTCAAGGACGACATGGTCTTGGCTCCTGTCCGCCGGTGCCAGAAACTTCCTGAGGTTTTGGAAGAATTTGACACTGCATTTGAAAACCAGGTATCTTATTTACTTAAAATTTTGTTTCCAAAAAGTCGCTCTAAAAAAAGTTCATTTTGGAATTTGTGGATCATATTTTATGTGCATCGCCATTGTACCGAAGTTTCATTTCTTTCATTTAAGAACATTTATTTACATTAAAAGCAAAACATTGAATGTTACCCGGAACAATTAGGGCGGCATGATCTTCAGAAGTCAAAGTTTATAGTGGCACGCCTTACTTCACTACAAAACTGAAAAAGAACACTGAAAATTCCCGATCTGGGCCGTAAAAAATGTCTCTGTTGAAAAGATAAAACAGCGTTCAGACAATTTACAATTTGAAATTGTAAAAATATAATTTTGGCAAGTTTTCCAAATTTGTGTTTAAAGGGAGAGACTTAATTCCTCCAGAATTAAGAGTGTGGTTTTGTTTTCTCATCATGCACTTTTTTTTGGTTCTATTAACAGAATTTGAGTTCACTATACTTGGATGGACTGAAGAGCAAGACTTACGTCGTCGGGAAGGCAGGTCGAACACCTCAAGGTGAAAGTGAGGCACAGGAGTCTAGCAGTCGGATAGGCACACCGTCGGTGGAGAAGATGCAGCCAGACGGGTGAGTATGGTCTTGGGAAAGTCTTGGCAAGATCGTATTGAGAAAAAAGTTATTCATTTATAGGTAGGGAAGATCATTTGTAATTTGTGCATTTTTCGCGTTTGATCATTTGAAGCAACAAAAGTCCTCAAAATCTTAAGAAAGATGCTTAACTAACCTGATGAAGTTAATAGCTCAGTGAATGCTGTTTATTCTGAGAAAACAATTTTTGTAGGATTTTGATTTCAATTCAAAAGTTGCTAGTCATGTTTTGAATTGCACCCGAAATCAGCGTCCGGGACATGTTCTCATTCAGCCGATTGAAGCTACGTGATGTCACACACTGTACCGACAAATACTTGCAACCCCGTACACATGGGCACTGTGTCAACGATTGCGTGCACCCATTCATGGATTCGCTCAATCCAACTACAAGCAGATATTTCCAAAAATGTGTCACTTGACATATCTTTGGAAATGAACTTCTTTTACTGTTTTCTTTCAAATGACAGCTTGCCAGAAGGAATAATTTCATAGGGAGTTTAGTGCCATTTCTATCTTCAAAACCAAGTAATGTTTTTGGTTGGTCATTTTTTGGAAAGCCGCAACTAATCTGCTGTACCTTTTAACACTTCCATTTTTGACTCAATTTCAGTGATTCTCAAGATGTTCAGCTGGTATCTGAGACACCAGCTAAGCCAGCCAAGAAGCTCGTCAGGATGAAATGCAAACTGCTCCAGTTTCATGAGAACTATCGGCCTGCTTACTACGGCACCTGGAGACGGAAGAGTCCAATGATTAACCCTCGCAACTATCTCAAGAAAGATGAAGTAAGAATCATATAAATTCCATATCTGGTTTGCCCTTTTTGTTACATCATCATTTCTGATATTGACTTTTTGTTTTGAAATTATACATAATTTATTTGTTCCTTATTTCTACTTTTTTAGGATTTGTTGGATTATGAAGTGGACAGCGATGATGAATGGGAGGAGCCTGGTGAGAGTCTGTCACACTCGGAGGTGAGAATCACGAATTCTAAAAATCAGTTGCAAAATAGAAAGTTTGGCGCAACCAAATGCTTGTAATAATTACTGTGCTCTGTAGGTCTCGTTTAAATGACGTCATTCCCTACAGACCATCCACGTGCATCGGCGTTTTGAGCGTCAACTTGCAGCTGCGTCGTATTTAGAACACATTTCGAGCAACAAGCGCACGATTTTGGAACATTTTCAACACTGCGCAATGCGTGCTTGATTGCGTAAAATACGCAGTTGCAGTTCTCCTACAGAGATGGCGGTCATTGAACGGAATGGATAAAAACTAGAAATGTGTTTGTGGACAAACACAAGCTGTTTCGGATATTCGAAATACTCTGAGCACGGGATGAACAATCAGTGACGTCACTATAAATGTCATCTAAACAGCACATTATAATATGTACATGTCGAGTTACAACCAAATCGAACATTTTAGTTCTGTAGATATAGACCTATAAAAGAATAAAATGCCCCTTTAAGGAACTTCACATGACATTTGATGATGATGTCACTTCAATTTCCATCTATAACACATCCATGTGAATATGCATACCAAGTTTTAACCCAATCAGACTTGTACTTCCGAAGTTCAGTTTGAAGAAAAACGTGTACAAAACCAATAGGGAAATAATGCATCTTTAATGTGATGTAACCTGACACCTCATGACGCCACGATGACGATTTTCTTCTTGGACCATCGATGGCTAGTGGTCTAAGTGTGTACCAAGTATAAAGTCGATCAAATTTACGAAAGTGCCAAAGTGGAGCGTTTTAAAACGTGTACAAAACCTATGAGGAAAATGTACATCTTTAATGTAAAGTAACGTGACACCTGATGACGTCACGATCATGAATTTCTTCAAGGACCATTTGTGGGTGATGGTCTAAGTGTGTACCAAGTGTAACATCCATCAGATTTACGAAAGTGCCGAAATGGAGCATTTTAAAACGTGTACAAACCCTATGGGGAAAAATGCATCTTTAATGTGACGTAACCTGACTCTTGATGACGTCACGATCACGAATTTCATCTAGGACCCATCTGTGGGTGGTTGTCTAAGTATGAATTAAGTTTAAAGTCGATCAGATTTACGAAGATGCCAAACTGGAGTGTTTTAAAACGTGTACAAAACATATGGGGAAAAATGCATCTTTAATGTGACGTAACCTGACACCTGATGACGTCACGATCACAAATTTCTTCTAGGACCATCTGTGGGTGGTGGTCTAAGTATGTACCAAGTCTGAAATCAATCGGATTTAAAAAAGTGGCAAAGTGGACTGCCAGAAGAAACGTGTGTTAAACCTATGGAGAAAAAGTCTGAAAAAGGAGAAGAAAAAAAAAGAAAAAAAAAAATCTTAACGAAAACAAGAGCTGTTTCGGTGTGTCACCGAAACAGCTAAAAATTTGAGGTATACGCAGTTTGAGTTAAGCAAGGTTGCCGATTTTTCTATAGTCATGTCATCTACATGTACATGGGTGGCTTGGTGACTGTTTTGGCAGCGTTTTCTGTGGACTGGCTGAACAAAAGTTCGAGTTGAACAAAGATACCGGTGCGGGTATTTCCGGGGTTTATCATGTATATAATATCCTAATCTCTTGACGGGAATAGAGTATTACTTTGAATAATGAAGTTTCGTGTTATCCGAGTTTGAGTTTTAAGGAGAGTTCACTGTATAGGCTACATCTGTGTTTCGACTGTTTGGCCTTAGACATTGAAATCAAATGCTGCAATGTCAACAAGGTATTTGCAATGTCATCATGGTAATAGGAAACACCAGGATAATGTGCCTTTCATAAGATCAATTAATGATGTTATTTTTGTTGTCTGTGCTTCCAGGGGGAAGATGACGGTGAGGAGGTTGACGATGGGGGGGATTCCGACGATGGATTCTTTGTTCCTCATGGCTACCTCTCGGAGAGCGAAGGATGCGAAGATGAAGTAAGTACCAACGACAGTTTTCCTCACAAGATTTGTCAGACTAAATTTTCAAAACTGTTCACACTTGATTTAGTCTGCCGTTTTTAAGTCAGTGAGCATTTTTTGTCAAAGATTTTCAATTTTGATTTTTTTTTTTTTTTCAGGAGGAAGCCGAGAACTGGAAAGAGCGACGAGCAGCCAAGGCTAAATCCTGGGAGGTCGAGCTGAAACGACAACAGGGAGTCCTGAAAGCAGTCCTGATTGGCTGTATCTGGGCAACCGGCGCTCAACAATCGACCAGTAAGATGCTAGATGCTTACAAGGCTGTTGCCTTGACGACCGTTCCTATAGATACGAGATCGAAGAAGCAGGTAGCAGCAGCCAATGTGACGCACTCGGCCGAGGAGTCATCGAAGACGTCGGTGCATCCGAAGGGACCGTGGAGTGATATAGGAGCTTCACTGAAACGACCCGTCCCAGCAGAAGGTATTTTTATAATTTTCTAAGTTCTTATAGACATTCGGCGGCCGCTATTTTCTGCGATTGCACCTGGCTTGCGTGAGTCGGGCTCAGGTAGGACACATGCACTCTGGGATCCTTCGGCCAATAGGAATACCAACATGCATGCGCCTCGTCTTTAAGAACGCGAGCAGCATGCACGTGAGCGTGGCATCACCGCAGTAACATCTTCTAATTCTGGTCGCCAAATTCCACTATACCATGCTTCAGACTAAAACATGTCCCGATCAACTCAACTCACTTTCTTTTGAGTCACTTCAAAGGACCGCAACAGGGATCTTTTGCTTGTAGTCACTTCTAATTGTTTCAAACGTCAAATTTAAATTCAGACTAGACTTGTTTGACACGTCCCTGAACTAAGAAAAGTTGAACTGATAACCCAATCTCTTATTCTAACTATTGCCATGCTCAGCTGATGCTTGCTGGCATAACAAATCAAGCAAGAATTAATTTGTTGAAATACATCGATCTGTAGAATTGCAAAAGAAAGAGTCTCTTGTTCCAACTTAAACATTTTCTTGTGTTTAATTCTAAAATATTTTACTAAGGGAATAAATGTGTGCTGCGGAGGTTTTTATCACTCTGTTTAAGACCACTTAGAGTCTGGGTGCTGATAATTACCCGAACCGGAGGCGAGGGTAATTATCAGCACCCAGACTCTAAGCGGTCTTAAATACCGACGGAGCACATATTTATTCCCATTCATAAATACCTTTTCGGTAAAAAAAAATCATATAATTCGTTCAAAACATCCCGATTTTGTTCAACACATTAACTTTATGCTTTTTGAAACATCCCTCTTGCAAAATAATGGAGTGTTCAGCTGGCGAGTAAGATGTAAACAACCCTTTTATGGAGATTGACGCGCGCGTATCATGTTCTGTGCGATGTCGCGCAGAACGCACCTGGCGCGTTGTGTTTTGAATTTAGAACTATAAAATTCTGACTCCCTGGTAGTGTTGCGCATGCCTATGTGAGTATTGTGAACGTTCAACCAATGAAACGATAAGAGGCACTGGATTTTTAGGAGTCCACATTTTATTGTGACACTGGAAAAGTGTTTAAAACCAGCTAGCCATGTCTTTATCATCCGTTTAAGACCGGCCACGTGACGGGCTCTCGACCAATAGGAATAGCTAAACTGTCTGAGGTATTTATGAATTTTGTTTAAAACTTTGTTATAGCCATGCCGGATCTGATTCGCCTTGTTCACGGCAACACAGCGGGGATCAAGACGCTACAACGAGAATTCCGCGAGTACTGGCGTCTGAAGGACCTGAGCAAGAAATCTGGGCAAACCACTCCCAGGCCAGAGACACCCACGACAGCTGAAGCTAGCCAATCAGTGCAGACTTCGTCGGAAGAACCACGGATTGTTGGGACCGAGTCGCCACTCCCTGGACCCACAGGTGGTGAAGTTAAGACACCTGTTCTTAACGAGCTCAACCCTGGTATGAAATCCCCCAGCGTGCAAACACAAGGCAGAGAAGCTACCCCTGTTAGCGATGGCGGTACACCCGAGGTAACACATGCTGGTCAATCGTCACCAGCTAACCCAACCGGTGACTCCATCGAGTGCTCGATCTCCAAGCGTCAGCTGATGATCACCATCAACGACATCGCAGTGCGCGAGAAACGTCCGCAGTTCCCCCGCACCTGCTGGTACGTCCACCAGCGCGTGTTGGAAAAGTACAACCAGCAGAATCTGCCGATTCCGTGCCAGTGGCAGAACATCACCAAACCGCAGAAGACGCTGCGCGCGGAGAGCCCCCTCGTTGGTCATTCCTTGCCAGCGTATGGTACCCAGACACCTGTGCCAACGCAAGGTGGTTACACAGCGGTGATGATACAGCAGAATCCAATGCTAGTTGGCAGTGGGCACCAGCCTGCAATTTATGTATCAAACTCTTCGATGCATTTACCGCAACCGTCAGGAACAAATCAAGGTAATACGATCCCGCCACGTACTACGGCGTCCGGTCTAAACCCCCTTGCTGTGCTGAACCCTCATGCCTCCGTGCTTCAGCCTAGCAGTGTAGCCCTACCCTTTCAGCTTCAAGTCGCTAACGGCATGTCCGCATCCGAAATCATGCAGAGGTTATCGGCGACGGTTCCCATCCAGCAGAATCAGTCTCCTCCCACGCTCTCTGCCAACCCTGCCCACGTGTTCAACCCCATCACGCCAGGCCAGATGCATTATTTGAACATGCTACCTAAACCCACAGTGGTTCCAAGTCCGCAGACGGTCAGAATCACAGCGTCCCAGATAAACAAAGCCGCAACGAGTTATGCTGTTAAAGTCCCACGTACAAGCCCTAATGATATCAAAGCTATGCTGTCTAGCCAAGCAGCTAAACCGACAGCTAGTCCTACAAATGTCAAGTCTGATTCCAAATCTTCAACCGCAGTATCGGAGGCAGCACCCGCACTGTCCCCTGGCCACACCCAAGAGGTATCAGCCGTACCTCCGGCACAGAAACCCGGCGTCAAAACCTTGAAGAGTTTCTTCAACGTTAAACCCGTCCCTAAATCACAACTGGACCAAACTGAAACCTCCAATTCCTTCAGCGAGTCTAAGATGAAGAAAGGTCCGGAAGAAATGAAGGATGCATCAGAAAGCAATGATGCAGTTCATCCAGTAGTTGCTGATGACAAAGAGAAGACTCAAAGTTGCATTGATGTTGGAAAAGAAATGGTACAAAAAAAGGTGGAAGAAATGGAAGTGATTGAAATAAACTAATAATTTGCTGAAATGTAATTTATTTACTGATGTTCAGTTAGTAAATTACCCAAAAAAATTTGTCTGTTGTGAAAAAAAAAATGAATCGTGAAATTAATTTCTTCAAAGGCCCATTTATTGGCGATTTTATCCCAAGAAAAAATGAAAGCCAATATGTCTGGGAAAAGGTTTAGTTTTACAAGTTCAAATCTTCCTGAGAGTTATCAGAAAAATCAAACTTGTAGCTTGTCGTTCTCAGTAATCTGACTTTCCGGATATACAGTGCGCAAACAGTGGAGAAAATTCACTTGAAATGTGGTTTGTTGTAAAAGACAAAGTGTGTTTAGTCGATTGCACAAGTTTCATGGACATCCAAGACAAATTTTTCAAGCTCATTTAATATCAAATGAGAAATCATGGTTTTATTTAATGGCAATTGATCACTATTTTACAAAATAATTCCCTTTTTTTTTTCGGCCATCTTTTTTTTTAGGTATATTTGTTGCCCAAGACGGACTAGTTATTGAGTAGATTTTTGGTTTTTTTTTTTTTTTTTTTTTTTTTGCAAAACTCAAATTTGTTATGAGTGTTTATATTTCATTTCTGCTGAGTGTTATGCATAACCAGGGATGTTGTATGAAGTATTTGCTTAGTTTAGTTAGAATTTGTTTTAGAAAGATGTTGTTACATATAGACTAGCCTTACATGTTTGCATACTTTATTTTATTTAACTGTACATTTTGTTAAGGCAGATTTGTGTAAAAACAAAATTGATGGAAATTTGGTAAAAGAGTTTTCATGATCAATAAATTAGGAAATAAAATACATAACTAAAACAAAATATTTCTTGACTTAAACACTATACATGTATAACAGTAATTAAATACAAGAAAAAAGCTACTTTCGTGTTTTTCTCTGGGAAAAAAATTGCTGTCATATAATAGATGATTCGGAGTTACATTAAGATACACAGGAAGTTTATTTTTATGTACTTTTTGAGTTTCTTTTCATTTTTTCTTGCACGATATTTATACAAAGATTTTACATATGTTATCCTCTTTCTTTGTAAACCATAATGTACCAAAGATCATGTGGAAAATACTAGTGCAGGGTAAGTGTCTTGAGTACTCATGAGTAGTGTTTGCTACTCGTGGTTTTTCATCTACTCAAGTACTCTTCCTGGCGTGAGTTGAATTAGCTACTCACGAGTAGCAATTGTTTTTTACAAGTGCTGACTTAGAAAAAAGTAACCACTAATCGGTTTCTGCACCAAACTTGTCTTTTGTCTTAATACGTCCCCCGCAATAAAGGAATCACTACCTCCATCTGTTTCCTTGGGATTCCACTAGCACTTCCAACAAATAAATTATCAAGTAAAATACGCCAACATTTTGCAGAGTAAGGATATCTCAGTGCTGAAGAATGTGGCATTTCTTGCACGCTGTTTAATTATTCGTAGTTGCGTCCTCAGTAATGTTATGCCATTTTTCTGTTTTGATGGAAATTTAGTAAACTACTCATGAGTGCTCAAGTACTCGCGAGTAATTTCTCTGCGAGAAGCAAGTACTCGAGTAGGAAAATCCAATACTCGCCCAGACCTACAGCATACCATTTAAAAAACAGTGCATCAATTTTCTTTATACAGAGATAAAAAACTCGCAAGTTCATCTATCATTAATTTCATTCATTAAATGGCGTACTGCAGCAAATAATCCAAAATGTTATGTGATATTTGAACTTACAACCGAAGTGTTTCATCTTGAGATAAAAAAAATGGTTTACATGTTTTTAGACATTGATAGGTGAAAAGAGGTATAAAAGGCCAGCTTAACATTAATGATATTTGTACATAGTAATATGTAGAATTAAAATGTAGCATTTATTCAAATATTCAAGTGATGTCCTGAAGTATATGTTCAATTTGTGGAGAAGAGAAGGTCTTCAAGCACTTGTTGTTCGTGACCAAGTTGAAATGATAAACATTGTACATCGCCTCGAATGAGCATTTAATAACTTTCTAGCTATCTTGAGATGAACAGGCAACTTTTAAGACTACAAATACTGACATTGTGATTATATAACAACTGAATAAAAGTGGAAACAAAACCTATGTTGACAGCCAAAAAAAAAAACCTCACTGCGTCTTTATTTCAAGTTGTGCACTTAATACACTTATAGAATAATAGTTTCACTCTCAAAAACTCTTTTCCCACAACAAAGGCCAACAAACTTCGAACGAGACACTGAACGAATTAAAATAAGTATCTTGTGTGTGTGCGCGCGTTAAAGGTGCAAAAAAACACCAACATTTCTATATGAAAAACTTTCAGTGTTTGGCAGAGGTGAAAATTGAAAATAGAAGTTAATTCGTCAAGATAACTCATACAAGTTGAAAGACTTTGTTGTACAAACAGTCTACAGACGTAAACATTCGGACCTATTTAATACTTCCTGCCCTGTAGCCTCTGGAATTCGGGAAGTAGACCCACTGATCGTATTCCATACCTAAAAATAACATTAAAGTTAGATTCTCATACTACTAATAGTAAACAAAATTCAATGCAGGACATCTTACGGAATTAATTGTGCCCAGAAAAAAAATGCCCGATCCGACCTCCTCAACGTATCCAGAACACAATTATTATATATTTTTTTGGGGGGGGGGGGCAAAAAAGTGTTTGTTCACCCAAAAAAGTTGAGGCGTGGGGTTCGGGGCCCGCTTAAGGGCCCCGGAAATATATAAATGTACATTTTTTGGATTCTAGATGCTGCCTGGTTAGACCCGTGAACGTGGCGTTGTTACAAGCCGTGCGTTCACGGGTCTAGATGCTGGTGTGATCTGAGGCAATTTCTGAGCACTTTAACCAATTTGTTAAGCAAAAGATAGTGGTGTCCGCAGTGGCTGCCGTTTTTGCGACGTGAATCGAGTTAGTTTTTTATTTACTTGGCGCCCCCCCCCCCCCCCCATCCGCCGTTGTGCCAGGCACAAAATAACTGCGAACCAGTAACAGCCTCACCAACAAGACGAGGGCGCTACATGACATTTTGATTGGCGATCTACATGTACCTGTATATGTGTTTGCTAAACACACATATTCTGTGTTTAACACATTTCTGTGGTGATCAGCTGAGCTCATTTGGCTCCGCCTCCAGGCGCGAGGTCAGGCCAAGGTCAACGTTATAACAAACGGTTCGGCGCCGTGCTGTCGGTCAAAGTTCACCATAATAAGCATATCAAAGCAAAAGAGCGGTACATGTAGTACAAATTCCGATGCATTTTGTCCACGGCATTGAATGACGGACCCTCCCACTGTACATACACATGCAGAGCTGCAATAAACCAGTATTCTAGAATCGTATCTATTGTGCTTCGTTGAATTAGAATTTAGCGATTCAGTTGCTAGCGCAATTACACATAAACAACCTCAAACACTATCATTATTATTAGGGTAATTTAGACTGAAATCCACGATGAAGCTACGTTGGGGTATTTGCACGACCGGTCTAATCAGCAATGACTTCGTGTTGGCGCTCAGCCTTCTCCCTGCTGAAGACCACGAGGTGGTTGCCGTAGCTGCTCGGTCTGAAGCCAATGCTAAGAAGTTTGCTGAGAAACACAAGATTGCCACGGCTTATGGCGGATATGAGGCTCTGGCAAAGGATTCCAATGTTGGTAGGTGATACCGAATGCCCTCCAAATGTAAATTGACAATGATCGACGTGTATGCCTATTCGATTGTGGATCGTTCTGTAGTCATGATGACGTCGTCATGTATCAAATTACAAGCGATTTTATTTCAAAAAGTGACAAACCTCTTTCATTTATAACTCTTGAACAAAATGATCAGTCATCTTTGCAATCTGATAGACCATACTTTGATAAATATTTACGAGGTGTACGTGAAGTCGCGTGACATCCTTCCGAGGTTACCGGAAGGTCAAGTTATCGGAGAATTCAAAATGCAAACAGAAGCCTCGATGATCAAATTAAAACCAAACTTTCTTCCAAACGATTAAAAGGGATGATGACGATAAACCTTGTATTAACTTGAACTATGGTCCAACAATGTGGGGAAAATGTGACGTCATTTAGGGTTGAATTTTAAAATTAATAATGTCAAATGAATATTGTACCGTTCTTTTTCTGTGAATTGTAGACACAAATCATGGTCTCACTCAGGCAATATTTTTTTTATTCCCCGGCAAGACATTTGACCTTTACTTCCGATGTTACAGTAAGCAAATTGTAGTTTCTAGTTAGTCTAGTTTCATATTGTCTTGTAGATATCGTGTACATTGGCTCATGGATCCACGTCCATCTTCCTTTGTGCAAGCTTTTCCTTGGCCACGATAAGAATGTCCTCTGTGAGAAACCCTTGGCGCTGAACAAGAAGGAAGTCCAGGAGATTGTGGACTTTGCCAAGGAGAAAAATCTCTTCTTCATGGAGGTAAATAATTGCTGGACAATTGGAGCCAGTCAGACTTGCATTTCCATTCATTGGTCTAATGTGTAGCAAACTAATGGTTTCTAAACATGTACAAAACCAATTATTGACGTTCTTTTTACACCATGACAGTTTAAATGAGTAAAAACGACGATGTGACCTTTTTTCTGTATATAGGGCTGGTGGAATCGATTTTTCCCCATGAACGTAAAACTCCGTGAGCTTCTTGCCGCAGGTCATATTGGCGAAATCAAGACAGTTTTGGGATCTTTTGGTATCCCCAAATACAAGGATGAAAGAATCGAAAACAAAGGTACGATAATACGACAATTAATGAAGGTTTAAATATTGACCTCCTATAGGGCGTGTGGACGAGATTTTTACCGGCGTGTGTGAAATTGCGAGAACTGTTGGTTGGTGGAGGCATTGGCGACGTCAAGTCAGTCAGTGGTTCGTTTGGGATACCGATCATGAGAGATGAAAGAATAAGACTTAAAGGTAGGAGTGTTGGGGAACTAACCTTCACTAACCTCTGGTGATTGTATCATAGTTATTACGATTGACGACAACTTGGCACGATCAAGGTGTTGGCTGCATATATCACAAGTTGTAAGAATCACAAGTGGTTGGCTGACGTCTCGCAATAGTTTGATTTCTGATTTTTCACAGAGTACGGAGGAGGCGGACTGTTGGATCTTGGAGTGTATCTTGTTCACGTGACGCTGATGATATTTAACCAGACGCCGCTATCTTGGTCCACCAAAGGATTCCTTGCACCATCAGGTAATTCAAAGGGTTTTCGTGTCCAAAAACGAAACTGTCCAGACGTGCTTATGGAACGTTCGTAAGTATTTGTTACAAACATTTTAGGCTGACGTAATTTTTAAGCTGACGTTTCTGGAATTGATTTTGTTATAAACACTATCTTCGCGACATTTTGGAGCTTCACTAAAGCTAAAGTGAACATCGTAATATAGAAAGCATACATCAAAGGAATACTCAGATTCTAGGTGCGTTTGGTTTGTTTCCGTAGGCGTGGATGAGACTACAGTTACAACCATTCTGTTCCCGAACAACGCCATAGCAACGCTGTCGTGTAGCGTAGGGGTGCATCTTCCAAATGAGTTCGAAATCCGAGGCACTAAGGGATATATCAAGGTACGAGGTGGCTTATACCGTAGCCCCGCCCCGTGACGCTTTTGACCAATCACAGAGCAACTTGTCACGAGCTGTATGCAGTTGCAGTATCCGGTTCGTGACTTGGTCACACCCGCGCAGGCGCCACAGATTACTAGCGCCCATTGGCTATAAGAAACACGCCACTTTGGACTCTTCTGGTTCCAATGCTACTTATTGTGCAGTGGGCGTGGTTTAAACTTAAGTTATTTGACATCACAAAATAGAACGCAATGATTACGACATAAAAATCTCGTCTTTACTTAAACTTTCTCTCAGATTCCGCCCATGTTTTGGTGTCCATTGAAGATGGAAGTGACCACCTTCATTCAGAGAAGTGATAATGTCTTGGATATTGAGGAAAAACACGAGGTAATGGAATTCCCACTTGCGAGTGACAAAGAAGGATTTAATTACCCAAACAGTGCTGGGTTTCAGTACGAAGCTGAGGCAGTGCGTCAGTGCATTATGAAAGGTGAGCTGGATAATTGTAACAAAAAGGAAAATTATACCAAAAGCGTGCTTGGACGTTTTACATTCGTGGCAAATTACGGGTTTTTTTTAAGATATCAGGAAAAGACGGTTAATTGTGAAGAAAAAGCAGTGTTTCGACTTTTGATAACAAAATATGTTTATGTTTGCAGCAGTTTTACTTTTTTTCAAAATATGTTTATAAGAGATTTGAAACACGATAAATTATACCAAGGGCAAAACAGTGTTTGAAAGTTTTGCATGTACGTTTATACAAACTCTCAAAAGTCAAACAGATTGTTTTAAGGGATTGTCTCTATACAAAAAATATGGTCCATTTTTTTCGGACTTGAGTTGGGAAACTTAAAAATGTAGCCGGACTCGAAGGCATAGTTAAGAGGAGTCTCCTATTCGATTTTTATTAGTTGACAACAATACGACAACTTACCTAGTATTTAGAGTGTGAATTTTTCGATGCTTTTGTGTCGTCCATAGGTCTGAAAGAATGTCCCACTGTCAGTCATAAGGACAGCTTGTTGGTGCATGAGATACTGCAAGACGCACGGCACGATGTTGGATATCTACTCGATGCCGACAAGACCCGGCAGACGACGACTATGCCTTGCCAGTAAAATCTTACCAAATAAGGTAACGCCACGCTCACGCGCGCGTTCTTAATTTGCGTCGCGCGCGTGAAAACGTTTTCCTACTGGTCAAAGGAGTATTGAGTGTGCGCGTACAATTTATACGCGAATGTAATCCTATTGGACAAAGGAGAATTGAGCGCGCGCGTACCACCTGTGCGATACGCGTGGTGCCATTTCAATAAATGCTTCAAAGGGATTTTTTTATGTAGTTGGGATTTGAATCATGTTCTCAATGGCATGCAATGGCTTGGTATTAAAATCTTCTGATATGACTTTTAAAGGATAAAACGACCGATCTTTTGTGCATAAAGTTACAATAACGAATTAGTGCCTTCCTGATAAGTTAAATTCTGAAATATACTAACAAATTTATTAATGACTATGTTTGTTTAAAGTTTGTGTTTGAGTGTTATGCCGTTTCATAATACCATTGTGAATACAATGTGTATTTCATTTTAAACCACAGTGAATTTACATTTCAATAATTTCTTTAAGATTTTTGCCTTTTAAGTTGTTTTCACCGTCAATGACACGGCAGGATGTAAACATATATGTAAATATGACTTCAATCAGTCAATATTGGTTCATAATTCTATATTATTATTCCACACATCTTAAAATATGAGCTTGATATAATGTGTATGTCATTTATTTTGATTTCATATGCAGCGAATATTGAATAGAGAAAAGGAACAAATGTGATCAAAAGCTTGAAAAAAAAAACACACAGAATAAAAAGGTATTAGAATAGGTAACAAAATATAACTTTTTTATTGATTCAATTGTAAGGCAACAAAGAATGTTCATGCACCAGTAAAATGCAATAATCAGTGTGGATTGTAAAACAGGAATTTGATAAATCACACAACTGAAGAAACTATGCTTGTTCTGACTGTTTGAGAAAATGTTTTGAGAAAGATTTATGCTATTTGTTAATCTAGATTCCTCATATTAATCAGAATTTTCAGATTCGATAAAAAAAAAAAAATTGGTAAAAATTGATTTTGACAGTACTTTACCACAACACCTAGTTGCAATTAAGATACAAGTTGAGAAGTTTTATTCCAAATTTAGCACTTTTAAGAAAAGGTCATGAAATACAGTTCTAAATTTCATGTCTTCCGTTTCGGTTGACCCAAGTTCGCATCCAACCTAGTACACCATATGGATTAGTCTTATCAGTACATTCCTGATTACTGGTGGGTTTTCCTCTAAAAACGACTCTATAGGATTTTCATTTCGCACCGTAAATCGACAATTATTCAATGCCTCTCCCATATAATTCTTGGTTAAATGGTGAGAATCCTTGTTTTATCACAATGTACAAAGACAATACGAGTGTGCTTGATATGTCTGTGCTGTAATAATGATTTGTACTCAAAATGATTACATTAAAAAGTTGACATTATGATTCAAGGAAACATACAATAAATGTGTCTATCTTCATGCGTGTGTTGTACAACCCACCGGGCAATGGTTTTCCGCTATCGCAGAAAATGGACAGAATTCGCGGAATCTGCTCCTCGAAACAGAAAACGGAATTTGAATCTGAAGAAAATAACCTCTGCAGTTTTATTGATAAAAAAACGTATTTTCGTTAAATTTATTGAGTCCAAAATGAACTGTTGATGATTGATTGAACAGACGAGCCATGTAACAAATGAGCAGTGTTAATGTCACGATTTTTGAATAAATGTGAAAACGGAATTTTTCAGCCTAAAACGGAATTTAGGATTTTTGAAACGGAATTTGCACTTCTGAAACGAAAAAACATTGGCCTACCCTATACTGAACAATGACCAAATTATGAACTCTCGTGCAGCAAAATAACAAACTGAAAAATTATAACTTTCTGCACAATGGTTTTGGCAAATCATCCAAGAACATGCAAATGTTAGGAAACAAAAAAAAGTAATGAAAAAAAAGTTGACTTGTTTGCCCAACGATACGAACAAGCTCAAGTAACTCTTACGCCCATGCAGTTAATATTTTTAATATTTTGTAAACATATTAAAAGTATAGATATAAATGATATAATAAAGAACATGAATGTTTACTTACAAATAACATGCGTGTAAAAAAAAATCACCACTTAATTGAAAAGTACTCGATTGTTGACAGAAGAATTGTGAACTTTTGGGATGTACAAACAAACTTAAAGTAGCTTATCAGTTCACATCGGATGACGTATATACGCGCAAAGTTTTTGCTGTATTTGGAACAGATGACGAATAAACACGCAACGAGCAAGGCCGGTTATATCTGTCTGTGACCCACTTGCAGCGAGCAAGGCCGGAAATATCAGGGTGTGCTACCCGCAGATGACGGCCTGAACCCGTCTGGCATCGAGGTTCATGAAAAACAATCCCACGCCTGGGTCCGCTCAATGTCAAAATAATCCCGGTGCAAAGTGGTTAAGGTACAACGATTCTTTGAACCAAAAAGCTCATGACTTGCCTAGGTTTATTGAAATTTTCTTTTTGGGGGGAGGGTGGATGAAGGTTCTATTCTGCTTTGGTTACAGAGGTCTTAAAACTAATATTTTCTTCATTTAGAATGCCTCTCTTGGGATATTGGAATGTGTTTTAACCATTAACTTGGCAAAGATTTGTCAATATCTGGTAAGCATGCGTGTAAAAAAAATCTTTCGAGATGGGAACACTGTAGCACGTAATAACGAAATTAACAGACGACAGTCCATTTCTGGTGGTGTTAATAACCTACGAATGACGGTGTCGGCATTCTTCACTGGACGAGTAATCGTCGACGTCTTCTACAGTACGCATCTAGGTTCCACTGGTTGTAGGGCATCATCCAATGACCGTTGTACACACAGATGATCGTCATCTTGGGGCCGTAAGTCAGATTCAGAAGTAACTGTGGAATTGGTAGATGTACGAACTAAATAAATACAACAGCTGAAATTCTTCCCGTAGGTTTCAAGAGATGATTTCGACAAAAAAACTTAGAGAAATGTATCTTAAAGGGAATAAACAACATTTGCTTTGGCTGCAATTTTCATAAATAAATGGATTTGGAGGATTAGTGTGCTATAGAAAATATTGTCAAACTGGCTTGTTTCACGTTTTGAGTTCGGAGATGCTGGAAAATCCAAGAGAAACAACCATGTTCTTATAGTCTGGTTCACTGACCCCACTTAAGATGAGACGTTGCAGTTTATAGACTTTGGGGAATTGTAGGTAAGAAAATCAGTCTAGCAGGCTTATACCCCTCTGCAGATGTGTAATCAATTGCAAAGAGCCCTGCCGTGGCTATGTGTGTTGTGCCCTTGAGTAAGGCGCTTTACCTCAATTACTCCTCTCAACCCAGGTGTTAAATGCGTACTGGCATTATTCAAAGCTTGGAAGGTAACAGACTCGCTGTGGAGGAGGTGTGGCGATCCCCCACAGCAGCATATGAGTCTGGCCCAATCGCTTCGAAGGAGAGATGGGCACTCTGTTCCTGTGAACACAGGTTCGTCCCCTTTACCTTTACCTTTTAAGCTTCACGTGAATGCAAGTGAGAGTTGCAAAGCAGTCTTACCTTTGGCGTGATCAGGAAATACTGAGATGTGTTTTCTCGGCAAGCTGTCTGGACGACAAGCTCAAAGACTCGACGCTCGTTGTTGGGATCCATTCCCTAAAAGGACAAAATAAATAAAGAAATACATTTTTTTTTTAATTGAAAAAAGAACTCGTTAAAATAATTCTGTTGAAATTCAAATTACCATTTTCTTGGGAAAACTGATTCTCTGTATGAACATTTGCAAACTTCAAAAAAACCGATAGCTAATGTAGAAAGAATAGGTTAAAAGTTTTGCTGCTAGATTTGAAATGACAATTTTATGGGAAACTTGAATCTCGTTATGGGCTTAAAAGGTCTAGGCAAGAGTTTGACTGTGCAAAAAAAAGTTGAAACTTTACTTAAAAATGACACGGTGATCTTTCATCAAATTGTATGGCACCCTATAGGCTCATACAGCTGTCCCAAACATACTGAATATTCAAATATTCGGTCAGTGAACAAATATTCAAATAGCTCTTTGCTTGTTTGAATATTCAAAGAAAAAACCAAATGCACCCACACAACTGTTACGTTATTTTAATCCTCAATGTCGGTGGTAATTTTTTTGACAACGGCAATTCATTGTTCCTATCGTGTTAGTTTGATGAAATACATTTCTTTATGCAAGGAGGCGCTATTTGCAGATGAACATGTACATTATGTACGGATAACAGCTTTTAGGCCATTTCTAACACAGTAACACTAACAATTAAGTACAATACTGGCTCAGCATTATCTTTTTTAACACATCAGTGACCAGGGACTCTGAGGCAGTTCGGCCTTGAGACTTTTGACCTGATTGATTGCTACAAAGGCAAGGCTTGTCAGTTTGACAAATGTTCCATGTTACTGCTTCTGGCAGAGTTTCTGGCCAAAATGTACCCTGGAGGGTAAGGGTAGTCCCACTTGTTTTTCTTTTTTATTATTTTTCCTTTTTTTTTAAGCATGGCGGGCAACTTTTTAAGGTTGGCGGCAGCTTTTGAAGCTTGGCGGGTGCCTCAGAAAGCTTGCCGGGGCACCAGGTTATATTTACAGGTTGGAGAACGCTGATGATGGACTGGTAGCCAGTCAAGGTCTCCCCTAACTCTCCTTTTCTGGCTGTTGAAGGGGTACTTGTGCACGGCTCATTTATAGACTTTGTCCATACAAATTTTAACAATTTATAACAATAAGGAGTTCTCGATAGGGGAAAAAGTCCAGTGTTAACGGGTTTAGAATACCAAGGAGAGCTAACGTACCTGATTTATCTCATCTACGACTCTGAACGGGCACTTGTTGAGTTCTTGTAGAGCCATCAGATATAGGATTGTCGAGACACTGCGCTCCCCACCGCTCTGGTAGTGAGAGGTGAGCTCTCTCATCTGCTCCGCTTTACGGAACTTGACCTGGATGCATATTCCGTACTTGTCGTAATCATCCTATAAAGATGGAGAAAATAGTTCCACAAGTCCGTTAAGTTAAACAGTGATGTAAAATTAAAAGTGGAGTAGATCATTTGCAGTTATCCAAAAAGTAACTGACAAAATTATTGTTGAAAAGCGTACTTTATTTAAAGATGGGGATGGCACTAAACTCCCTGCGAAATTGTTCTTACTGGCATGCTGTCATTTTGAAGAAAGCAACAAAAGAAGGTCATTTCCAAAGATGCGTCAAGTGACACATTTTTGGAAATTTCTGTTTGTAATATCGACGAATCCGTGAATGGGCGTGCGCAAGCGTTGACACTACACGTTTGCTATTATTCGTCGGTTCAGTGCGTGACATCGCGTAGCTGCAATCGGCTGAATGAGAACGTGTCCCAGATGCTGATTTTGGAAGCAATTCAAAACATGACTCAGCAACTTTTGAATTGAAATTGATATCCTAGAATATTGTTTTCTCGGAATATACAGCATTCACAGAGCTAAAACTTCATCAGGCTAAGCTACTCCAAAGGAAAACAAATACACAAATGGCAGATTCACTGAATTTCAAAACAGAAATTTCAAAAGTATGTCGTTTGACACATCATTGGAAATGGTCTTCTTTTGTTGTTTTCTTCAAAATGACAGCATGCCAGAAGGAATAATTTCACAGGGAGTTTAGTGCCATTACTATCTTTACACCAAGTAGCTTTTCAACAATAATTTCATTTTACTTTTTGAATAGCTGCAAATGATCTACTCTTCCTTTAAAGATAAACAAAACAATAACAACTCCATGTTAGAACTTTATTATTTCAAAAGCAAGTTTTTCTATGGACATACTTCATTTTCAAACTGTAGTTTGACCTCTCCTGCACAACCCATGGCCTCGAAGAAGTTGGAGAATTGTTGGTTGACGTCGGTAATCAAACCGTTGAGTTCATCTCTCCAGGATTGCTTGATGTCATTGATTTCGGCTAACTTTCTGTCAATCCGTTCTTGGCTACGTTCAACCTGTCCACAAAACAAGAACAAAAAAACTGACGTTTCTTCTCCCTTATGTAAAAATATCAACAATATCCTTGGATCGAGGCGTTTTCTGTACGTTCGCCACAAAATGCACGCACCCTTCAGCGAATTGTCATTTGCTACAGTTTGACGCAAATTCAATACAGGCGATTCCCAATACAGTGCGCCACCATGAATTTCCAAGGAGAGTAAATTCTTTGCAGTGCATTGTGGGAGATGGTCGTCATATTCGCCATCGTGCGTGACACTTAAGGGTGCAGACCAGTAAATCGGTCCGAAATTGCCTGCGCCGGCCAAATCACGATTTGCATGCCCTCAAAATCTTCGGTATTTGAGCATGCTGTGGGCCATGAACTTGAGGGTTTGTAAAAAATATGGGTGGAAACCGTGCACAGGACTGGGAGCTTGCAGTTCTGTGTAATTTTGATGTAATTTGGACCCTAAAAGCGCTCTACTTTGCAATGGAGTGTAGGCATCGTTTTTCAAAATGGCGATGGGCTTCAGGACTATTTTCAGGGGTGATCATCTTCATCTATGGAAATTTCTCCTAAAAGTCATCAGTTGACCCCCCGAAAATTGAAAAGAAAATGAAAGATGATGAAATAAGCTTTAATTTGATGTGTGTCTCGAACACCTTGGAGAGTTGTGAGTATTTTTCCCGATTTTTTGAAGTGGGAGCATTTACCATTGGGGTCTATGGAAGTTTATTTACTGGTCTGCTACCTTAAAATTGTTACTTTGTCCAGTCAGTGGTTTCGTAAGCGCATGATCCAAGTATCTTTTTTTTTCTTTTCTTTTTTGTCAAAACAGAGTTTTTTTGTGACGCGGAAGAATGCTTTGCCTGATCTATCAACGATTCCCTGAAGTTGTCTACTGCCAATTGTTTAAATCGCGGCAAGTCGGCCATGGTTTTGCCGACCGTAAACTTGAAATATGGACTCTCCATGGCAAACTCTTGGTGGCGCACTCTACTGGGAATCTTTTCCCACAGAATTTTCAAACAAATTTCAATTTCATTTATTCCCATTGGAAACCACTCAAGATGTGACCTTACTTTAATCTTGTGAATAGCGCCCTCTAAATATCCCTCAATTCAGACACTGTACAGTGTAATACGCGCTCCTTCAGTTAGACGTTGTATCTCCACTTTACGCTGTTCAAACTCCCGCAACACTCTCCGATCAGTATCAAGATGCGACCTGATACTTGCGAATAGCGCCCTCTATATAACCTTGCGAATAGCGCCCTCTATGTATCCCTTGATTCAGACACTGTGTAATACGCACTCCTTCAGTTAGACGTTGTATCTCCACTTTACGCTGTTCAAACTCCCGCAACACTCTCCGATCAGTATCAAGATACGACCTGATACTTGCGAATAGCGCCCTCTATATAACCTTGCGAATAGCGCCCTCTATGTATCCCTTGATTCAGACACTGTGTAATACGCACTCCTTCAGTTAGACGTTGTATCTCCACGTTACGACTCTCTGATCAGTTTCAAGATGCGACCTGATACTTGCGAATAGCGCCCTCTATATAACCTTGCGAATAGCGCCCTCTATGTATCCCTTGATTCAGACACTGTGTAATACGCACTCCTTCAGTTAGACGTTGTATCTCCACTTTACGCTGTTCAAACTCCTGCACCACTATCTGATCAGTTTCAAGATGCGACCTGATACTTGCGAATAGCGCCCTCTATATAACCTTGCGAATAGCGCCCTCTATGTATCCCTTGATTCAGACACTGTGTAATACGCACTCCTTCAGTTAGACGTTGTATCTCCACTTTACGACTCTCTGATCAGTTTCAAGATGCGACCTGATACTTGCGAATAGCGCCCTCTATATAAACCCATGAATAGCGCCCTCTATATATCCCTCGATTCAGCCATTGTACAGTGTAATACGCACCCCTTCTGTTAGACGTTGTATCTCCACTTTACGCTGTTCAAACTCCTGCACCACTCTATGGTCAGTTTCAATATGTGACCTGATACTTCTGAATAGCGCCCTCTATAAAACCTCATGAATAGCGCCGTCTATATATCCCTTGATTCAGCCATAGTACAGTGTAATACGCACCCCTTCAGTTAGACGTTGTATCTCCACTTTACGCTGTTCAAACTCCTGCACCACTCTCTGGTCAGTTTCAAACAGACAGTCGGCTTGGGCTCGGACATAGTGAATTTTCTGATCAATCTCATCTAGATCGTCTGGACAAGTGCTGAATGCCTGTTGGTAAACAAAGACAAAAAGTAATACGTGATTTTCTGTAATGGACGTTGCCCAAACGTAAGGCAAAATTCACTTAAAGGGACACTGGGTCCTGGAGCAGCCCAATTGGGCTACAAAACGCGCTTTGAACGAGATGATGTTAATTGAAATTAGGTTTTGCCCTTCACCGACGATTAACACCGAGATGATGTTAATCGGATATAACATTTAAAAGTAGGATATAAACATCCACACAACTATCCTTTCAAAACTGGGCGTTTTTGTGTTATTCCTGTATTATGCGTGCGAGAACAAATTTCGGGGTCCACTTTTGCGACCCCATAAATTCGAGCTGTTTGGATGCTAGTTGTGATTTCATTCGTAAAGTGTTCCCCTTTGCGGACGTTGAAGAAATCGCTCTCTTTTTTTTGGCATTGGTGATTGGTCACCGCTGTTCCCGAGACACACAACGTGTATATCGTACACTGAGAACGACACGAAAAACGTATTCGTACTCCGTCATGTCCGATGTAAGGCCAAAAAAAAAATATTCGGTCTCTGGTCAGACCAAAGTTCCGGAATTGACGCAGCAACGCGTTTTTTGTGTGTTTTTTTTGGCTTTTTTTTTTTTTCCAAGCTTGGATTGTACAGACAAGGTGGGTACTATTTTGCTTTTTTGCTGTCCTCATGCACATTAGTGTCCTTCACAATTTGCCTTGGTGCTTTCGATCATTTGCCTTGGTGCAATTTCCCATTCCTTGGTGCTCTTTGGTAAAAAAAATTGAGGAGGTGCAGATATAGAGGGAGCTGTTGGAGCTACCGCGGAGCATTTTGAAGAAAAAAAAAGATCGACGCGCATGATTAAAATCGACGCGCGCGCTGACCAGAGACCGACTTATTTTTTTTTTGGCCTAAACAAGCAGGTTTTTTTTGTCTTTTCTCGGGAACGGTAAGACATTAGGTTGTTTCCTTTCAACCAGATGTTTGAAATAGGCTAAGTAAACAATTCAAAACATGAAATTTTGGGGGATTTCAGGACCTAGTGCCCCTTTTAAAGACTGGAAGACTTGTGATGACTTGTGATGACTTGTGATGGACTTGTGATGGACTTGTGATTGACTTGTTATGACTTGTGATTGACTTGTGATGGACTTGTTATGACTTGTGATGACTTGTGATTGACGTGTGATTGACTTGTGATGACTTGTGATTAACTTGTGATTGACTTGTGATGACTTGTGATTGACTTGAGATGACTTGTGATTGATTTACAAGGACTTGTCATGGACTTGATTTCAACACTTCTCAATAATTCATTTGATTCTTCTCACCTCTCTGAGTTCTTTAGACGGCTCCTCTGATCCAGTCAAGTCCTGGGCTCGTTTGATCAGCTGCCTGGCGATATCCTTCGTGTTTCTCACTCGATTCAGCAGTTCAACCTTCTCATTCTATAAAAGTGAAAAATCAAAAATTATGAAAAAATTCAATGCGGAAGTGTGAGACCAAGGGGGCAATGTGGTCAAATGGTCAGGGTTTGTGACTCATGATCAGAGGGTCAGGGGTTCAAATCCAGCTGCTGGTCATATGTTGTGTCCTCAGGCAAGCTACCTTACCCCACTTGCCTCTCTCCACCCAGGAGCATAAATGGGTACCGGCATTAGCTGGGAGTAACCTGTGATGGACTGGCATCCCATCCAGGGGGAATAGAAATTTTTAGTCTGCTGGCCATATGTTGTGTCTTTGGGCAAGCCACTTTACCCCACTTGCCTCTCTCCACCCAGGAGTATAAATGGGTACCAGCGTTAGCTGGGAGTAACCTGCGATGGACTGGCATCCCATCCATGGGGAATAGAAATATTCAGACTGCTGGCTATATGTTGTGTCCTTGGGCAAGCCACTTTACCCCAACTTGCCTCTTTCCACCCAGGAGCATAAATGGGTACCGGCATTAGCTGGGAGTAGATTGTCAAGGGTATCGAAGGACCCTAGGCTGACTACGGTGGGGGAGCTGAGGTACTGGTCCTTGGGTATAGATGATATATCTTGGCTTGTACGTACCTCTAAGCGTATTAGATTGGCGTTAGCTTCTCTCTGTGTTGCCTCAATGTAGTTCTTCTGACTGAAGACGATGGCGTATCCCATGCCCAGCTCAACTTTCTCTTTAGTCCTCGCAATACAGTCCTAGATATAAACATCAAGACGAATTCATTGAACTTGCATCATACCAATACAGGGTTAAATCATCTGCATGGCCAGTGGATTTGGGGGTACATGGCCAGTGGATTGGGGGTACATGGCCAGTGGATTTGGGGTACATGGCCAGTGGATTTGGGGTACATGGCCAGTGGATTTGGGGTACATGGCCGGTGGATTTGTGGTTCATGGTCAGTGAATTTGGGGAACATGGCCGGTGGATTTGGGGTACATGGCCAGTGGATTTGGGGTACATGGCAAGTGGATTTGGGGTAAATGGCCACTGGATTTCGGGCACATGGCCAGTGAATTTGGGGTGCTTGGCCAGTGGATGTGGGGTACACAGCTAGTGCATGTTGGGTACATGTCCAGTGCATTAGAGGTGCATGGCCGGTGGATTTGGAGTACATTGCCAGTGCATTTGGTGTACATGGCCAGTGGATTTGTGGTTCATGGTCAGTGAGTTTGGGGTACATGGCCGGTGGATTTGTGGTTCATGGTCAGTGAATTTGGGGTACATGGCCGGTGGATTTGGGGTACATAGCCAGTGGATTAAGGGGAACACGGCCAGTGCATGTGGGTACATGGCCAGTGGATTTTGAGTAAATGGCCACTGCATTTCGGGTACATGGCCAGTGTATTTGGGGTACATGGCCGGTGGATTTGTGGTTCATGGTCAGTGAATTTGGGGTACATGACCGGTGGATTTGGGGTACACGGCCAGTGGATTTTGGGTATATGGCCACTGGATTTCGGGTACATGGCCAGTGTATTTGGGGTGCATGGCCAGTGGATTTGGGGTGCTGGCCGATGGATTTGGGTACATGGCCGGTGGATTTGGGTACATGGCTGGTGGGTTTGGGGTACATGGCATGGTTTATAAGTACAATTTTTCCTCATACATACCTTGATGAGCTGACTGAATTCCTTGACGAGTTTGATCTTCTTCTCGTTGATCGTTTTGATCTTCTTCTGCGTCTTGGCCGTTTCTGCCTCCAGATCTATGGCCGACGCCTCACACTTGCGAATCCTGTCAACAAATAAGGAACAAATTATAAATTATAAAAAAATATATTTATGAAAAATTGTAAAAATATTGGGTTTCGCTTTTCAGCAACATAATTTTGTGTGTGGTGAATATTCAGTGCTCTCTGAGAGCTTGCAAGAAAAAGATTCACAAGCGTACTCGAGTGGGACTCGAACCCACGACCTCTTGCTTACTAGTGCAGATGTCTTGCCACTCGAAACTGAGCTGGCAAAATTGAACCCTAACCTTCCCAAATCCTCCAAAATCCTGTTTGCAAAATGCAGGATTTTGCAGGATTGAGGCTATATGGCAAATTGTGTAGCTGATTTTGGTGGATGCACTGTGTCGAGGTCTTGGGCCGGACCTTGTGTTGTTCATGATCAGCCATGCATACATTTAGGCCTACATTGTACTTGAAATCCTCCGCACTGCTCCAGGATGTCACTGGCTCTGCCTCAACATATTGACAGTGATTGCTGGAGGATTTTGCAGGATTGAGGCAGTGGTCACCCCTCCAAGGACCACATTCAAGAAATAACAGATGATTTTGGAGGATTGAGGTTGCATCTTATACATATAAAGCAATGTCTTCAAGATCTTACGCCTCTTTCTTAGCAGCGATGTTCTGCATGATGGTCTTATGTCGATCTCGTTTGCGTATCAACTCCTTCTTTTGCTCCTTGAGTTCATTGTCTTGTGTCATCAAGACCTGTCTGCGTTGCTGTAGCTCCTTGTATCTCTGCTGTCCTATTCCAAGCTGGTGCTCGATTTCCTTCAAGAAATAATAAAACAAAAACGATATCTGAATTTCTTCGGCACGACAGAAGTACTTGTACGTGGACATGCCCAGTACATGAACATTACACGACCGCAGTCCTATTATCATACGTAGTCCCAAGCGTGCTCCAAACTTTCGAGTCTCTTCGTTCCCCATGGGATTATTTTGACAAGAACGGAACGAGGCACGGAATGATTTTTCACTCGTCCTCAAGCCAGGCGGGTTGAAGCCATCACCCTCGGGCACCACACTCATATATCCAGCCTCGTACCAAGCGTGCTTCAGACTTTGGAGTCTCTTCGGATATGTGTGAAGCACTTACCATCATGTTTGGCGATCATGCGGTGGTATCTTTTGAAACTTCCCTTTCGTTGTTATTGTGTTAGTCTTGTAAAATGTTTCCGGTCTAGTAAATTTTATGAAGTGGCCCTGCTGTCCAGCATTTTTTTTTTTTTTCAATAAATTTTAAACCTGATTTTATCAATTTTAAAAACTTAATGTTTAATATTTTCAACACTTTGAAAAGCTTAGCTGCATGAAAATTGTTGCATACACTAACACAGAGAATTTGAACAATGAATTTTATAATTTTCTAAGATTTTTCTTATGGTCTTTTCAACTTTACCTGTATGTTCTGTTCAAACTCTCGCTTGGCACTCATGTCGACGGAAATGTTGAGCAATCTTGCGTCGGGAACAAAGCTGCTATCTGTGGACTGTTTATGATTACCGTAGCGTGATCGCTTGACGCTGTATTGATAGTCGGGGGTGTAAAACCTCGTCACACCGGATTCCTTCACAACCTGTTTTGAAATCAATCAAAACATTCCACCAATCAGAATGCAGGGTGTCATCATGTGATTATTTTCAAGCCAATCAAATCGGACTCCACAATTCAAACGATGTGCTCACTTAAACAAAGACATTGACAAATTGGGGAACCGCCAACATAGGGCTGGATAGCTCAGTTGGTAGAGCACCGGAACGGCAAACTGGAGGTCACAGGTTCGAACCCCACTCCAGTCAATTTCCTTGTTCAACTTTAACCCTAACCGCCCTGAATCCTTCAAAATCATCTTTGCGAAAGTGGAGGAATTTGGAGGATTGAGGTTACATGGCAAAAGTGTGTTACTGATTTCGTAGGATGCACTTTGTCGAGGTCTTGGGCCGGACCTTGTGTTGTTTTTGCTCAGCCATGCATAAATATAGGCCTGGATTATGCTTGAAATCCTCCGTACTGCTCCAGGATGTCACTGGCCAAGCCTCAACATATTGACAGTCACTGCTGCAGGATTTTGCAGGATTCAGGCAGTGGTCACCCCACCACGGACCATATTCAAGAAATAATGGAGGAATTTGCAGGATTGAGGCTATATGCTATTTTCCCATGGAGCCAATTGGAGGATTTTGCAGGATTGAGGCTACATCCTAGCAAAACAGCCTAAGGAGTTAGGGTTAACATAGACATTGACAACTTGGGGAACTGCCAACATAGGGCTGGATAGCTCAGTTGGTAGAGCACCGGAACGGCAAACCGGAGGTTGCAGGTTCAAGGTTCAACTTCACAAAACGAGCTACTCACTTTATCGATGCTATCTTGAGTCACTCTGCTACCTAGGGGGACGTTGTACAGTCTGTGCATCTTACACAGGTACACCATGACTGCTTCGGGAGCGTCGATCAAGTCTTTCAAGTAATGGTTGAATCCCCAACGTCTATGAAGAAAAACAACGGAGCAAAATGAACTAAGGATAGCAAGCTGTGATAACAGGATAAAATAAGGATTTATTGAGTTTTACGAGGAACAAATACAGGTAATAGACAATATTCCCTTGTCTTGTTGATTTGATTTATTTCCAAACACCATAATTGTAATAATGAACACAGCTTCGGAACGTTTTTCAATTTACATTTTACAAATAAAACCGTTTATAACAAACGATACTTCAGTACATATTTACTAGATGAGGTAAATGACAAAACGTGAAATGCTGCGTAAGTTTTTGGGGAATTACAGAATCAATGAATTTCGACATGCAAAAAGATAATCAATAATTGTAAAAAGTTATGGTTTTCATAATATGATTTGGACACTTACTTGATATCTGCGATGGGTCGATTAGGTTGGAAGCTGGCTAGTGGCACGTTGGGGCTCTTGACTGCATTGATTCTTAAATTCTGCTTCTCTCGCACCTGAAACAAGAAAAACAAACAAAATAACTGTCGGACTTGTTGTTAATCACATGTCAATCACATGTCAATCACATGTCAATCACATGTCCATCATATGTCCATCACAAGTCCATCACAAGTCCATCACAAGTCAATCACATGTCATCACAAGTCCATCACAAGTCCATCACAAGTCAATCACATGTCAATCACATGTCAATCACACGTCAACCACATGTCAATCACATGTCAATCACAAGTCCATTACATGTCAATCACAAGTCCATCACAAGTCCATCACAAGTCTTCACAAGTCCATCACAAGTCCATCACAAGTCCATCACAAGTCCATCACAAGTCCAACACAAGTCCATCACAAATCCATCACAAATCCATCACTAGTCCATCACAAGTCCATCACAAGTCCATCACAGGTCCATCACAAGTCCATCACAAGTCCATCACAAGTCCATCACAAATCCATCACAAATCCATCACTAGTCCATCACAAGTCCATCACAAGTCCATTACATGTGAATCACATGTCAATCACAGGTCAATCACATGATAGTCACATGTTCATCACAAGTCTTATACAATCCTCTTTCGTTGTGACTTACCAAGCTGACGAACAGTTCCATATCCTCAGCGTCCTCACAGACAAACGCCAGCATGTCATTGGTGGGAATGGCTTGCTCGATGTACTTGGCGTGCTCCTTGTTCCGAACGTTGATCTGAAACATTGCAACGTTTGAATGAAAACTTTATCTTCTTAAATTAAAATACAATAATTCTCACTTTACGTCTGTAAAGTAATACACAACACTTACAGATGATTAACCATTAGAAACATTCCGTAACAATTTATTCTGATGGTTCAAGCAGGGTAGATTGTTGAATAATGAAAAACCAAGAAACTCTTTTCAGGTTATTAAAATTTGAAGGAAAAAAACTTGTCACTTACCACTAATGCTACTGGTTCATGTATTTTGTGTTTGAACATATCTTGGTTTGAACGTAGCCACTCGACAGCGTTGTAGGTATCGCGGTAATATTTCTGCAGTTCTCGCAAGCGCATGTCTTTTTGGTCGTTCAGACGTCTTAGACGTGTCTCCAAATCTAAGACATAGAAAACGATTGAAGTAGCAATGTTTCAAATTGTACTCCGGTATCGCTAAGCGGTGAGAACATGGCATTAATGTCAATATAGGTATCTTGGTTTACAATGCATTAGCCCTAACCCCCTAGGCCCTTGTTGCTTACAACCATCCTCAATCCTCCAAAATCCTACAAAATCCTACAAAATTTTGCAACTCCGCCTAAATTTTTCAAAATTGTCAGACAGTCCTGCCTCAAATTTGCATTCATCCTCAATCCTCCAAAATCCTCCTCATCCCAAAACTTTGCACTCGTGTTTAAATGAAGGATAACCAACGCCAAATCCTTCAAAATCATCAGACAGTCCTGCCACAAAATGCATTCATCCTCAATCCTCCAAAATCTTCATTTGCTTCAATCACCATTCATCCTCAATCCTCCAAAATCCT
This sequence comes from Patiria miniata, assembly GCF_015706575.1. Taxonomy (NCBI): domain Eukaryota; kingdom Metazoa; phylum Echinodermata; class Asteroidea; order Valvatida; family Asterinidae; genus Patiria; species Patiria miniata. The sequence continues at coordinate 8,723,969 of NW_024037048.1, forward strand.
CATGTGCTTCAATCACCATTCATCCTCAATCCTCCAAAATCCTCTTGTGCTTCAATCACCATTCATCCTCAATCCTCCAAAATCTTCATGTGCTTCAATCACCATTCATCCTCAATCCTCCAAAATCCTCTTGTGCTTCAATCACCATTCATCCTCAATCCTCCAAAATCCTCATGTGCTTCAATCACCATTCATCCTCAATCCTCCAAAATCCTCATTTGATTCAATCACCATTCATCCTCAATCCTCTAGAATCCTCCAAAACCACCAGGAGGATTTTGGAGGAGTGAGGTGGGTTAGGGTTAGGGCTGTGCATCGGAACCGGGTTCCTGAGTAACCGACCGCTGATGTCAGGAACCGGTTCCAGGATCGGGTACCAGTAACCAACTTTACAAATCACTTAGTAACTTCTCAGACAATGAAAAAAGAAAGGTTTTGAATGTCATTTGTGGGGAATTTTCAAAATGAAAACCAGGCAACATGGGAAAACACAACAGACTCGCCTTTATGAATATGAACACTCTGAACAGCGTTAGACTTAGCCGCCATGTTGTCGCATTGTATTGTGGGTTACTTACCCAAGTGACTGGCTCGGCGAGTTGGTTACTAAGGCCAGGCTTGAGTAAGCCCGACAAGTTATTTGAGAGTTCAATCGAACACAGTAATGCTTGCAAGAGTAAGCGCGGGGGAAGTAATACGACTTCTGAGTCCATAGCATCAAAAAAACGACAAAAATGTGAGAGTTTTTAATGCTTACCTCTCCTTTCTCGCTGGAAGGATTCCCGTTCCGTCTTGATGCCATTATACTCCGTATCGATACCGCTGACTTCCCGGACCACAGCTCGTAGTGCGGCAGCATTCTGGTCAAGCTGGGGCTGCAATTACAACAGATAATGTTTTTCAATGCACGTTCGGTTATTGAAACCCTGTAGTCCAGCCCGTGACAACTCCAGTCACAAGTAACAAGGAATGAACAATAACAAAGGAATGTTTTTGTCAGTTTTTTTGAGTAACTCAGGCCCGTTCTAGATGTCATGCTTCTTCCGCAGCGAACTTAACTGGAACGAGTGTAGCAGTAGCTTGACGACAGAACTGCAGTTACTCTTAACACCGAACGTAATAGTCAAACCTTAATGCATCTGGAGTAATGGGCCAGGTTAAAGCTATAGTCCATCATTTGCAGCCATCTGAGAAGTAACTGCCGTAATTATTGTTGAAAAACATACTTAGTTGAAAGATAGTAAGGGGACTCAACTCCCTGTAAAATTATTCTTTCTGGCAAGCTGTCATTTTGAAGTAATCAACGAAAGAAGGCCTTTCCAACGGTGCGTTGCGTCTTAAGACGCAAGACGCACCGTAGGAAAATTTAAATTAGTAGTTCGTTTTGTTATTCGGCGAAGCGCGTGCAAGCATTGGCACGACGCACACACACGCGCGGTTGCTATAATTAGTCAGATCAGTGTGCGTCATCGCGTATAGCTGCAATTCAAAACAATTCAAAACATGATTCAGCAACTTTTGATTTGAAATTGAGATCCTAGAATGCTGTTTTTCTCGGAATAACGGCTGAAGCTGAGCTGAAACTTCATCAGGTTAGTTGTTCAGTATCCTTCATTAGATTTTGAACACTTTTGTTGTTTCAAACGAACAAGACGCACAAATTACAAATGATATGTACAATAGGTATTGTGAACATGGGCATTCCTAAAATGTTTTCCCCAACTTCGAATTGAATTGAGTTCGGCACGGCAATGGCACGACGTTTAGAACAGTGCCATGCCACTGCCAAAGCGAATGACGATGGTGCCGTGCCGAACTCAATTCGCCGAGCCAAATGGTTCTAAATGCCGTGCCTAATTCAAAAATTCAAATTAATTGAGTTCAGCATGGCAGTAGCTCGGCATCTAGAACAGGCCTCACAACTTGGATGACATGTGCTGGACTTGTGCTGGACTTGTGCTGGACTTGTGGTGGACTTGTGATGGACTTGTGATGGACTTGTGATGGACTTGTGATGACTTGAGATGGACTTGTGATGGACTTGTGGTGGACTTGTAATGACTTGTGATGGATTTGTGATGGACTTTTGATGGACTTGTGGTGGACTTGTGATGTGCTTGTGATGGACTTGTGATGACTTGAGATGGACTTGTGATGACTTGAGATGGACTTGTGATGGACTTGTGGTGGACTTGTGATGGACTTGTGATGGACTTGTGATGGACTTGTGATGGACTTGTGATGGACTTGTGATGGACTCAGGATAAACGGATAATTACCTTAATTTCATCGGCAGCAGGAATTTGCTCCAGCTCTCTCTGCCAGCCTTCAACCAAAGTTTGATGAGCTCGTATCCTGCACGGTTAATGGTTAATTAAAACAAATTTCACTGGATGCAAATTGGGAAATTGTAATAAATTATGTGCACTACAAAAGATGTAAAATGAAAATCATATCCATGCTGTAGTGTAAGTCTTAAATACCAGAAAGATACAAGAAAATTGCAACATGTTAGTTTTAAAGTCACAATAGTCAATGGTACAATGACCTTTCTCACGCCTTGATCGACCAATAAGAAAACGTCTTTTAAGGTCAGCTTAGGCTATTAGCAAAATGAGCACCACCCCAAAAATTGACGATTGAGGTCACTGTCCGCGCTGTATTTTTACATGCACTGCATAGCAATCAGCAGTCAGCTCGGCGAGGATATGCCATTGAATACTGTACGGACGGATAATGACAAGCGCCTTGCCCAAGGCTACAGGTAATGCTGATCTGACTTACTTTGCCTCTCTCTTCTCTTCTTCTTGTTGCTTGGATTTCAGCTCGTCTTGTATCTCGGTCAACTCGTTGGAGAACTCGTCAATCTTCTCGTGTTTCTTGTTGGCAGCATTGGCGAACTGCCGAGACTCGTTTGTCTGAAAGACAAACAATCGATTCAAAATCTTGAATTTGGTGATTTTTTTTACAAAAAAAGAAGCCTTACAAATCAGGCATGAGAATGGGTAACAAATACAGGTCTATAAGTTGATTTAAATGTAAGGATCAATTAGAAAATTGAGGTAAAGTCCTTTGCATAAGGACACATCCATAAAAGGATGAGTTGAGGTAAAGTCCCTTGCATAAGGACACAGCCATATCAGGATGAATTAAGGTAAAGTACCTTGCATAAGGACACAGCTAATAAGGATGAATTGAGGTAAAGTCCCTTGCATAAGGACACAGCTAATAAGGATGAATTGAGGTAAAGTCCCTTGCATAAGGACACAGCTAATAAGGATGAATTGAGGTAAAGTCCCTTGCATAAGGACACAGCTAATAAGGATGAATTGAGGTAAAGTCCCTTGCATAAGGACACAGCTAATAAGGATGAATTGAGGTAAAGTCCCTTGCATAAGGACACAGCTAATATGGATGAATTGAGGTAAAGTCCCTTGCATAAGGACACAACTAATATGGATGAATTGAGGTAAAGTCCCTTGCATAAGGACACATGAACAGCTTAAGGATGATTATTCCAGTAACCTTTTCCTTGATGATTGAGTCGACCTCTGATAACCTTGCTGTGAGTGTGTCCAGTTTTTGTTGGATTGGAGCGTTGCTGGCGTGGGCCTCTCGTAGCTCTTTCTTTAAAGCATCTTGTCGTTTCTTTAACTCCACGTACAGCTTACGCTTGATATCATATTCCTGGAAATGAAAAGGAAAAAGTCCATACATCTGCTGAACTCTACAACATACAGCACTTGTTAAAGTGAGACGACTGCCTAATGCAACAAGATATATCATGTCAAATTTTCTGTGGCATTGTTCAATGAGATTAGCTCTTATTGTCTCAGAATTGGCCATCAACCCTCCTGCTATTTAAACAGTCACAGACAGTCAAAATTCACTTTCGCCTTTTTTTTTAACAACCTAGGCTAGTCACCAGCAGTCAGATCACGTCACGCAAGCACTGTGACTACTCAAACTGGGTCAACAGACAAAGCAGGCAAGTTGTCGTCACAGCTGTGCTCAAATTCTAAAGAAGGGTGCTCTGAACCACTATAACCTGATGAAGTTTCAGCTCTGTGAATGCTGTATATTCCGAGAAAATATTCTAGGATCTTGATTTCAAATCAAGGTTGCTAGTCATGTTTTGAATTGGGCCTGAATTCAGCGTAGGAGACACGTTCTCACTGAGCCGATTACAGCCACGTGATGTCACGCACTGAACCAACGAATTACGGCAACCGCGCGCGCGTCGTGTCAACACTTGCACGCGCCTCGCTGAATAAAAAAACAAACTATTTACGGAAATTTCCAACAATGCATCTTTAGACACATCATTCTTTCATTGATTTCTTCAAAATGACAGCATGCCAGAAAGAATAAATTCACAGGGAGTTAAGTGTCATTGCTGTCTTAAAACCAAGTATGCTTTTAAACAATAATAACATCAGTTACTTTTTGGATAGCTGCAAATGATGGACTGTACCTTTCATGGCCCAATGCAGCATCTGTTGCACTGTGCTGCATTTTGAAGAATTTCGGTTAAAGGGAATATACAACATTCGCAAACATCGAAAAATAAAACTGCCAAGTTTTAAGAAGTACTTTACTAGGATGTTGGTAAATGACAGTATAAAGCATCCTGTAAAATTATGGCACTTGGTGTGAAGTCATTTTCAAGAAAATAGTATTTTTGTATACATTTCCAACGGTGGTCGGCCGACCACCGTTGGAAAAACCTAACTATTTTTCAACTACTGATCCAAATTTACAATTTTTTAGTCCAAATTTTGTTTGCTATTGGTTACATGTTCATGAACGGGTGCAGGCAGGCTAGACTGGTTCCCTTACCTTACAATTTTCCGGCATCTATAAATATTGATCTATTTCATCATTAGTGGAGTCGGGGAACCAGACTGCTTGAACATTTTTGTTTTTCTTGGTTTTTCCAGCATTTTCAAACACAAAACTTCAAACATGTTAGTGTAACAATATTTGATCTATTATACTAACCCCTAAAATAGTTCATTTTTGAAAATTACAGCAAAAGCCAATGATGTACATTCCCTTTAAAGGGGATACAATAAAAATCCTTGAAGTCACTCACAGATCTTTAAAGATAAATCTGACTTACCACCCAAGCCTTTTTCTTTTCCAGCGTCTCAATGACTTCTAAGTGATGTTGCCTTTCTTGGTAACGCTTCACGTCGGCCTCCAGACGACTGTTCTTGACCGTTAACTTCTCCAAGTGATCTGACGTCTCCTTGTGTTTCAAGAGCATTTCTTTCTGGTCACTACGGAAGTTTTTAAGTCGGCAGTGATTGACGTACAACTCAGGAGAACCAACCTGATAGAAGAATTTAAAGTTTATAAAGATGAGAACGAATGTTCACAATTGTGACCAGAACTGTGCGTCTTAAACTTTAAAGAGGTTGTGGAATGCTTGAAGACATTTCCGTCATTTTTTGGGTATATGTAGCCTAAGGTGTGATGAAATAAAAACGACTATTGTTTCTGTCATGAAATGAGTACAAAGGGTACTTTTGAGAGCTATTTTTCAGGTCCTGTTTCGACCCGAACGTGCAATTTGTGAATAAGTCATCGTTGCGGGCAGCAAACAAAACACAGTAAATCGTGACGTAATAAACAGGACTCGTTTATGCTACTCTGCATCGGGAGTCCTGTTTATTACGTCACGATTTACTGTGTTTTGTTTGCAGCCCGCAACGACGACTTTTACACAAATTGCACGTTCGGGTCGAAACAGGCATGACAGGACTTGAAAAAAACAGCTCTCAAAAATACCTTTTGTACTCATTTTATGACAGAAACAATAGTCAATTTTATTTCATCATACCTTAGGCTACATATACCCAAAAAATGACGGAAATGTCTTCGAGCATTCCACAACCTCTTTAACTGGCTGCGTTTAAGGTAATATATATAACATTTGCTTTTGCTGTTTTTTTCAGAAATGGATGGATTTGGGGTTAGTATTTTTAGCAAATATTGTTACTTTGACCTGTTTAAAGTTTTGTGTTCGTAGATGCTGGAACAACCAGGAACAAAAAATCATATTCTGGTTCCCTGATCCCACTTCAGCTGAAACGGAGTAATTTATAGACGTCGGGGAATTGTCAGGTCAGGGAACCAGACTAGCTGGCTTGCACCCGTGCACAAATGTCTAACCGATTGCAAACAAAATGTGGACTAATAAAAATTTGGTAAATCGGGGGAGTATCTGAAAAAAAGTCAGTTTTTTCCAACAGTGGTCAGCCGACCATCGTTGGAAATTGATACAAAATTCCACTCTTCTTGAACATGTCAGCACACCAGGTGCCATGATTTTACAGGATGCTTTAGACTGTTGTTCGCTAACAGTCCAGTAAGGTATTTCATAATAATTTGGTCGTTTTATTTTTGATGTTTGCAAATGTTGTACATTGCCTTTAAACTTGACAGCTGTTGGAATATGTCACATTTTCATTGCAATGAATAGAAATAAGAGCAATACTGACCGCTTTTTCAGTGTTCTCCAACAGTTCTATATTGGACATGTTTGCAAACTCCACCACTTTGTCCTGGTAAGAGAAAAGGTACAAAATGAATATTTCCATTTGTAAACTTATTTCTTAACCCTAACTTCCTAGACATTTTTGTCGGGATGCAACCTCAATCCTGCAAATTCCTCCAACTGCCTCCATGTAAAAATTGCATACAGCCTCAATCTTCCAAAATCCTCCATTATTTCTTGAATGTGGTCCTTGGAGGGGTGACCACTGCCTCAATCCTGCAAAATCCTCCAGCAATCACTGTTAATATGTCGAGGCAGAGCCAGTGACATCCTGGAGCAGTGCAGAGGATTTCAAGTATAATATAGGCCTAAATTTATGCACGGCTGAGCAAAAACATAGTAAACATCACAAGGTCCGGCCTAAGACCTCGACACAGTGCATCCTCCAAAATCAGCCACACAATTTGCCATATAGCCTCAATCCTACAGAATCCTCCATTTTGCAAAGAGGATTTTGGAGGATTTGGGAAGGTTAAGGTTAATCGGATCCCTGTTTTTTGGACCATTTCAAGAACTCACCTGCGGCAGAAACTGGCAGAGATTATTAATCTGAATGTTCAGACTCTTGACTTTGTCTATGACGTCGCTCTTGTGACAACGACTGTCGTTTAGGTACCACGCTGTTCTGTTGCCTTGCTTGGTGATCACTCGTCTTATGACGACGTTGTCTGGCTGTTTGAATAACTCCAGCACGATCGTTGCCTCGTTGCTACCATGCTTGACAAACTCTCCAACCTGATTCAATTGTTGAAGATTTTATTATAGATCTTTTTTCATATTTTTTCATTTAAAACAATACTGATCAGTATTGGAGCTCCACTTTAAAGGGAAGATACAACATTTGCAAACATCAAGAAACGGCATGATCAAATTATCACGAAATATCTCACTGGATTGTTAGGAATGACAGTCTAAAGCATCCTGTAAAATCGTGGCTCCTGGTGTGCTGACATTTTCACGAAAAACTGTATTTTTCCAACGCTGGTCGGCCGACCAGCGTTGGAGAAAACTGGCTTTTTTCAAAAAGTGCTACTATATTTTTATATTTAGTTCGTCTGCATTTTCTTTGCAATTGATTACACACCTGTGGAGACAACAAGACTGCTAGACTAATTCTCTGACCTTGCAATTCCCCAAAGTCTATAAATTTCATCTTAAGTGGGGTCAGGGAACCAGACTACAAGAATATGATTGGTTTTCTTGGTTTTTCCAGCATCTACGAGCCCAAAACTTGAAACAAGTCAGTGTAACAATATTTGCTATAACATACTAATCCTCCAAATCCATTTATTTCTGAAAATTGCAGCAAAAGCAAATGTTGTACATTCCCTTTAATGTACGTGTGACTATGTGAGAACGAAAACATCATATTCTGCAATTTTGACTCAAATTCAAGGTTACGTTTGAAGCACAGGGACATACAATATAAACATTAAAAAAAATGGGGGGGGGGGGGGGGGGCCGGGCCAGACGTATAAATTGAATAACTTACCATCAAACTAGATTTCATTTTTCAAAATCACTTTGATTTAATAAACCCCGCTTCACATTTTGAATTTTCACGGACCTTTTAATCAAGTCAAAGACTGATTTTCTGCATTTTTTGGGAATGGAAGTCGATTTATTAGACTATATATTTTATAAATTTCATATTTTTAAAGGGAATATACATCATTTGCTTTTGCTGTATTTTTCAGAAATGGATGGAATTGGGGGTTGGAAATATATAGCAAATATAGTTACACAGACTTTTTTGAGGTTTTGGGTTCAAAAATGCTATAAAAACCAAGAAAAACAATCATTTTCCTGTAGTCTGGTTCCCTGACTCCATATAAGAAGAAACAGCAGTTTATGTACATTGGGGAATTGTAAGGTCAGGGAACCAGTCTAGCTGGCTTGTACCCGTTCATAGGTGTGTAATCGATTGCAAACAAGTCCGATGGTCAATTGGGGCCAGTATTTGAAAAAAGCCAGTTTTTTCCAACGCTGATCGGCCGACCAGCGTTGGGAATTGATGCAAAAATACCACTTTTCTTGAAAATGACAGTATACCAGGTGCCATGATTTTACAGGATGCTTTACACTGTCATTCACCAACAGTCCAGCAAGGTTTTTCAAAATGATTTGGTAGTTTTATTTTTTGATGTTTGCAAATGTTGTATTTTCCCTTTAAGCTCTGGCAAGAGCTTCTACATGTCACTTGGTGGTCAGTCAGTCTGTCTCCCGAAAAATTTACCAAATAAGCCCCCCGAGTTTCCATATAATATAACAAAATCAATTCAATACTTAACAAAATTGTTTGCAAAAATTCGGAAAGATGATTATGAAAGTTTGTAAATGAAAGAAAATATGAGCAGAAATGTTATAATAACGTGATATTTATCACAAATCGCTATAAATCTAGATACATGTATAAATCTAGAGTACGGTGTTACATTTGTGCCATCGCATTTTTGGGCGTCGCTTTTCTTTTTAAAGATTTCATGCAAGACTTTCATGCAAGATGGCCAGAGCTTATTGAGCGCTCGCACTTGTTGTTCAACTGACCTCTTTTGCTCGACCAAGCAAACTGGTACTTCCAGCCAGCCCCAAGCACATGGCACATACGATGGTGGATTTCCCCGTACCATTGGGGCCCATGATGACATTGAGATGAGGCCCCGGACGGACTTCGCATTTGTCATAGGTCCTGCAAATAATCAAGAAAATCATGGGTCAACGCAAATAACATTAAAATCATATATTTTTAGGCTACCCTGATGGCTCTGTTTTGTTGGCTGTTATTAAAGGGAATATACATCATTTGCTTTTGCTGTAATTTTCAGAAATGGATGGAATTGGGGGGTTGGAAATATATAGCAAATATAGTTACACTGACTTTTTTTAGGTTTTGGGTTCGAAAATGCTATAAAAACCAAGAAAAACGATCATTTTCCTGTAGTCTGGTTCCCTGACTCCATATAAGAAGAAACAGAGCAGTTTACATACATTGGGGAATTGTAAGGTCAGGGAACCAGTCTAGCTGGCTCGTACCCGTTCATAGGTTTGTAATCGATTGCAAACAAGTGCGATGGTCAGTTGGGGCCAGTATGTGAAAAAAAAGCCAGTTGTTTCCAACGCTGATCGGCCGATCAGCGTTGGAAATTGATACAAAAATACCACTTTTCTTGAAAATGACAGTATACCAGGTGCCATGATTTTACAGGATGCTTTACACTGTCATTCACTAACAGTCCAGCAAGGTATTTCAAAATGATTTTGTAGTTTTATTTTTTGATGTTTGCAAATGTTGTATTTTCCCTTTAAACATGACACATCTGAAAGAATAATGCATCCTGACGCCACTTTTTTTTTTCATCATACATTATCTCAATGAAGGTCAGTCATTGCACAACTGTTGAAAAGACATGAATCTGGGACTGAGAAACATTTCCAATATAATTAGGAAATACTTTGAAAATTTTCTTCACTCTCCATAGAGTTTGTACACAAGCGCTGAAGTGGCGTCTGGGGACTGCATTCTTTCTGTCAAAAGTATTTTATGACCTACCGAAGATCGCTCGTTGAACGAGTAGTTAACAGGCAGTGGATACTTAGCCGGAGACGGCAAATCTTTAGTAAACGTTAGCTTGCCGGATATGCACTGAACATGCGCAGTTACTGTTTTTTTTTTACTTAGACATTTTCCGGTGACAAATTTTTGTCTGGCGTAATGCTAGCTTGAGTAACTCCAGCTGACATGCTCATATTCATTCACATGTAGCTACATGTGAATGAATATGAGCATGTCATGTGAATGAATATGAGCATGTCAGCTGGAGTTACTCAAGCTAGCTTAATGCCATTGCCAACATTATCGTTGTAACTTCGTTTTCACAAGATGGGATTCAGACCATTTTATAATTTCGGACTTTATTTCCCTTTTAAAAAAAAACCTCCAGAGCCACAAATCTGAAAAAGAAAATGTAATACTCTGCAAAAAATGTTTGAGACATGTTAAAATAATAAAAGAAGAATATTCTTATTTATTTGGGGATGAGAAAAAAAAACTTAAAAATGTACTGCGGTCGGACTCGAACGCGAGTCATCCCGCTAATAGAGCTTTAGCTTAACCATAACACCAAACGTGCTACACAACTTTTAGAGGGAATTTAATACATCTTATAATTCAGCCCTATTTTAAAGAGTACAGTGCCCTCTGCTGATATGGATTGCCTCCGGCAAACCTTTAGTAATCGTTAGTTTGCCGTCATTACCTCCGGCAAAATATCCACTATCTTTATGAAAGGTGGTGAGAAAGTGGTTCTGTACTGCATTTTTCAGCTAAAAAGTATCCTGAATATGAAGTACAGTAAATAACCCCCCCCCCCCGTTTTTTTTTTCAACTGTGCTATGCGGATATTGTAAAGACCACCCGAACTGTCAAACCATGGTCAAACTCTGTCAAAGTCTCAAACTTTAAATTCTAAGACTCAGTAAGAGCAAATCTTTGGAAAAGCATTGATTTAGGTCCTACACAAAGTTTTCCATCAAAATGCGCACGATAGCTCCCTCGACGAAACCCTTCATTGACGACTGTGACTTCGACGTTTTACTGGAGATACCGTTCACCATTGTTGTATTGTTGTGGTGATCAGCATTTTGTCCAGAAATCTGCTGCAAATTCGGGCCCCGCTTCTTGACTTTGGACGCCATGTTTTCGTCTGCTTTTTCCGCACACGATTTTCGCGGCAAGTACACGTACGTTTATTTTATGACATGGTGATGTCATGCATAGCTGATACACTATTTTGTAGGGGTTAATTGTAAAAATATACGAATTTTTTCAAAACTTTATTTGCTTAATAATCAATGAAAACCATATTAAAAGAAATTTATACTTGATACAAAACGTTTGTGATGATTAAAAAAGATATTTTTAACGACCATATTTGTGAGTTTGAAATAAAGTGATGGGACTGCTTACCCTATTAAAAAATTGGACGAATCTGTAACCTATGACCCAGTAAATATTTTTCCAACGTGCATGTAATGTGCATGACGTGCATGCATGGTGCTTGCGTACAGTGTAATGTTTTAGTGTCTGCTCATGCTGGTTCAGAATTCCAACTTCAAAGACATTAATTAATTAAAGATAATGACTTGTTTGTAAAGATTAATTTGAGATGATGTCGTCAACATCTGACAACAACATGCAGCAAGTTGCAGCACACATTGCGCATGAGTTGATCGAGATGAAATCACACTCATCAACAGCTGAATATTTGAAGGAATCGTCGGCAGCTCAAGCTGAAATTCTCCAACTTCAAGTTCAAGACAACCAAAAGCCGGACGTCATTCAACTTGTTGGAGATTACACAGCTCCTGCAATGCATGCGCTCCAAGACATCATCGGTTGCAACTCCAAAACATTCTTCCAGGCCCCTTGCACTGTAGAGTTGAATCAGGGACACTTTAGTCAAATTCCTCCTCCTGGTTTACAGGAGGCGAGGGATCTCCATAGTAACAGTTGCCATGGCAACCAAGACGATGCCTCTGGTACCTCGAACATCTCACAGGTGTTTGTGATCGAAGGCCCTGCACCACACTCTTTGGGTGAAAGTTTACAGGAAGATCAACAAGATTGTCGGCAACAAACTCCTGATATCGTGTCTTCTCCAGAAACTCAAACGATGGGAGGTCATTCTCAGACAGGGGTGATGGAAAACAGTGCATTAGAAGAAGTTCCAGCCGTTTTCTATGTTGAGACACTCCATGACGCAAATGACGCTCTTCGTAATTTTGAAAAACAAACTGGAACCAAGTATAGTGCTTATAAAAGCACTGCAGGATTTGGAAATACTGGTAAATAGCGAATATCACATTTCCGACAAGCAAAAATGTATTCGTAGTGGCTATGGTTACGCCAGCCGTACCGCAATTTTCATCTGCTGTCGTTACAGCATTGAAAAAACACCATTGCTAATCTATATCGCATTTATAACTACACATCCAACCAGAGCGCAGTTCGGTTGCTCAATTCGTTAAATTTACGTTTGACTTGCCAAGGTTCCGGGTTCGAATCTGTCTTGCGCAATTTTTTTTTATTTTAATAGTTTTCTTCACTTTTATGTTTTTAATTAAATCCTACATTTCATTTTATTCTTCGTAATCCGTGGCTAGCTGTGGAGGATTTGATTTTGTAGCGAAATAAAGTCCGAGAACCATTCGGTTGATAGTCTGGTTCCAAGAGCCAAAGATCCTGATGTTGAATGCATTAGGTCAGGGACCAGACAGTCGACTGCCGTAACAATAGTCACTGCATTTTAAAAAAAACTGCACATCTTTTCGTCTCATAACCGTGTTTTCGTCAAATTTGATATTCTTTTCGTATTTTTTTTTTTTTACAGTTTATCAGCCCGACAGACCCCACAAGATCTACTTTGAAGAGAGGTCGACAGATCTTTCTGGTTTAGGGATTCCTTATGATGGCATTCCGTTTATCAATATCGGCAAGAAAGTTATGGATTGTCAGTATGGGATGGATAGATGCCGAGCAGCCAAGAAAAAATACATGGAACGCCAAGTAAGTGAAATATGATGTACAAAAAGAGAAATTTGTAAATGCCTATGGCCTCATGGTCTGGAGCATTGAATTCATGGTCTGCAGGTGTACTGCAGGTTGTGGGTTCGAGTCCAGCCTGGGGTTGTGGTGCGTGTGCCCTTAGGCAAGGCACTTTGTCACTCATTGCTTCTCCCCACCCAGGAGTAAATGGGTACCTGTGAGGGCAGAGATGGTTATTGTGATTGGTTTTGCACCGAAATGGCAGCATGGAGCTGTATCCTCCCCAGGGAGCTGAGATTGTCTTTGGAATGTTTCATTGGCCCAATGAGCAGGGTAATAATGATGTAGTGCCTTGAACACCAATACTGCTGGATACGTGTGCTATATAAATACTTATTATATTATTATTAAATATTAAGCAAGTAATTTTGTTTTTTATTGCAGCTAAAGGATGTTTCGAGACAGAGGCGACCACTGGCTCAAGAACGAACAAAGAAAATCCAATGCCGAGCCCAGATTCGGATGAAGGAAATCTTGAAATATCCCGACTTTAAGGTAAAAGTGTCGGTAATATTGTTGTTTTTTATTAAAAAATCAAGGAAAAGTACCTTGCTCAGGAACACAAACCATGATAAGTCCGATGGGTTCCATGTAGAACTATAGAGGGCGCCCTTTATCGGACATCAAGGGAAGTTCTGTTGGAAGTCTGGATGCTGCGTTGCTGAGGATTTATTTGTTTCATTTTTCACAGGTTCCACTTGATTCGAATTCCAGGAAGGACAAGGTTCGATTATCCAAAGAACTTCGTGACGCGCTCAAGAATGGAGACGCAAAGGGTGAAAAAAGGATCTATATCAAGTTGCCGTGTCTGTCTGACCATACTGGACATTCACTTGGAGAGGCGGTTAAAGAGGTTTGTAATTTGTTTTTTTTTCTACTAGTTTTTAATTGTCATTCATAAATACCTCAGACAGTTAACCGATTCCTATTGGTCGATAGCCCGCCACGTAGCCAGTCTTAAACAGTTGATGAGACACCAGGTGGCTGGTCTTAAAGACTTTTCCAGTGTCACATGAAATTTGGACTTCTATGAAATTCGGTGCCTTTTACCGATTTATTGGTTGAACGTTCACAATTTTCCTCATGTTGGCATGCGCAACACTACCAGGGAGTCAGTATTTCATAGTCCTAAATTCACACTACACCGGCACAGCTGCGTTCTGCGCCACATCATGCAGTACGCGTATTGCGCACGCCAATCTCCATATAAGGAGTTGTTTACAACTACTTGCAAGAGGGACATACCATAACATTATAGCAAGAGGGTGAATCGAAAAACATAAGTAAAATTGTTGAACAAAGTCATTGATAATTTATAATTTGTGACTTGTTTTGACTTTCGGACCGAAAAGTTTTATTTTGTTTTAAAGAAAAGGTATTTCGGCTTGGGTATTTATCAGCATCCAGACTCCGAACTGGTCTTCAATATAGTGCTTAAAACTGGCCAAGCACACATTTATTTCCTTGTTTTAGTATGCGTTCGCTTGATTTATTTGATTAAAAGTACAAAGGAGATTAAATGTAAACATGACAAAATTAAGCGATACATTTTCTCTAGATTTGATACAGGTATCGTAATCTTCCTTTTTATGCTATGCATAATTAAAACTGATTCCAGTTTCTGTATTATAAAGCTTCAATAATGCTTGAAAAACATAATTGAGTTAACGTTCCTCTTTTATTCTTTATGTAGGTAAAGCCTTGTTTATCTGGAAAACAAGCAGTGAAGGAATTGAACACGTTATCATGGGATGCGTTCATTCAACGGTTCGGCAATGTCGTTGAGCGAGGGGCGGTTGTAGCATCAGCAGCATGGTCCAAGCGCCCGTTTGCGAATATCAAAGCCCTACATGCTGCATTCTGTGAATTTATGGATTCTCTGTCTCAGTCAGGTTAGTTTACTAGTTTTAGGTGAGGGGTATAGTTGAGGTGGCTAGGCCCCCCCCCCCCCCCCCCGCTGCCACGCCCCTTTTCCAACTGACCAGCATAATGTATTTGTTTATTTCACATAATGAAAAACATCTGAAATTTCCTGAAGTTCCCTAAATACCATAATCACTCAATATGGCAAATCTTAAATCAATGCTTCAAGCCTATTGTCTTTTTATGCATTGACTTCTATGCCTCATCACACCCCCCCCCACCCCCCTACACCTTCCCCCTTTAAGAACTCTTAAAACTTCAACACCAAAGCTACTACCTCAAAAATCTTAGATTCGCTACTCATGTGGTATATTTCTATGGAGAACAATCCATACAGATGAAACACCTAAGGGTAACACAAGCAGGTGGCATGGGTGGCTAGCGCGTAAAGCGCTTGCCTCTCACCACTGTGGCCCGGGTTCGATTCCCGGCTTGGACCATATGTGAGTAGAGTTGTGCGTTGGTTCTCTCCTGTGCCACGAGGGTTTTCCTCTGGGACTTCCATTTTCCCTCCGATTAAATCAATACTTTCGATCTCTGGCTGTGCTCCGTGGTCAGACATTGGTCGTATGGCGTTGCCTAAGGCGTCTTTACATGCCAGCTGCTCGACCATGTTGTAGCCTCGTCCTTCAGCTTCTCAGCTGCAAGTAAGAATGATTAGCCCCCAAATTATTATAAATTATTAAAATTATTACTGCATTCTCATGTTTTATTTTGTTATCAACAGGTAAAGAAGCCATTTTTCGATGCTACCCAAATCTTCAAATTGCCTCTTCGGCCCATCAAACCCTCTCAAACAACTCCTCCAGTGAATTCCAACTCACCAAACTAGATATTTACAGTCCCGAAGAAAGTGCCTTACTTGTGCAGTTAAACACCAAGTATCGAGACAATTTCCACTTTTCTTACATCGTCTGCGGACGAGAAACGACTCAGGAGGAGGTGTTGGCTGATCTCCATGCCAGAACTCAGAACTCACGAGACGCTGAGATACTCAGAGCATTGCAGGAAGTGAAGAAAATCGCCTGGTATCGGATTCTGGAACGAGTCCGAACCGTCACACCTACCTGAGTTGGATCTACAGGGTGACTCAAAAAAATGCAACCCTAAAACATTTGCCTTCAAAAAAGATCGATGGATTTTTATTTTTGGGGTATCAGATTATAGCTGAGAGTTTTTTTTTTCAAATACTGAAAAAAATCATGAAAAAAAGCTTTAATCTGATACCCAAAACATAAAAATCCACTGATCACTTTTTTTAAAGGCAAATGTTTAGGGTTACATTTGGTTTTTTAATCACCCTGTAATTGAAATTTTTCAGCAGTTTATGTCTTGTTCATCCCTTGCCAAAAAGAAATATAGTCTGGTGTTTTTATGATAAATAAATGGTAATCAAAATGGTTGAATGAATCTTTATAGATTGAATAAAGAAAATTGTGTGAAATTATTTGCTCATGATGCAATTTGTTTCCCTTTGTCCCTGTAATACAGGGTGTTGTTTAAAAAAAAAAAGGAACCCAGATGTAAATGAAAATTATAAAAAAAATTAATAAATATTTTCATATAAGTTAAAGATCATGTGAAACACCAATGTGTCCTCTTTCCAATGATATCTTGATTGTGCGTCTGTGGCCACGGATGACTGAGCATTCATTGTTATTCTGTCAAGGGTCAAATCCTGCACTGGGCCATTGAAGTTTGTGCAAAATTGTAACTGGTATTCTGGGCATGTGGAACAGCTTGGTTTAAGTAAAGAAGACATCCTTTTCTTTAAAACAATTTATTCAATTTTGACAGAGTGATTTAACCACTCTCATTGTTGAAGTTCACCCCTCATGGCCCAATGCCTTCAACGTGGCCACCACCTCTTTCCACACAAAGCTCTGCACGAAGTCTAGTCCATTTCAACCTTTGCATAACAAACCAGCCAGCAATCTTAGCCAGGTAAAACTTGGCCCATGCAGTGCAGGTTTTGACCCTTGACAGAATAACAATGAATGCTCAGTAATCCTGGCCACAGGCGCACAGGGTATCATTGGACAGAGGACACAATGGCGTTTTCACATGATTTTTAACTTAACTGAAAGTGTTTATTACATTTTTTTATAAGTTACATTATATAACATCTGGGTTCCTCATTATTATACACCCTGTATAACATTCTCCTACAGACTAAGCACATAAACGCACAGTCGAGGACCTTTGATGAACTTGACGATCAAGGCATGGGCGTTGCCAGGATTTTTTTCCATGGGGGGCCAAAGCAAATTTTTCCCCAAAATTCCTTACCTTTTTCATTATATTCGCAATTTATCATTTTCCGAGCGTGAGCAGGGGACATTTGCCCTACCCCCCCTACCCCCCCCCCCCCCCCATCAAATTAACAGCAACATGGTTTCGCATCTCTTTTCCCTTTTTTTCCCTCTTTTTTATTTTTTCGTTTTCCAGGTTGGGGGCCCCCTCGCGATGCCCATGAACCGAGGTCAACAAAGCAAAGAATTTCTTTTTGTCCCTTTGAACTCGTCTGTCTGGGCTGTATACGCACCCTCCGCAGGCCCCTAAAAAAGGTACCAAAAAAATGCTCTATTGTTGAAATTCCATTGAGTTGGCCATTGCAATTGCCATTGCATTTAAAAAGGTCCCATGGCTTTGACGCACACGGGGATTTTGTTGAATAAGTTGTGTCCATTGAACTCTCAATCTCCATAGCGTTCCAAATAAGTGAGTTTTCGCTTTTCGATGCAAATTTGCTGTCGCGGAAATTCATGTGTGCCAAGTGTTGTAAACCCAGTACGATATGTGAAATTATTTCATGTTAATCGTGATATTATGTTGCTTTTTTATCAGAGTGTCATACAGTCCGTCATGTCTTTTTGTTGTATCGCCTGGTTTAATGGTTTGACTGTTGTGAATTCGAACAAGTTGAAAAGGATCACTAAAATTGCCAGCAGGGTCATTGGTGTTGATGTTCTGGACATTCAATCAATGTACCACAATGCTCTTGAATCCAAACTGAGAACCATTATGCAAGACGATACTCACCCACTCCATTCGTTCATAGTACAAAACAGGTCAGGTCGAATCCGTCAATTGAATTCTCGTACAACACGACACAACCTTTCATTTTTACCCAGTGCAGTTTCACATTTTAACAAGAATTATACTAGATAATGCTGTTTTTATAATCGTGCTGTAGTGTGTTTTTAGTGCAATCAGATTAGCCCTTATTCTGTCTTATCTCATAATATTCTTATCCACCCCTCCTCACACATCTACTCATTTGTGTCAGGTTAAATTAGTAAATTGAAATCTCGTTAACACGACACATTTTTTCCCCTTATTTTTACCCGGGCAATCTCGTGTTTTTAATCAGACTTATAGTAGATATTATGCTTTTTAAATCGTGATGTAAATGTGTGTGTTTATACCCCTCGTACATGTAAGTTTCAACCCTTTCCCTGTTTCCTTTTCCCCCGCTCATATCCCCCTGGCTTTCTAATCCCCCCCCCCCCGGCTTGCCATTGTGTCCTTCCCATTTTTCGTCTTTATACATAATAGCTCTATCAATCCAGATATTTTATTTATTTATTTAATTAGGCTCAATTTGTTGTTCTATTTCTGTTTACGTGTACTCTTGTCAGTGTTCTTATATTGTTACGTCTATTTGTACATTTATGTAATATGTTTTTGTTTTGTGAAGTTTTTAAGTGTTTTATACATCATATTTGTGTGCAGAACGAGGAGACAAGTTTCATGTTTTTACATGATGAGAATAAATAAATATAAAAATATAAATATGAGGGTACTTCTCCAAAAAAAAAATTTGTTCTGTCTTAAAAATTGGTACGTTGATATCCCGTCTTAACTCTTTCTTTAAAATGGGGCTTGCGGTCGCTGCCGAAATGAATTGACCGTGATGGGGAGTAACCGTCTGATATTTTCTACACAAACCCCGGTGTAGTGGGTTTTTACATAGAATTTTTTAGATATCAAATTTGACGACAATCAACGTTGAGTGAGGTCATGCAAAGCCCTGACCAAGGCAATAGGCTATTATAGCTTGTTCCCGCTACCGGTATACCGCGGAAGCCTTGACGGCTATATAGGCTAGGTCATGCAATGCGCTGTGATACACATCAATGATTCCAATGAAATATCTCTACAAACGTAGAAAATACGTGAGTGAGTTTTCAGGCAGCATCGATCACGCTCAAACTTAATTGGTAAATTCATCCATATGTTGTTGAAATTGTCAAAATTGTTACTAGTGTAGGCCAACTAACTCTTGCGTTAACTCGGACAATCTGACTCAACACTAAAGTCCGCCTTCATAGTGGTTGAGACTATGGAGTATATTAATCGTCTGCCGTTTGACGATTTCATCGAGCTTTTCGGCAATGTGATTGAGCGTGGAAAGATAGTAGCGGGTGCGATATGGGCGCGGAGACCGTTTTATGATGCTGGCAACATCTGGGAGGCCGTGTGTGAATTCCTAGACGCATTGCCGTTGCAAGGTACGCTGACTCATTTTTTGCTAGTCCACAGAGGGCCATGTTGTGTCCTCTTTAGTATCTCACTGACTGATTGAATGGTCGTGACTTGTTAGCCGGGCAGTGCTGTCATATAGGATTACGCCGTCACGTCATTGAATACACTGTAAATTTAGCGGTGCTTAGCTTTTAAACACTTTTCTGTGCACTGCTTTTTCACATGTTAAGTCTGAGGCATAGTAGGATTTTGCACAGTATGAAGGCCTGATAGTGGCATTAATAATAACTTTTTTTAAAAGTCAAATAGCCTATTATATTTCAATTTTCGTTTTTTTCGTAGACAGATCATAATGAAAGAGTGATAAAAGTGTTCATTAAGCCTGTCATTGACTTCAACCCGATAACTTATTTTTATTTACTTTAACAATAAAGTCATGGTCTCTTACATTTGAGCAGATTTGCTGATTAATAATATGCATGACACCTGCATCTTGACCTCTAGATTTTGACCAATCAGCGGGCGCTTTCTATATCGCGTCTTCGGTCATTCAACCGTCGTCGCGTAATAGTCATACTATACACGTGGGTAAAAAAAACCTGTGTTACACGCTCTGTATCATGTTGCTCGATATGCGCCCGATTGTTGTCGTTTTACAAAACACTTCATTCGAATTGACCAATCAAACCAATAGTCCTAATTTAGGAATGGAATGACGTCACGATTTGGTAAAGTCGACTCGATTGGCTGGTGCGCGGCTTGCATTATATCTGCATGTTAAGACATAATCAGACGTTATACAGGAGACTTGGCTCCGTGGATAACGGGTGACTAGCATGCGTAGTGATCGTTGCAGAAGTTTTAAAAAAAGTTCGAGCGGAGGAATATAATACGTGCACGGATAGAAATGAAGGAGTGGGGGGGGGGTGAACGCCAGCGGCCTTTCACCATTCTCATAGAACTTTATTTCTGAGTTCAGTATCAGTTTTTCCTTTTTTTGGTTGTCAGGTAAAGTGGCAACACTTCGCTTGTACCCGGACCTTGCGGGGAAGCTAGCCCAATCAAATCGTCTGGGTGATGAGTCCCATCAGGAACACCGTACTGCCGGCTTACTGGCACCACCCACGGCCGACGAGACGAGACTCCTAACCGCGATGAACACGAAGTACCGAGAAAAGTTCCTGTTTCCTTTCATCATATCCGCCAGACAAAATGCGATCCTGTCAGAAATGAAGGCTAGGATGCAGAATACGAGGGAAATCGAACTTGAGAACAGTCTGGAGGAAGTCAAGAAAATAGCCTGGCATCGGATTGTTGATTTGATTCGAAATCAGTCTGAAGTACTGACTTCGAAGTACTGAGTGGGGCTAAGTGGTGAAGGAGGCAAAACTTATACTAACTTTGGGGTTTGTGTCTCAGTTAATGTCACTCTTTTTAATTTATCGCGTGACGATATTGGTGTGGAAGATCTAGAACGTATCATGGGGGTTGTAGGCCCCTATCTTTTCATAGTTTTTTTTAATTATTTTTTTCCCTATTAGTATTAGTATTAAATAAAAGGGAGCAAATTCAACGTGCTTGTCTGGTTTTAACCGAGTCCTTTCAAAAACCGGCTATCGGCCTTGACGCGGATAATGGACCGAGCCGAATGTCAGTGTGTCCGCAATCAGGACCCATAGCCGGTTTAATTAAAGGTACTTGTTAACGCCGGCCAAGCACATAATTTTATTTAGTCACATTCATAAATACCTTACGGTCAAAAAAGTCATGGGGTGCATTCATTCAACAGTTTGGCAATGTCGTTGAGCATGGAGGAATGGTTGTCGGCAGCATTCGACCGTGGGCCCAAAATCCTATCTCGCCTAGAAAGTCCGATAAAAATTTCTGGTGGTAACAAAAAAAATTGCTTGTTCTTTGTCAATTCGAGGGTGCTGAATTCAATTCTTTCTGTTGCCAAGCTCTCAGTTGGCACGTTTAAGCACAATCTTCGTCCGAATTGTTATCTCAATTTTGGGGGCCTCTGACAACCGATGGTGCAATGCATTCCCTTAAGGATCTCAGGAATAGCCCCTCCGATTTCAATGCAGATTGTCACCCACTTGGAATAAATAATGATAAATAACTGTAAACGATTGTAGGCTCATAGCTAAAGAGATTCCATAATAACGGTAATAATGCATAAACAATGCTTAGACTGTATACTTATGCACCTGCAATGTTTTTATTACGTCTACCACCTGTTTTTTTTTTTAGGCAAAACTGATTTAAATCAATGTACAACAGACATTTTCCAGAAATGTAAATGACTGAATTACATGTCATTATAAACAGTCTTTGATGAAAAATCATAGCTAAAATTTGTTATTGTTTTGTTAATTAAATAGGAAACTATGCAGCAAATAACGCTTTATCGTATTCAGTGTTGCATGTTAACACAGTATTTTTCCAGAATATCACTGAAATTTTCCGTAATGCTGAAAGATTACTGAATTATGTCGTTGATCCAAATTAAACAAACTGTCTAAAACTTGAATTCCAAATATTGTATAATTATGGGAAATAATTACAAATGTATGTGATAATACACCAGTTTTGTCAAGGCATTATTATTCTCAAATGCAGAACTCAAAGAGCTCTTTGTAGATGACCAAATTACGCCCTTAACCTAACGTGAAGTATTTTGATGCCAAAAGTTTCAACATTGTAAGGGTTTCATGGTATATAAAGTATGAATTTATGCAAAACTTAACGCTTTGGCCACATTATGCCTTGTTTATACATGTATGCGGACAAATTGGTTTTTCAAGGCATCACTGAATTTCCTATCAATTCCACAAATCTGAAGCTGAAAGACTATTGCAGATTTCTGAATTATGTCAGTCACCCAAAATGAACCCAAAGATTTCATAATTATGGTAATTAATTATGCAGGGATCAATGCTTTATCAAGAATTTGTTCTCTTACATTTGGAACTGGGCAAACAATTTGTATAGATGATTGGATTGCCATTGGCCTGAAATAAACTCTTTAAAACTGGAACTTGGCCATCAAATACAAATCGAAGAAATATCCTTCATGAAAGTCATAATTACAGTTCACATTTGTACCATCTTGACCATGCTAAAAAAAGATCGTACGTGTTATATGATATAGTTACAGGTGGTGTGAGTCAACTAATTGAAAAATATGGCTGATCAATCACGAAAAATTCTTGTACATGCATACTTTTGATACATGCTTGTAGAGAGGGGCATAAGTCACTGAGTCTATACAAATCAATGTAACTTTCATCACCATCGCTGGACAGGCATTCAGTGTCTGAGAAGTGTTGTTCAGGCAATCAGTTCAAGGCAAGGCAATGGACCGATCCAGTAAGCACCGCCCCATGGTGTTCTGACCAATCACAGCCGTGATTTATGTCCGACGTGCGTGCACTAAAGTCCGACATGCGTGCACGCGCGCGCGTATAATGCGCGCGGAAGGAAAATGCAGCGTGGCATTGAGGAGCACGTGTTAATTTGCCCACCGTGTGCACTGGGCGGAGCTTACTGGATCGGTCCATTCCCTAGCCAGACAGGATTGAGGTGCAGTTCCCTTTTTATACTTGCAGCAAATATTCTGGAGGACAGGAGGAGCCACGTGCAATAATTATCCACTGGAATAAATGGTTTTCTCCTTCCAACTGCCAACCATGGCTAACTGGACTGAGAGACACATTGCAGAACCTGTTGAGACGAGAAAGAGAAAGTTGAACTATTCTGTAATTAATTGGAGGACTGGATTTTGGACAAAACCATGTACTTTTTTGGAAAACGAAGAAAACAATATTCTGTTGATTGTAGGACTTGTACTCGGGTCAGTGGAAATGGAGGCCAGCATTTTCCCTTGGAGCTATACTCATTCGCTAGGTTTAAAACATTAATTGATAATCTTGACAAAGGCACACATGCATATACGTTTGCATGGGGGTGTTTCATAAAAAAATGTTAAACAATAAATCTTATATTTCAACCGTAAGTCGGAATCAATCTTACAGAACAATTAATTCTCAAATTGTGTTTCATAAAATCAATCTTTAAGATTGATTACTCTTAACTTAAGATTGATATTAATAACTTTAATATTATTGACAGAGGCTAAAGCACAACCTTTGACCTAGAGCAACTTTTTTGGCTGCCAAAACTTTTTTCAAGTCAGCCATCTTGTTTTTTAGTGTGAGTGGTGAGTACAAAATGCATTCAATTTTCTATGTCATAATGGATATGAGGAGGTTTATATGTTGTTGTAATATAGTCAAATATATGCAGGGTAGACTAATGTTCCTTTATCTAAAAAGACGGGGGAAGTTGGCATCAAGTGATGGACTCTGTGGAGACGATAACTCAAGAACGACACACAGTGCACTGAATTGAAATTTCGTTCAATAATTGTTTGAGATATAGAAAACGAAAAATTTGAATATCGACGGAAACCATTAAAGAATAAATTTAATATGATTTAAGGAAATACACCGTACTAATCGCGAAAAATTCAATTCGAACTCGAGTCACTTTTAATGGAACAAAAAAAGCACTCTTTGTGGAGACGATAACTCAAGAACAACACAGTGCACTGATTTGAAATTGCGTCCCATAATTGACTGTGATACACGTGACAATATATTTGAAATTCGACAGAAACCGTTGAAGACAAAAAATAATACAACAAAAACAAAAACGACAAAGTGTAAGCGCACTCCCTTACATTTCACCAACATCAAATGTTTCCAACAGAGGGCGCGCTGCACAAATACTGGTCACCACACCGCGAGACTTCTGTCAACGTGGATAGGATCTGCCCAAAAGAAGTTGGCACAAGTAATGGACTTTGTGGAGACGATAACTCAAGAACAACACAGTGCACTGAATGGAATTTCGTTCAATAATTGTTTGACATATATGACACAAATGGTTTGAAAATCGACGGGAACCATTGAAGAATAAATATATTATGATTTAAGGAAATGCAGTGCACTAATCGCGAAAAATTTAATTCGAATTCGAGTCACTTTTAATGGAACAAAAATAAAGCACTTTTTGTGGAGACGATAACTCAAGAAAAACAGAGTGCACTGAATTGAAATTTCATTCAATTATTGTTTGGGATATGGGACACAAATGGTTCGAAAATCGACGGGAACCATTTCAGAATAAATTGCAACGAGTGTATTATTATTTTTCCATGGACGTTGACTTTTCATTTTTCATTTGGTTTGTATTTTTCACGTTTAAAACACTATATTTCTTTTGGGTATGCTCTCTCATTGTTTGATGGTTTCTCATGAAATTAAATCTCATAATGTAACACAGTCATCATGACAAATCACTGAATATTCAATTTTGAAATACAGAACAAACTCGTTTTGGAGGCAAAACTCAAGAAATACACGTTACATTTAAATGAATTTTCGTGCACTCATTTGTCATGATGTTATAACATGAACAGATTTAATTTCATAAGAAAAGGTCAAACAATCAAGCTATTATGACCGTAACAATATAGGGTTTTAATTGCGAGAAATACAATCCTAACAGAAGTCAAAGTGGATTTCTAGCGTTTCAAACACTAGATTGTTACGATCATATTATATTTATAGCTCCACAGTTTCTCACGCCATTCAAACTACTTCTGCTACACAACGTGCAAACTAATTGCACGAAATTTCAATTGAATCCATTTCGTATTTCTTGAGTAGTTCATCGGAAACGAGTTTGTTCTTTTTGTCCAATTTTGCAGCATCCGTGTTGATGCGTTGTTGAGACCACTATTTATGTGGCGCGCCCTCTATTGAACGAAACTTAAAATTTTCTACGGCGTGCGGAGGTATGTCTTGGCGGTGCGAGTTTATTCAGCGCGCCCTTTCTCGAAAGATTTTTTTCTTAGTTGTTTGACGGTTTCTCACGAAATTTAATCTCCTCATGTAAGACATCAAGACCGATCACTTGCTGAACTTACAACTAAATATAGCTTGACCAGGTGAGCTTGGGTTATTGCTCAAACATAACAACGAGTGTATTATTATTTTTTCATGGACGTTGACTTTTCATTTTTCATTTGGTTTGTATTTTTCACGTTTAATACACTATATTTCTTTTGGGTATGCTCTTTCTCAATGTTTGATGGTTTCTCATGAAATTAAATCTCACAATGTAAAACAGTCATCATGACAAATCACTGAATATTCAATTTTGAAATACAGAACAAACTCGTTTTGGAGGCAACAACTCAAGAAATACACGTAACATTGAAATTAATTTTCGTGCACTCATTTGTCATGATGATTAACATGAACAGATTTAATTTCATAAGAAAAGGTCAAACAATCAAGCTATTATGACCGTAACAATACAGGGTTTTAATCGCGACAAATACAATCCTAACGGAAGTCAAAGTGGATTTCTAGCGTTTCAAACACTAGATTGTTTAATTACGATCATATTATATTGATAGCTCCACAGTTTCTCACGCCATTCAAACTACTTCTGCTACATAACGTGAAGACTAATTGCACGAAATTTCAATTGAATCCATTTCGTATTTCTTGAGTAGTTCATTGGAAACGAGTTTGTTCTTTTTGTCCAATTTTGCAGCATCCGTGTTGATGCGTTGTTGAGACTACTATTTATGTGGCGCGCCCTCTATTGAACGAAACTTAAAATACTCTACGGCGTGCGGAAGTATGTCTTGGCGGTGCGAGACCACTAGTTTTATTCAGCGCGCCCTTTCTCGAAAGATTTTTTTTAGTTGTTTGACGGTTTCTCACGAAATTTAATCTCCTCATGTAAGACATCAAGACCGATCACTTGCTGAACTTACAACTAAATATAGCTTGACCTGGTGAGCTTGGGTTATTGCTCAAACAACGAGTGTATTATTATTTTTCCATGGACGTTGACTTTTCATTTTTCATTTGGTTTGTATTTGTCACGTTTAAAACACTATATTTCTTTTGGGTATGCTCTTTCTCATTGTTTGATGGTTTCTCATGAAATTAAATCTCATAATGTAACACAGTCATCATGACAAATCACTGAATATTCAATTTATAAATACAGAACAAACTCGTTTTGGAGGCAGCAACTCAAGAAATGCACGTTACATTTAAATGAATTTTCGTGCACTCATTTGTCATGATGTTTAACATGAACAGATTTAATTTCATAAGAAAAGGTCAATCAATCAAGCTATTATGACCGTAACAATACAGGGTTTTAATCGCGACAAATACAATCCTAATGGAAGTCCGAGGGATTTCTAGCGTTTCAAACACTAGCTTGTTACGATCATATTATATTTATAGCTCCACAGTTTCTCACGCCTTTCAAACTACTTCTGCTTCACAACGTGAAGACTAAATGCACAAAATTTCAATTGAATCCATTTCGTATTTCTTGAGTAGTTCATCGGAAACGAGTTTGTTCTTTTTGTCCAATTTTGCAGCATCCGTGTTGATGCGTTGTTGAGACCACTATTTATGTGGCGCGCCCTCTATTGAACGAAACTTAAAATATGCTACGGCGTGCGGATGGGTAGCATAAAATGGCACGACAGTAGAGCGCGTGATGAATATGCATGACTAGGACGTCACTAGAAGCTCATGAGTAATATATCACGCACGGTACTGATAGATATACATGTACATGTAGATGCACACTGTATGTGCTGCATCCCACCGATGATATCACATCTAACAAGTCCTCTTTCTACTGTCGCGCCGCCACTCTCTACTGTTGCCCCACTTACCGATGATCATCAAGTGGGACGACACTAGAGGGAGGCGGCGCGACAGTAGAAAGAGGACTTGTTAAATGTGATATCATCGGTAAGTGGGACGATACTAGAGGGTGGCGGCGCGACAGTAGAAAGAGGGCTTGTTAAATGTGATATCATTGGTAAGTGGGACGACACTAGAGGGTGGCGGCGCGACAGTAGAAAGAGGACTTGTTAAATGTGATATCATCGGTGGGATGCAGCACATACAGTGTGCATCTACATGTATATCTATCAGTACCGTGCGTGATATATTACTCATGAGCTTCTAGTGACGTCATAGTCATGCATATTCATCACGCGCTCTACTGTCGTGCCATTTTATGCTACCGTGCGGATGTACATGTATACTGTCTTGGCGGTGCGAGACCACTAGTTTTATTCAGCGCGCCCTTTCTCGAAAGATTTTTTTTTTAGTGTTTGATTGTTTGAGTGAACCTAAAGTCCACTACAGTCCCTAACGTACCTCACGATACGCCAGACGTTCAGATAGTCGCCGTGGAAGAAAGTGGGATTTAAAACCGTTCAGGAATGTGCCCGTTGGTGGACTTGACGACCGGTTAAAGATCCAGTAATGTCAAACCCGGCACGAGGGGATAGGTAGTTCAAAGACACAGAGAGCACACAGAGAGGAAACAATAAGAACTCAAAATGCACGCGATATACTCACAGTTCTGTGGTTATAATTTATTACATTTCGATACGATTTTAAAATTATTCAGCTAAGGGAATTCCGGTTGTCTTGAAGAAACAAAGGTACTAAATTGAGTTTTTAGTAATATTATAATTTATACTTGAAGGAACAAAAGTACTATAGGGGATACAAGGGATTTAGTATTCATTGTAAAGGATTCAGAAACGCTGCGCTTGAGAAGGACGTAAACCCTTGATAATTATTAAATTGTTAGATGATGTTAAAGGCTTATGGAGAATGTTAAAAGTTATATGGAAGCCGGCTGATAAAAGTTCTTAACGGTCTTATTTCATATTTCCATTGCAAAAAAGAAAAAAGAAACATGTTTTCCAAAAATGGCAAGGACTCGTCAGGTGCAGTATGCCAGACCATGGGTAGTTTTCGTCTCAAGAGAAAATTTAATGCATTTTGTACTCACCAC
This sequence comes from Patiria miniata, assembly GCF_015706575.1. Taxonomy (NCBI): domain Eukaryota; kingdom Metazoa; phylum Echinodermata; class Asteroidea; order Valvatida; family Asterinidae; genus Patiria; species Patiria miniata. The sequence goes on from NW_024037048.1 coordinate 8,752,471, forward strand.
TCACACTAAAAAACAAGATGGCTGACTTGAAAAAAGTTTTGGCAGCCAAAAAAGTTGCTCTAGGTCAAAGGTTGTGCTTTAGCCTCTGTCAATAATATTAAAGTTATTAATATCAATCTTAAGTTAAGAGTAATCAATCTTAAAGATTGATTTTATGAAACACAATTTGAGAATTATTTGTTCTGTAAGATTGATTCCGACTTACGGTTGAAATATAAGATTTATTGTTTAACATTTTTTTATGAAACACCCCCAAACGTATATGCATGTGTGCCTTTGTCAAGATTATCAGTTAATGTTTTAAACCTAGCAAATGAGTATAGCTCCAAGGGAAAATGCTGGCCTCCATTTCCACTGACCCGAGTACAACCCAGCTAACACATTTACGTTGTAACAACGTTGCAAAAAGGTCACGTTTTCGTGGCGGCAACGTTCAGAAAATTACGTTGCGGCAACGTAAAAATGTCGACTCGCGTGCACGTTGCCACAACGCTATTACACAATGTTTAAATGACGTTATAAAAACGTCAATGAAACATTTATTACAACGTTTTCAGTACACGATCCTGCAACCCTCCAGCAACGTAATTGTCACCTTTATACAACGTCTTGGCACGTAAATGCGACATGATTACGACATGATTACCACCATGACGGAACGTTACTGCAACTTAATGACCACTTAAAATAAACATTTATACAACCTTGTGGGGACATGATTACACCATGATTGGCACGTTACTGCAACTTTTATTGGGACGTTCCTGCAACCTTATAGGCACGTCACGACAACTCTTTGGCCACGTTAATGCAACTTGTTGGACATAACTACAACCTGATAGGCACGTTTCTGCAACCTTTATGTGGACGTTCCTACAACCTTATGGGCACGTCAGTGCAACTTTTTGGCCACGTTAATGCAACTTGTAGGACACATTATTGCAACTTCATGGGCACGATGTGGGGACGTTTCTACAACCTTAATTGTTAGCACGTCAATGACTCATTACAGACGTTACTGCAACTAATTCACGTTCCGGTAACTTTTTGGGCACCTCACAACTTTTCAAAAACGTTCACGCAACTTATTGGATACATCACTGCAACTTTGTGGGGACCTTTTAGCAACATTGTTCCTGGCACGGTTAATTAACGAAACTAATCGTGCAACGACGATATACCTGTCTGCAAACAATAAAGAAAAACAAATTAACCATCAGACTTACTGTTTCTACATTTATTACAAAGAATGTATCCGGTGAATGCATGGAAGCAAACCTTCGTCAATCATTATTATTACAAAGCAAGTATAAATCTGATATAACAGTACAATGTCGCTTTCAGTTCGCCTATTTAAAAAATAACAGATTAAAGCCTCTTGATTCAGTTAGAAAACCAATGATCTAGTTTTGTGTGTGTTTTTGCTGGGAAGCAGGAACAGTAAAACAGATTGCCCGCCAACGGCATTATTTTGTCAGTTTCCCTTCAAAACGATAGAGTGTCAGATTTTGTTCATATAATTATACATGTATTCATCTTCAGTAAGGATGGGCACAAGTCTATTTATATGCATATATTAACCTTTAGCAAGGATTTAAATGTCCTGAAATTGCTAAGCTGGGCAGGCGTACATCTCCGGGTGACTACCAGTTATGCTATAAGTAACTTTAACATAAAATATTATTCTTCAGGCAATGTGGGACTGAGTTTTCTGCCAACATATTTTATGTTTTCTGTAATTTTTGAGTTTCATCCCGAAAACACAATTGGTTTTTAAACATTGCTATCTTAGTAATTCAAAAGTTACACAATTTGAACGAACTTTGTCAACAAAAATATCAGGACGATTTTACTATTGGCAAGTAAGTTTATATTATTTAACTGTTTGCGTTCTCATTCGAGTCAATCCCATATCCGTTTAGAATCGATTATACAATGAAAAGGGACATCATGAACCAGTCTACTTGCATAGTGGATCTGCGCGGCCTAAAATGATAAAACCTCCTATTTTTCCCCAATATACAATGCTCCCTCTCAAAAAAAAGAACTAATAATACTTTCTTCATTACCATTAATTAGTCATTGGGGCTTCACCTTATATTTCTTTGGTTCTCATTTTTTAATCGACCCTATTTTGGGATATGTTTTTCCGCCGACAATTTCCAAAACCCCATTCACAGACGATTTTTTCCCAAATTAAAAAACAAAGTATATTGCATTCGAGCAACTAGCTCTGTGTTATTCTGAAATGTTATTTAAATTGAATATCATATTTTTTTTTCTCGACTTGAAAATTACGGCTTACGGAAATCAGAGGAAGAAAGACAGATGAGAGAATTTTGCCTCTCATTATAATATTGCTGCCACTACAACTAAATTGTTAAGGAGATGCTTCGTCCAGACATTACTGTAAGTCGTCTATAATTGGCCAAAATGGTTTGTTTTTTTAAATTGTATTCAGTGATATCAAATCATGATAAACTTATTGCATCATTTAGTTTACCATCTTTACGAGTGCAACTTTAGTTCAGATTGTTATTGCTTTTTGACAGACCGACTAGGCTTCATATAAGGGCAAATAAAAATAATTATGAGAACCACGGAGATAAATAGGGAAGCCCTAATAGGCCTACAAGAAAACAAATTTTGAAGAGCACGAACGATGCACTTATTTTCACGCAAAAGATGCAGTGTCGTTATTCATCATCTGCAGGGTTTGCAGTGTCGACAGGGTCGGCGGGCTGAACAGCGTTGGCAGGGTTGGCAGGATTCTGCACACACACACAAAATAGAAAAAAATAAATGTAAAGATTTTTCCAGATGGTGGACAGCCGATGATGACCAACCGACTTATTTTTGGATTATCTGTCACTTCTTTTTGGATCATTATTGTGCATGAGAAGGTTAACAAAATGTACTGACATTTCATTTTTGTGTTCCGCAAGCGTACTGCGATTAATGCTTCAAAGGCAATTCTGGTAAAGAGTACACTATCTGCAAACAACTTCCAGTGTACAAGTTTGTATATCTTGGATAGATATTACACTGTTGTCTTCAGCCATTAGTGTGAAGTCGACATTAAGATAACTTTGCCTTATATAAAAGAGTTGTTTTCTTACTCTGTAGGCCCAGGCCTACTTGTTAATATTTTACAGGCAACTTAAATACTGTTCACAGCAATTTGGTGTAATTAATATTACCCTGAATCTTGTCCCTCCGGGCTTGTTAGTGGGGCAAACTTCCAGAATGAAGCTATGTCCTCCCCTCGCCTTGGCCTCTGCTACTCGACGAGTTGTCATGCAGGCCCCTAATAAATGATAGAAACCATGAATTTAATGCTATATCAAAATGTACACGAGAAACTACCGACATTTTAAAAGGAAACAGCAATTCGTCTATTTCGACCCAGGTGTATTTTCAACACATTAAAAGTTAATTTCACCATCTTACAGAGATACATGTATAAAAAGGTCATGAATGTTGAATTACTTACAGCAACAACCTTGAAGAGATGTATGGGTTGGTCTTCAAAATAATTAGAAACTTCTTCCCTCGAAGACTGCTGAAGTTTAAAGTTAAAACATGCCACATCCAGCAGCCAGTGCACTCACGTATAGCAAACCTGTGTACTGCCTACCTGGAGAAAGTAACGATGTTTGTTAAGGTTGAGTAATATGTAAAACTAATAAAGTTTGAACACAGTATAAATATGATGTCCCCGTGCTCTTCAACCCACATAATGTCTTATTTTTCACACACAAAAACTAGTCTACAAATGACCCTAGTTTTAGAAAAGGCTTTTATAGTTCGCGTATTTTTCATTGATCTTGTAACAGTGCTGACCTGGCCCTGAACCCTACTCCATACACTGAAACTGAAACCCGGACTGAAACTGTATACACTTGTTATGTACAACTGAAGCCAACGAAAGCCAGATGACCGTTTATACGTGTACAGTCCTGGTACGTGAACTTAAGGCCTGACCCTTGGGACTGAAATGCTAATGCGCCTTGCTATTAGTATTACAACCGTACACTGTGTCTTTGAGCGGGAATATTTTATAACGGACTGTTTATGCTTAAATTTGCGCTAGTTTTAGTTGAGAGAAAATCAAATCAGATCTATAAATTAAGAGATACCCCAGGTAACAATTTCACGGTTGTTGGCTTGGGTATCATGGGTATCTCAATACAATATTGTTACAGTTTGATTAATTCATCAATTTGAAGAAAAAAATACAAACATAAGCCTATACTATAGTACACAAATCAAAAGTCTTCTCGATATAATGTATACACTTCCAACATTTTGCCATTTGCTAAAACAATATCTGTTTTATCTAAAATTATAACTATCGAACAAATAACTTTCCAACCTAAAATGTTGTTAAAAAGGTCTAACAATCATGTCTCACATGAATTCAAGTAAATCTGATCCACATGTATATTATTTCCTTGGAATATTACCAAGATTTTATTATCAAATTGAAAACCAGATGACTTGAACGTTTCTTTCAGTGTATGATCCTCCAAAACTGTTCGCATTGACGATCGAGCCTCCAATCTCAATTGAGGCACATATTTTCACTCTTAATTAATCTACATTTATTCTGATCGAGTCTGAAGAACATTTTCAACATTTATTGAGAAAACAAGATGATAGGCATAGGAAAATCTTCATTTTTTTACAGCGACTTTGTTCGAAAAGTTGTTTTACTTTATTTTGATCCAATTTCTTCAGATTTTTAGACAATGTGTTCGACACAAGAATGAAGCCAAGATACAGAAAATGTCATTCCTACCTTCTAAGAAATGCTGTAGTGAAAATAACTTGCTTGGTGACCATGGCTAATTCACATCAACTGGACGGCGAGTCGGCGACCGTTATACTACAGTAGATCCCGTTATAGCGCTCTCAAAGGGACCGAACTGAACCGAGCGTTATAACCGCACAGCGCTGTAACCGACGTACATGTACAGTACATGTACAAATACATGTACACATGTACATGAAAATACATGTATGTACATGTACACACATTTCATTTCATTTCATTTCATTTATTAATTTCACAGGTAAAAATTCAAGTACAGACAATAAGAACAGTAAAGAAAACAAAAACATGCACATACAGTTAGGAGAGAGAACAAGAAGAAAAAAAAAGTAGCACCCCTGATGGAATTTAAAAAAGTAAACTAAATTACTATCGAGTTATAATCTCCTGATGCCACAATTTAAGAAGAGACAATACAAAAGGACATTACAAATGGACATTATTAAAACATGGCTTACAGTATAAGAATATAGAACTATACATGCAAGCAGTTAAAACTTTAAAAGCACAAATGGGCATTAAAAAATACAAATTCGGTAAAAGAGAGATTCGAGTGAATTATAATGCAAAAGGCACTATAAAATTGAGAAAAAAAAAACAAGCAGCAAGGTATTTGAATGGGCAAGGCAACTAGAAAGTTAAACTGTTTTGGTCAAGGGGACCTAGCTCCTGGCCAGGGACTAATAAATGATTTCTGAGAGAATTTGTAAAGGAGGATAAACTATGGATAATTGTATCTTTAATGCAAGCCGGTAGTTCATCCCATAATCTAGGGAATCTGTGAAAAAGAGAATGATGGGCAGCATTGGAACGAGCCCGATGATGGACAAATTTAACAGATTCGATATGTCTACAATTAATGGGAATTAGAGTGTCAGTGTCAACATCAAATTTATTATATAAACATTTAATAACAAACGTAATTGAAAGGAAATGAACCCTGTTGATTAAAAGAGGCAGACCCAGCTTGACACACCTGTCTGAATATTCAATTTCATTTACAGAATCAATTAAAACCCTTCTCGGCAGACCCAAACAAAAACGGGTGAATCGCCTCTGTACCTTCTCTAGCGTTTTTTGCTGAGTCGAAAGAACAGGGCACCAGACTGGAGCTGCGTATTCAAGTATGGGTCTGCTAATTGAGCGATAAAGTGAAGTCAGAATGTTAGGGTTTCTAGTTTTAACTACTCTACCAATAAAACCGTTGAGTCTAGTGGCTTTGGAAGTGACTTTATTAACATGTGTTTTCCAGCTTAAGTCCCTGGAGATAATAACACCCAAGTATTTGTAACTATCCACATTTTCCAAAGTGTTTTCAGAAATTTTATACAGTGGTTTAGCAGGGTTTCTAGACCTGGTCACAGTCATTAATTTACACTTATTTGGGTTTAAAGTCATACAGTTTAGATTACACCAAGTGTTTATGTGCTGCAGGTCATCCTGGAGTGCCACTTTATCCTCTTGATTTTTAATGACTCTGTACAAGACAGTGTCATCTGCATACTGACGGAGATTAGATTGAATGCAAAAAGGTAAATCAAAAGCAAAGATATTGAAAAGAATAGGTGCAAGAACAGCACCCTGTGGCACGCCAGAATGAACTGCAGCCATTAAGTCCTACAATCAACAGACTATTATTTTTTCTTCGTTTTCCAAAAAAGTACATGGTTTTGTCCAAAATCCAGTCCACCAATTAATTACAGAATAGTTCAACTTTCTCTTTCTCGTCTCAACAGGTTCTGCAATGTGTCTCTCAGTCCAGTTAGCCATGGTTGGCAGTTGGAAGGAGAAAACCATTTATTCCAGTGGATAATCATTGCACGTGGCTCCTCCTGTCCTCCAGAATATTTGCTGCAAGTATAAAAAGGGACTGCACCTCAATCCTGTCTGGCTAGGGAATGGACCGATCCAGTAAGCTCCGCCCAGTGCACACGGTGGGCAAATTAACACGTGCTCCTCAATGCCACGCTGCATTTTCCTTCCGCGCGCATTATACGCGCGCGCGTGCACGCATGTCGGACTTTAGTGCACGCACGTCGGACATAAATCACGGCTGTGATTGGTCAGAACACCATGGGGCGGTGCTTACTGGATCGGTCCATTGCCTTGCCTTGAACTGATTGCCTGAACAACACTTCTCAGACACCGAATGCCTGTCCAGCGATAGTGATGAAAGTTACATTGATTTGTATAGACTCGGTGACTTATGCCCCTCTCTACAAGCATGTATCAAAAGTATGCATGTACAAGAATTTGTCGTGATTGATCCGCCATATTTTTTCAATAAGTTGACTCACACCACCTGTAACTATATCATGTAACACGTACAATCTTTTTTATCAGCATGGTCAAGATGGTAAAAATGTGAACTGTAATTATGACTTTCATGAAGGATATTTCTTCGATTTGTATTTGATGGCCAAGTTCCAGTTTTAAAGAGTTTATTTCAGGCCAATGGCAATCCAATCATCTATACACAGTTTGTCCAGCTCCGAATGTAAGAGAAAAAATTCTTGATAAAGCATTTCGCTGCATAATTAATTACCATAATTATGAAATCTTTGGGTTCATTTTGGGTGACAGACATAATTCAGAAATCTGCAATAGTCTTTCAGCTTCAGATTTGTGGAATTGATAGGAAATTCAGTGATGCCTTAAAAAACCAATTTGTCCGCATACATGTATAAACAAGGCATAATATGGCCAAAGCGTTAAGTTTTGCATAAATTCATACTTTATATACCATGAAACCCTTACAATTTTGAAACTTTTGGCATTAAAATACTTCACGTTAGGTTAAGGACGTAATTCGGTCATGTACGAAGAGCTCTTTGAGTTCTGCATTTGAGAATAATAATGCCTTGACAAAAATGTTGTATTATCACATACATTTGTAAGTATTTCCCATAATTATACAATATTTGGAATTCATAAATACCTAAGAAAGTTTACGCATTCCTATTGGTCGAGAGCCCGTCACGTGGCCGGTCTTAAACGGATGATAACGACATGGCTAGTCTTAAACACTTTTCCAGTGTCACAATAAAATGTGGACTCCTAAAAATCCAGTGCCTCTTATCGTTTCATTGGTTGAACGTTCACAATCCTCACGTAGGCATGCGCAACACTACCAGGGAGTCAGAATTTTATAGTTCTGAATTCAAAACGCAACGCGCCAGGTGCGTTCTGCGCGACATCGCGCAGAACATGCTACGCGCGCGTCAATCTCCATAAAAGGGTTGTTTACATCTTACTCGCCAGCTAAACACTCCATTATTTTGCAAGAGGTATGTTTCAAAAAGCATAAAGTGAATTTGTTGAACAAAATCGGGATGTATTGAACGAATTATATGATTTTTTTTTACCGGCTCGGGTAATTATCAGCACCCAGACCCCAAGTGGTCTTAAACAGAGTGATAAAAACCTCCGGAGCACACATTTATTCCATTTATTCAAGATTTAGACACTTTGTTTAATTTGGATAAACGACATAATTCAGTAATCTTTCAGCATTACGGAAAATTTCAGTGATATTCTGGAAAAATACTGTGTTAGCATGCAACGCTGAATATGATAAAGCGTTATTTGCTGCATAGTTTCCTATTTAATTAACAAAACAATAACAAACTTTAGCTATGATTTTTTTTGTCATCAAAGACTGTTTATAATGACATGTAATTCATTCACTTACATCATGGAAAATGTCTGTTGTGCCTTATGGATTAAAATCAGTCATGCCTAAAAAAACCCAGGTGGTAGACGTAATAAAAACATTGCAGGTGCATAAGTATACAGTCTAAGCATTGTTTATGCATTATTACCGTTATTGTGGAATCTCTTTAGCTATGAGCCTACAATCGTTTACAGTTATTTATCATTATTTATTCCAAGTGGGTGACAATCGGCATTTAAATCGGAGGGGCTATTCCTGAGATCCTTAAGGGGATGCATTGCGCCATCGGTTGTCAGGCCCCTCCCCCCCCCCCCCCCATTTTTCTTTGAGATAACAATTCGGACGAAGATTGTGCTTAAACGTGCCAACTGAGAGCTTGGCAACAGAAAGAACTGAATTCAGCACCCTCGAATTGACAAAGTACAAGCATTTTTTTGTTACCACCAGAAATTTTGAACGGACTTTCTAGGCGAGATAGGATTTTGGGCCCACGGTCGAATGCTGCCGACAACCATTCCTCCATGCTCAACGACATTGCCAAACTGTTGAATGAATGCACCCCATGACTTTTTTGACCGTAAGGTAATTATGAAAGTGACTAAATAAAATTATGTGCTTGGCCGGCATTAACAAGTACCTTTAATTAAACCGGCTATGGGGCCTGATTGCGGACACACTGACATTCGGCTCGGTCCATTATCCGCGTCCAGGCCGATAGCCGGTATTTGAAAGGACTCGGTTAAAACCAGACAAGCACGTTGAATTTGCTCCTTTTATTTAATACTAATACTAATAGGGAAAAAATAATTTAAAAAAAACTAAGAAAAGATAGGGGCCTACAACCCCCATGATACATTTTAGATCTTCCACACCAATATCGTCACGCGATAAATTAAAAAGAGTGACATTAACAGAGACACAAACCCCAAAGTTAGTATAAGTTTTGCCTCCTTCACCACTTAGCCCACTCAGTACTTCGAAGTCAGTACTTCAGGCTGATTTCGAATCAAATCAACAATCCGATGCCAGGCTATTTTCTTGACTTCCTCCAGACTTTTCTCAAGTTCGATTTCCCTTGTATTCTGCATCCTAGCCTTCATTTCTGACAGGATCGCATCCTTCTGGTTTTGTCTGGCGCATATGATGAAAGGAAACAGGAACCTTTCTCGGTACTTCTTGTTCATCGCGGTTAGAAGTCTCGTCTCGTCGGCCGTGAGTGCCAGTAAGCCGGCAGTACGGTGTTCCTGATGGGACTCTTCACTCAGACGATTTGATTTGGCTAGCTTCCCCGCAAGGTCCGGGTACAAACGAAGTGTTGCCACTTTACCTGACAACCAAACAAGGAAAAAAAAAGATTCTAAACTCAGAAATAACATTCTAAGAATTGTAAAAGGCCGCTGGCGTTCACCCCCCCCCCCCAACTTCTTCATTTCTATCCGGGAACGCACTATATTCTTCCGCTCGAACTTTTTAACTCCTGCAACGATCAGTACACATGCTAGTCACCCGTTATCCATGGAGCCGTGATTATGTCTAAACATGCAGATATAAAGCAAGCCGCGCGTCAGCCAATCGGAGTACCAAATCGTGACGTCATTCCATTCCCAAATCAGGACTATTGGTTTGATTGGTCCATTCGAATGGAGTGTTTTGTGAAACGACAACAATCGGGCGCATATCGCGCAACATGATACAGAGCGCGTAACACGGGTGAATGACCGAAGACGCGATATAGAAAGCGCCCGCTGATTGCCGGGTCAAAATCTAGAGGTCAAGATGCAGGTGTCTTGCATATTATTAATCAGCAAATCTGCTCAAATGTAAGAGACCATGACTTTATTGTAAAGTAAATAAAAATAAGTTATCGGGTTGAAGTCAATGACAGGCGTAATGCACACTTTTATCACACTTTCATTATGATCTGCATGCGCGGATCCAGGATTTCTTTAGACGGGGGGCACACCTTAAGAGCATGTTTCGAGAATTAATGCGAGCGCGGAGCGCGGAGCGCGGAGCCCTTACGGCGTGGGGTCCGAGGCCCGCTTAAGGGCCCCGGGAAATTTTGGATTCTAGATGCTCTGTGGTGCAATCTGAGGCGATTCCTGGCCCCTTTCCCCCCTAATTATTTGAGCAAAATTTTTAAGATTAAAATATAAGGATTAAAAAAAAATAAACTCTTGCTTTTACAAGCGTTGAGTTACTGTGTATACTTCAAAGTTGAAAGCCATGTGTTTTCGTCTTCATGCATGTTCTGTTGCATTTTATTTTTGAAAAGGAATTTTATTGACTGAGTTTGTCATAAACTGTTGCAACGATGCGTTGGGGCATTAATTTGCTCGGAGGAGTAATGCGAGCGGGGAGCACAAATGTCTTTCGGCGTGGGGTCCGGGGCCCGCTTAGGCCAAAAAAAAAATCTCCGGTTTCTGGTATGCGCGCGCGTCGCCGTAGCCATGCGCGTCGGCAAAATGAAAAAGTTTTTTTTTCAATGAAAGATGATGTCTCAAAACCGCCAAACTCACTGGATTGACTGGAATCCTGCTGCTGCACAATTTTAACGTGTTTTTAGATTGGGTTCATGTCCACTTTTTGGGCAAGCTCCATACCAGAAACCGGAGACTTTTTTTGCCTTAAGGGCCCCGGGAAATTTGGGATTCTAGATGCTCTGTGGTGCAATCTGAGGCGATTCCTGGCCCCTTTTACCCCGACTTATTTGAGAAAAATGTTTTAAGATTATATGGATTTGTTATTGATTTAAAATATACTCTTACTATTACAAACCTCTTTAAGATTCTTCTGTTCTTCACTTGACAACCACGTATTTTCGTCTGCATATTTTCGTGCATTATATTTTCAAAAAGGAATTGTATAGACTTAGTTTGTGAACTGTTGCAAGGATGCTTTGTAATGTTTTGTTTCAAGTTGAAATTTTTAGTTGATCAATGAGAACAAACCGCTTGAACATGTAAATTGAATTCAAGTTTAAAATTAGTGTAATTTAATCAAACTAAAACAGAGGAGCAAATAGGCCTCCATGCACATTGTAACTTCATAGCTCAGTTTTATCTCATGACTTATCTCATGCATGCCTGCATAATGTAATTGCCCAAACATTTTACAGAACTGTTCTTGGTTTTAATTCAGTCCAGTTTCAATTTCAAGAATAGGGCCTATAGTTTATACATGTACACGTACATGTACATGACATCGGGAGATCGGCGGCGCAGCAAGACATATTGTATAAACTCATCGTAGTTCGTATATACATGTACATGCTACTCGTCTATACAGAAAATAGTCATCGGGCCTTTCGGCGCCATGATTGCAATTCACACATGGTATGATACATTGTGAAGGGGTTTCTGTCATTTTGTTAGGTAAAAAAATACAGTGAATAATTGTAGATGATGACATTGAGAAATAGACATCGGGAATTGGTGAATACATATCCCGACCCGGCACGGACGGGCGCCGGCCCGCGGCCGCCACCTGGGAACTCCGATAACAAAGTTCCTCGCTTGCACTTGAAAAAGCAACACACCGCGTTCCGTCTAAATTGCCAGAGCATGTCTCGGGTGCTAAAACTTGCCTCTTGGCTATAACTGCTGATTTTTTGTCCTAAGAACAAACAGATCCTTTTTAAGTACCAAACTTATCAGATTTGTATTTTCAGCAACGCGTAGTAATGTCAAACCCAGACAAATCGCGCCATTCTTCGTTAAAAAAAAGACTTTTTATGGACGGATCCATGTATATCTTCAGGGGTGTTTATTTTTTTTTCAGGGTTTTACATCGTTTCTCAAATAAAGTCTTTACGAAAATTGTATGATGACGTTAAAGAACTCATTTTAAAACAATGAAATATTTTGGACTTCGTGAAAAGTATAATTTGTAATTTACAAGCGCGTGGAAATAATCTGTCTACGAAAAAACGAAAATTAAAATATTATACAAATATTGAATGCTTCGAGTGGTGTAGTAAAACTAGCCTCCCGAGGTGATCCATGGACCATTCTATTTTCCCGAGGCGAAGCCGAGGGAAAATAGAATGGTCCATGGATCACCGAGGGAGGCTAGTTTTACTTTACCACTAGATAAAGCATTCAATATTTGTTTTATAACACTTCACCCACAGATTCTGCTTGATTTTAATATTTTTAATTATTTAAATCTGAACATAGTTGAAATAAACTTCAATTTCAATACAAAATTGGTGGAAAATGTATTTCTCTCTTAAAAACTACCACTTCACGAAATGTTTGAACCCAAGTCTGCGGCGCGCTCTCTTTGGAATAATACGCGCTACGCACAACGCGCAACGCGCACACCAGCATGCATTTGCACACAAATACCACGCCGTGGAAATAGTACTTTGGTTGCTAATGGTATATACTTTGGTTGCTATTTGCATAGTACTTTTGGCCGTGCACAGAACGATAGCAAAATTAGAAAGTAACATGTGACTCGCTCTCGGCTAATCAAGACACAGAATCTGTGGGTGAGGTGTTATAAAATGGGCTATTTGACTTTTCTTTTTAAAGTTATTATTAATGCCACCATCAGGCCTTCATACTGTGCAAAATCGTACTATGCCTCAGACTTAACATGTGAAAAAACAGTGCACAGAAAAGTGTTTAAAAGCTAAGCACCGCTTTACAGTGTATTCAATGACGTGACGGCGTAATCCTATATGACAGCACTGCCCGGCTAACAAGTCACGACCATTCAATCAGTCAGTGAGATACTAAAGAGGACACAACATGGCCCTCTGTGGACTAGCAAAAAATGAGTCAACGTACCTTGCAACGGCAATGCGTCTAGGAATTCACACACAGCTTCCCAGATGTTGCCAGCATCATAAAACGGTCTCCGCGCCCATATCGCACCAGCTACTAACTTTCCATGCTCAATCACATTGCCGAAAAGCTCGATGAAATCGTCAAACGACAGACGATTAATATACTCCATAGTCTCAACCACTACGAAGGCGGACTTTAGTGTTGAGTCAGATTGTCCGAGTTAACGCAAGAGTTAGTTGGCCTACACTAGACACAGTTCTGACAATGTCAACAACATATGATGATATGGATGAATTTACCAATTAAGTTTGAGCGTGATCGATGCTGCCTGAAAACTCACTCACTTACTTTCTACGTTTGTAGAGATATTTCATTGGAATCATTGATGTGTATCACAGCGCATTGCATGACCAAGGCTATCAGCTTTCGCGGTATACCGGTAGCGGGAACAAGCTATTGCATATTGCCATGGTCAAGGCTTTGCATGACCTCACTCAACGTTGATTGTCGTCAAATTTGATATCTAAAAAATTCTATGCAAAAACCCACTACCCCGGGGCTTTGTGTAGAAAATATCAGACGGTTACTCCCCATCACGGTCAATTCATTTCGGCAGCGACCGCAAGCCCCATTTTAAAGAAAGAGTTAAGACGGGATATCAACGTACCAATTTGTAGGACAACGTGCTATAAGCCGGACAATGCCGGCAGAACCCATTTTTTTTTGTAGAAGTATCCTGATCACATATCGTACTGGGTTTACAACACTTGGCACACTTGAATTTCCGCGACAGCAAATTTGCAATGGACGCAACTTATTCAACAAAATCCCCGTGTGCGTCAAAGCCATGGGACCTTTTTAAATTATGGCTCCGTGGTCAAGCATGATTGCAATGGCCAACTCAATGGAATTTCAATAGAGCATTTTTTCGGTACCTTTTTTTCGGGGCCTGCGGAGGGTGCGTACAGCCCAGAAAGACGAATTCAAAGAGACAAAAAGAAATTCTTTGTTTTGTTGACCTCGGTTCATGGGCGTGGCGAGGAGGGGGGGGGGGGGGAAGGGGCCCCCCATCCCTGGAAAACGAAAAAATAAAAAAGAGGGGAAAAAAGGAAAAAGAGATGCGGAACCATGTTGCTGTTGATTTGAGGGGGGGGGGGCAGGGAAAATGCTCCCCTGCTCACGCTCGGAAAATGATAAATTGAGAATATAATGAAATAGGTAAGGAATTTTGGGAACAAATTTGCTTTGGCCCCCATGGAAAAAAATCTTGGCAACGCCCATGCCTTGATCGTCAAGTTCATCAAAGGTCCTCGACTGTGCGTTTATGTGCTTAGTCTGTAGGAGAATGTTATACAGGGTGTATAATAATGAGGAACCCAGATGTTATAATGTAACTTATAAAAAAATGTAATAAACACTTTCAGTTAAGTTAAAAATCATGTGAAAACGCCATTGTGTCCTCTTTCCAATGATTTTCTGTGCGCCTGTGGTCAGGATTACTGAGCATTCATTGTTATTCTGTCAAGGGTCAAAACCTGCACTGCATGGGCTAAGTTTTACCTGGCTGAGATTGCTGGCTGGTTTGTTATGCAAAGGTTGAAATGGACTAGACTTCGTGCAGAGCTTTGTGTGGAAAGAGGTGGTGGCCACGTTGAAGGCATTGGGCCATGAGGGGTGAACTTCAACAATGAGAGTGGTTAAATCACTTCTGAACTGACAACAAATGCTCAGTCATCCTTGGCCACAGACACACAATCAAGATATCATTGGAAAGAGGACACATTGGTGTTTCACATGATCTTTAACTTATTTGAAAATATTGATTAATTTTTTTTATAATTTTCATTTACATCTGGGTTTCCTTTTTTTTAAACACCTATTACAGGGACAAAGGGAAACAAATTGAACAGAATATGTTTTTCTTCGTTTTCCAAAAAGTACATGGTTTTGTCCAAAATCCAGTCCTCCAATTAATTACAGAATAGTTCAACTTTCTCTTTCTCGTCTCAACAGGTTCTGCAATGTGTCTCTCAGTCCAGTTAGCCATGGTTGGCAGTTGGAAGGAGAAAACCATTTATTCCAGTGGATAATCATTGCACGTGGCTCCTCCTGTCCTCCAGAATATTTGCTGCAAGTATAAAAAGGGAACTGCACCTCAATCCTGTCTGGCTAGGGAATGGACCGATCCAGTAAGCTCCGCCCAGTGCACACGGTGGGCAAATTAACACGTGCTCCTCTCCAATGCGGCTGTGATTGGTCAGAACACCATGGGGCGGTGCTTACTGGATCAACAGAGGGCGCGCTGCACAAATACTGGTCACCATACCGCGAGACTTCTGTCAACGTGGATACGATCTGCCCAAAAGAAGTTGGCACAAGTAATGGACTTTGTGAAGACGATAACTCAAGAACAACACAGTGCACTGAATGAAATTTCGTTCAATAATTGTTTGACATATATGACACAAATGGTTTGAAAATCGACGGGAACCATTGAAGAATAAATATAATATGATTTAAGGAAATGCAGTGCACTATCGCGAAAAATTTAATTCGAATTCGAGTCACTTTTAATGGAACAAAAATAAAGCACTTTTTGTGGAGACGATAACTCAAGAAAAACAGAGTGCACTGAATTGAAATTTCATTCAATTATTGTTTGGGATATGGGACACAAATGGTTTGAAAATCGACGGGAACCATTTCAGAATAAATTGCAACGAGTGTATTATTGTTTTTCCATGGCATTGACTTTTCATTTTTCATTTGGTTTGTATTTTTCACGTTAAACACTATATTTCTTTTGGGTATGCTCTTTCTCATTGTTTGATGGTTTCTCATGAAATTAAATCTCATAATGTAACACAGTCATCATGACAAATCACTGAATATTCAATTTTGAAATACAGAACAAACTCGTTTTGGAGGCAACAACGCAAGAAATACACGTTACATTTCAATGAATTTTCGTGCACTCATTCGTCATGATGTTTAACATGAACAGATTTAATTTCATAAGAAAAGGTCAAACAATCAAGCTATTATGACCGTAACAATATAGGGTTTTAATTGCGAGAAATACAATCCTAATGGAAGTCAAAGTGGATTTCTAGCGTTTCAAACACTAGATTGTTACGATCATATTATATTTATAGCTCCACAGTTTCTCACGCCATTCAAACTACTTCTGCTACACAACGTGAAAACTAATTGCACGAAATTTCAATTGAATCCATTTCGTGTTTCTTGAGTAGTTCATCGGAAACGAGTTTGTTCTTTTTGTCCAATTTTGCAGCATCCGTGTTGATGCGTTGTTGAGACCACTATTTATGTGGCGCGCCCTCTATTGAACGAAACTTAAAATATTCTACGGCGTGCGGAGGTACGTATGTCTTGGCGGTGCGAGACCACTAGTTTTATTCAGCGCGCCCTTTCTCGAAAGATTTTTTTAAATTGTTTGACGGTTTCTCACGAAACTTAATCTCCTCATTTCAGACATTAAGACCGATCACTTGCTGAACTTACAACTAAATATAGCTTGACCTGGTGAGCTTGGGTTATTGCTCAAACAACGAGTGTATTATTATTTTTCCATGGACTTTGACTTTTCATTTTTCATTTGGTTTGTATTTTTCACGTTTAAAACACTATTTCTTTTGGGTATGCTCTTTCTCACTGTTTGATGGTTTCTCATGAAATTAAATCTCATAATGTTACACAGTCATCATGACAAATCACTGAATATTCAATTTTGAAATACAGAACAAACTCGTTTTGGAGGCAACCACTCAAGAAATACACGTTACATTTAAATGAATTTTTGTGCACTCATTTCTCATGATGTTTAACATGAACAGCTTTAATTTCATAAGAAAAAGTCAATTAATCAAGCTATTATGACCGTAACAATACAGGCTTTTAATCGCGACAAATACAATCCTAATGGAAGTCAAAGTGGATTTCTAGCGTTTCAAACACTAGATTGTTACGATCATATTATATTTATAGCTCCACAGTTTCTCACGCGATTCAAACTACTTCTGCTACACAACGTGAAAACTAATTGCACGAAATTTCAATTGAATCCATTTCGTATTTCTTGAGTAGTTCATCGGAAACGAGTTTGTTCTTTTTGTCCAATTTTGCAGCATCCGTGTTGATGCGTTGTTGAGACCACTATTTATGTGGCGCGCCCTCTATTGAACGAAACTTAAAATATTCTACGGCGTGCGGAGGTATGTCTCGGCGGTGCGAGACCACTAGTTTTATTCTGCGCGCCCTTTCTCGAAAGATTTTTTTGAGTTGTTTGACGGTTTTTCACAAAATTTAATCTCCTCATTTAAGACATCAAGACCGATCACTTGCTGAACTTACAACTAAATATAGCTTGACCTGGTGAGCTTGGGTTATTGCTCAAACAACGAGTGTATTATTATTTTTCCATGGACGTTGACTTTTCATTTTTCATTTGGTTTGTATTTTTCACGTTTAAAACACTATATTTCTTTTGGGTATGCTCTTTCTCATTGTTTGATGGTTTCTCATGAAATTAAGTCTTATAATGTAACACAGTCATCATGACAAATCACTGAATATTCAATTTTGAAATACAGAACAAACTCGTTTTGGAGGCAACAACTCAAGAAATACACGTTACATTTAAATGAATTTTCGTGCACTCATTTGTCATGATGTTTAACATGAACAGATTTAATTTCATAAGAAAAGGTCAAACAATCAAGCTATTATGACCGTAACAATACAGGGTTTAATCGCGACAAATACAATCCTAATGGAAGTCCGAGGGATTTCTAGCATTTCAAACACTATAGATTGTTACGATATATTATATTTATAGCTCCACGGTTTCTCACGTCATTCAAACTACTTCTGCTACACATCGTGAAAACTAATTGCACGAAATTTCAATTGAACCCATTTCGTATTTCTTGAGTAGTTCATCGGAAACGAGTTTGTTCTTTTTGTCCAATTTTGCAGCATCCGTGTTGATGCGTTGTTGAGACCACTATTTATGTGGCGCGCCCTCTATTGAACGAAACTTAAAATATTCTACGGCGTGCGGAGGTATGTCTTGGCGGTGCGAGACCACTAGTTTTATTCAGCGCGCCCTTTCTCGAAAGATTTTATTTTTTAGTGTTTGACGGTTTCTCACGAAATTTAATCTCCTTTTTCAGACATGAAGACCGATCACTTGCTGAACTTACAACTAAATATAGCTTGACCTGGTGAGCTTGGGTTATTGCTCAAACAACGAGTGCTGTGGGTCGTGTCTTTGATTGACCTCGCGCAACCGGCTGGGAGTTATAACCGAGTCATAATGATGTGGGTTGTCAGGACTCAGGACAAGGCCAGCATATACATGTAGATGGGTAAAAGCCGCTGTGGAAGATTTGGGAAAACCATTCACTATTTTGCACATGCATCGTTATAAAAAATATACTCTGGTGATAATTAATTTTCATGACAGTTTTGGGACAAAACAAGCACATCTAAGGCCAAAAAAAAAGTCTCCGGTTTCTGGTGTGCGCGCGCGTCGCCGTAGCCATGCGCGTCGGCAAAATGAAAAAGTTTTTTTTCAATGAAAGATGATGTCTCAAAACCGCCAAACTCACTGGTTTGACTGGAATGCTGCTGCTGCACAATTTTAACGTGTTTTTAGATGGGGTTGTGATCGAGAATAAGCTTTATGTGGCCTCTCTGGACTCCCATATATTTGCACTAAGTTTAGTCGGGCACCATTTGCAGTCATCAGCCGACATTTGAAGCAAAAAAAAACAGGTAAAAAAAAAAAAAAAGCCGCGTCGCCGCACCACTTTTCGGACAAGCTCCATACCAGAAACTGGAGACTTTTTTTTTTGGCCTAATATAGTAGAGAGAACAGGTTTAGAGGTGGGAGGAGCAGAAGATTCTGGGAAAAACCAAGGGAATCAGGTACCCCACATGTAGTCCGGGCAGGAATCGAACTTGGGCTAATTAGTTGTGATTATGACTAATCAATTATAACTATTTGGGCCAATGTTACTTTTAGCTGAGTTTTGCTTTTCTAATGACACAGGTTTCCAGTCTAGTAAGAGTCTGTAGAGATGAATCTGGTATCCAGACTTCATACGTGATATCAGGGTGACCGTTTTAGCCGATTTTCGGCTAACTTTGACGGAATTTCTGTTAAAAAAACGAGTTTGACAGAAAATTTGACAGAATGGATTTTTTTGGCAGATTTCTGGCAGAATTCTGCAAAAACGGTTATTTGACATAAAAAACAGCAAATTTAAACAAAAAAGTGTACATTCGTTTTAAAAAAGCTTCAATCCTTCCAAACACACCCTTGCATAATATGGGACAGGTTGGCTGGTCTATAGGTGCTGAGGTGCACTGGAAACGGACTTTGTTGTGGCCGCAGATCCGCATTTTGCCTGAAATTTACCAATAATTTCACAACATCTTTATGTGACTAGATTGTTTATTATGTTATTGAATCTTAATTAAGGCAATAGTACCAATCTGCCTGGATTTTAAGTGTTTATAGTGTATTTCGATTAATTCTGGAGAATTTGGCAGATTTTTGATAAATCTGACAGATTTTTGATGTGCATTTAGCAGAATTTTACCCTGACCTTACGGTCACCCTGCGGTGTACGTATACTTTACAGTGAAAATAAACCAGAACTAAGCACATCGTAAGTCGTATCTTTAGTTTTTACCATCTTTTCTCCAATTTCTTTAAATTAATGACTGCCATTTTTGTCCGTGGTCATGGATGAAGTTAACAGTCTTTCCTGGGAGGCTTTCATCCAGCGTTTTGGTAACGTCATCGAACACGGACCGATCGTAGCTGGTGCGATATGGACACAGCGGCCGTTTTCTGATGCACGGGAGCTGCACAGAGCCGTGTGTGGATTTCTGGATACATTGCCTTCAACAGGTACGGTATAGCTAAACAATATTTATATCATGTAAAATTAGAAGATAATTTTGCACCCTAACTGTCGCCACTTTTTTCCATCATCAATTATGATCATATAATATATTATCTCAATTTCAGTCAGTCATTGGTATGGCTAGCCCCATAAATGTGGCCTATTTACTGGACTGCCTCCGTAAACATAGGCCACACATCCACATGTACAAAAATCGTGTCGACGGAGCCAAATTTTGATTTTCACATTTAGGCTTAGTTTGTAGGTTTTTTTTGCTTTAGAAGCATACTCACCCTCTTTATAGGCTAATCAGAAAGTGCTGCCTTTTTCAGATTTATATTTTTCGTGAAATTTCCAGATTCATTTTTACACGTTTGCGTATCAAAATTTCAACATGAAATTTCACAAAAATTAGACATCTGAAAAAGGCAGCACTTTCTGATTAGCCTGTAAAGAGGGTGAGTATGCTTCTAAAGCAAAAAAAACCTACAAACTAAGCCTAAATGTAAAAATCAAAATTTGGCTCCGTCGACACGATTTTTGTACATGTGGATGTGTGGCCTATGTTTACGGAGGCAGTCCAGTAAATAGGCCACATTTATGGGGCTATGGTAGCTTGAGTGACTCCAGCTGACATGCTCATCATATTCATTCACATGTAGCGCTGGAGGAAGGCCTGTGTTCGTTTCCATGTGGTAGCAAGAGACCCTAAAAAAATGGCCTCTCCAAAAATTGTTCATTTTCACCTCTAATATCCCACCCCAGAGTTCACCCACATACCTCATAATTTCAGCAGTCATTTACGAAGCCTAATGATCGATTTGAAACAAGACCAACAAAAAAAAAGTGAAAAATCTTGACGATTTCGGTGGCTTGTCCGTAAAAATACGCCTGTTCCAACGGCTGTATTCCATTTTGTTTTGCTAATTATATTAATATATGCATCACGTGATGATGACATCAAAAAATCGGCGCGCGCGATGTATGTGGGTACCACACCGCTTTCAGGCGCCGCAAGTGAGTTCAATTTTCGTCTGGTGCGTTGTCGCGGAAAGCAAGACAACGAGAATGCTCTCCACGGCAACGCACCAGACGAAAATTGAACTCACTTGCGGCGCCTGAAAGCGGTGTGGTACCCAAATACATCGTGCGCGCCGATTTTTTTTATGTCATCACGTGATGCATACATTAATATAATTAGCAAAACAAAATGGAAGACAGCCGTTGGAACAGGCGTATTTTTACGGACAAGCCACCGAAATCGTCAAGATTTTTCACTTTTTTTTTGTTGGTCTTGTTTCAAATCGATCATTAGGCTTCGTAAATGACTGCTGAAATTATGAGGTATGTGGGTGAACTCTGGGGTGGGATATTAGAGGTGAAAATGAACAATTTTTGGAGAGGCCATTTTTTTAGGGTCTCTTGCTACCACATGGAAACGCACAGGCCTTCCTCCAGCGCTACATGTGAATGAATATGATGAGCATGTCAGCTGGAGTCACTCAAGCTAGGGCTATGGTATGGCTAGTATTAGCCCGACTGCGTCTGGCCGTACATAGCCCCACTAGTGTGGCCGTCGGTATGCTGCGCTGAACCAAAGGCCACACACCGTGGTGCGCGCACTACTGAGGACGTTTTCATAAAATCTGCGGTCCGTTTCTTACATTCTCAGTTTCTTACTTTCTTATGGTTGTATTCTATGATGTCTCACCTATCACTTCTAGGATGCTTAGATGTAATAATGTTCCATTTTCCGAGATATTCTTCAATCTTTCTGGAGCCCATATGATCTCGTGAAACGTCTGGTGATGGCAGCCATTTTGAATGTGACAAGAGATGACCTCAAGCTGTGACGTCGCGTTTATGCAAATTGCTTGTCGAGCGCGCAAGGGCGGAGTTGCAAATGCGACGGCTGTTTCCTGTACCATGCATTTATCGTCAGGGGGCCACGTGCACCGATCTCTATTCAGGATCTACGGCACAGGAAACAGCCGTCGCATTTGCAACTCGTGCCCTCGCGCGCTCGACAAGCAATTTGCATAAGCGCGACGTCACAGCTTGAGGTCATCTCTTGTCACATTCAAAATGGCTGCCATCACCAGACGTTTCACGAGTGCATATGGGCTCCAGAAAGATTGAAGAATATCTCGGAAAATGGAACATCATTAGACCTAAGCATCCCAGAAGTGATAGGTGAGACATCATAGAATACAACCATAAGAAAGTAAGAAACTGAGAATGTAAGAAACGGACCGCAGATTTTATGAAACTTCGTCCTCAGTACTCGCGCGGTACCATGGTGTGTGGCCAGAGGTTCAGCGCAGCATACCGACGGCCACACTAGTGGGGCTAGGCCGTACAGTACTATCGCAAGCTCTGTAGTACGGCCAGATGCTGAATGCTTCCAAAAAGACTGAATTTTTTGGGCCGCCGATGTAGCGATTTTGCTACATCTTTCGATCACAATTATCTTTTCATCCAGGACACAAATTTCCAAAGTTAAGGTTTGTAGTCGTAGAGCAACGGGTCGCACTAAACAGCGTCAACACAGCGTCAACACAGCGTCAACACATGACAGAAGCGTCAACACACCGTCAACACATCCAAAACACATTCTGAATTGACAAAAAGGACATATAATTGTGAAACATACAATAAAAGAGAATTTCCATTGGATTGAGTTTCCATTTCGTTGTTAAAAATATCGTATTTTCACGCGAAAAAAATGACCTTAACTTGCACGGCCGTTGTCCGCCATCTTGACTTCGCACAAAGCTTGGACTACATCATTTCAAGTAGGGGTGTGTAGGTAATGACATTATCTTGTCATAAACAACAGAGGGCGCCTTGCTGCAGACTAGACAGAGGGATACCAGATCTGTGTGAGGACTAAGGATCGGAGGAGTGGTAGATCATTATTTTGTGAGTTGTGTTTATGTTTTGGTCTTTGCAGATATTTTTAACACTGGCGACCCCGGCCGCGTCCCTCTCTGTTGGTTTATTGTACAACGCTATCACCCTTTAGAATAATGGTATGGTCCGCGCTGCCACTGAGGCAACATGGCGGGTGTTCGGCAGCCGATTTCGGAGCGGCACGGAGAGCCAATTTTCTTGAACTAAAAATCGCGATTTTCAGACGTTTAACCTATTGATTTTAAGCACAAATCTTGTTTCTGTCCATACTGTATGGGTTACATACTGCTTTTGTAAATTTAAATGCATTTTGGATGTGTTGACGCTGTGTTGACGCTGTGTTGACGCTTTGGAGTGTGTTGACGCTGTGTTGACGCTGTTTAGTATGACCGAGAGCAACTCATACCTTTTCGAAAAAACGTTGTTTGGTCTCAATATTTTCATCCATCTGGCCACAAGACCAATTTCAGTCATCAGATTCCACAAATATCGTCCCCCATGCGATCCCTCATGCGATTTCAAAATGGCGGCCGCGCTGTAATGTTTGCAATATGCAGGCGCGCCCGCGCAAACTCATGAATATGCATAAACAGTCGGTGACGTATGACCTCGTGTTTTTGGACGTACGGCCCCGCCGCACGCACGTCCAAAAACACGAGGTCGTACGTCACAGACTGTTTATGCATATTCATGAGTTTGTGAAATCAGTCATTTTGAAATCACTTGACATCCCTCTCATGTGCAAAATATTGAAGAAATGTCTCCTTTAAAAATTGAAGTGAGTCTGCAAACTTGGTCGGTGAAATACTGAGGACCTTTTCTTTGCGCAACGAAAATTTTGGAGAAATTTGCTAGCTAAAGAGTAAGTTGGCCCGATTTAGTTTTGCCCGTTTCAGAGCACTCCAGGTGTCAGTCTGGAAAAAGATGTTACTAAACCCATGATGATATTTTTTTTTTTTTTTTTGGTCTAGGAAAAGAATCCATCCTACGCTGTCATCCAGACCTCGCAGGGGCTTTGGCCCGCGCTGACCGTCTCACCACCGAGTCCAAGAAAGAGCAGCGAGGCGCCGGACTTCTGAACCTGACGAAAGAAGAAGCTGCCATCATCACTGAACTGAACATCTCCTACAAATCCAAGTTCCAATTCCCGTTCGTGATCTGCGCCCGGGAGAACAAAAAAGAGGCGATCATAGCTGGCTTGAAGGCTAGGATAAATAATACTGTTGATGTTGAGCTCCAGCATGGGATTGGTGAAGTTAAGAAGATTGCGTGGTACAGAATACTTGATCTGGTGCCCACGGCGTCAGACCAAATGATTGCTAAGTATTGAAACCAGGAAAAGCTTTATACTTCATCTTTTGTCTCATTTATTTTCTGATCAAATCAGGTCTCAATATCAAGTAATAAGAGTGATTTTGTTGGTGGTATTATATTGTTGGATTAACCCTAACACTCCAAAATCCTCTTTGCAAATGGAGGAATTTGTAGGATTGAGGCTATATGGTAAAACTGTGTGGCTGATTTTGAGGATGCACTGTGTCAAGGTCTTGGGCCGGATCTTGTGTTGTTTATGCTCAGCCGTGCATAAATTTAGGCCTAGATTTTACTTAAAATCCTCCGCACTGCTCCAGGATGTCACTGGCTCTACCTCAACATATTGACAGTGATTGCTGGAGGATTTTGCAGGATTGAGGCAGTATTCAGTTTTTACATGGAGGTAGTTGGAGGATTTTGCAGGATTGAGGTTGCATCCTAGCAAAAATGCCTAGGGAGTTAGGGTTAATGAATTTCAAAAATTTCAATTATTGAAATGTATCTTTGTCCAAGTAATGTTCACTCCTAAACACAACTAACTTTTAGGGCTGTTTGGCGATCTTTTAATTTCCAGATGAAGAGTTCAATTCCAAACAGCGACATTTCATATTTCACTTGATTATATTTTCAATTTGTGTTCAAGTATATAACAGCCGTCCAAATTATTTTTTGGGCAACCAAGAGGGAGCATGATTCCAAAAGGGAACAAAATGGCGTAGATCACATTTTGGAAATGAACACTTCGTATTTCAAGGGAAAATACAACATTTGCAAACATTGGAAAATAAAACTACAAAGTTGTTACGATAAACCTTACTAGGATGTTGGTAAATGACAGTATAAAGCATCCTGTAAAATTAGGGCACCTGGTGTGAAGTCATTTTGAAGAAAAATGGTACTTGTGTATACGTTTCCAACGGTGGTCGGCTGACCACTGTTGGAAAAACCTAACTGTTTTTCAACTTCTGATTCAAATTTACCGGTTTTTTTTTCAGTCCAAATTTTGTTTGCTATTGGTTGCATGTTCATGAACGGGTGCAGGCCAGCTAGACTGGTTCCCTTACCTTACAATTTTCTGGCATTTTTTATCCATTTCATCTTTAGTGGAGTCAGGGAACCAGACTACTTGAACATTTTTGTTTTTCTTGGTTTTCCAGCATTTTCAAACACAAAACTTCAAACATGTCAGTGTAACAATATTTGATCTATTATACTAACCCCCTCAAATAGTTCATGTCTGAAAATAACAGCGAAAGCCAATAATGTACATTCCCTTTAATCTACCATAGCAGCTTCATCTAAATGTAACAAATGATTGGGGTATCAACTGATCAAGGTGTTAAACTGTAAAGAATCTGATTTAAAAAAATATTTGTTATTTTAACAAACTTCCGTCTCTGGATGGGTTTGCAGCTGTGCTTTTTTTTGGTCATGGATAGCAATTGTCTTCATTTTTATTGTTAAATCATGAACCAAATTTTATTGCCAACTAATTGCATCTTTCAAATGCATTTCTTTATTTAAATTCGATTTCAATATAAATTGTTTATTGGTTACTTTATGATAGATTTTTATCAAAGTATAAAAACTTAGATCAATATCCAATTGTAAAAAGAAGATTGTGTTGAATAAATTCAGTAGCCAGCTGCTTTGATGCATCTTGTCAGGCATTGTATTTCCATCTGCGCTGCATATGGGTGCAGTGAACTAATTCAAGTGAGAATTTCTACGCGAGCTCAGCATAAAAGGTCCCCCCCCCCCATTCTTTTGAAAACGGAGACGGTTTGGCTTGAAAAACGGTGGAATTGTGTGAATATACCCAAGGATCAACTCCCTGGTTTTGGGGCTTCCATCTGAGGGCAGGCTTGATAAAATCACGGATGAAAAATGGGTCCTATTTGCCTGAGATAGTGGAAGGATGCAACTTGTAAACGGCTACATGCAGGCTTGGGAACTATCACTTTTCGGGAGGTGATTTTGTTTTGGTGTGAATATTTACAAATTTGATTGGCTAGTCTACCCAAAATGGAAAAGAAATAAAAAGATGAAGGACACGACAATAATTTAATTTTTGTTTGAGAAACCCCAGTGATGTCGGCTTGCATGGTATTTGCCCTGAACTTTGTTAAATTGACACTGTTTTCCATGGGGCTTGAATTGGTTCAGTGCACCCATATACCATGGGATCGGGACTATCAAGAGAGGGCGCTATATAAGATACACGTCTCTTTGCCATCGTCCCGCTGGCGAATTTTTTTTCCGTAGGTGGGATGCTCCAAAAATATGAATTGATGTTTTTGCGACCCATACAGATGCACGTACATGTACTGATAAATCGAGAATGTGTTGAGAAATACAAGCATTTTTTGGCAAAAATTTGTTTTGCCCCCCTCTAGAAAAAAATCCTGGCGACGCCCATGCTTACTGCAAATTCCTTAAATTATATTACATTCATTCTTCGGCGGTTCCTGTCAAGTTTCTAGATTTTCGTGTCAAATACCATGACAAAATATGACAGAAAATTTCATTGCAATACAATGTGTTTATCTTGAATTCCCAATTTCACAAAAACTGTGTTTACATCTCGAACGGCCAGACGTCGGCGCGCGGTGAGCAGTCACGGTGTTTGTGTAGCGCGCCCTCTTTGATAAGAATTTGTTGCATGACGATAAAATACGGAGTGTCCTTTAGGCTTTATGCTGCAATTTCCTTAAATTATATTACATTCATTCTTCGGCGGTTCCTGTCAAGTTTCTAGATTTTCGTGTCAAATACCATGACAAAATATTACAGAAAATTTCATTGCAATGCAATGTGTTTATTTTGAGTTCCCAATTTCACAAAAGTGTTGACATGACGAGAAAATACGGAGTGTCCTTACGGCCGGGTGCAACAGTGTATTAAAATTTCCATAGACACTAGTGCTAAATGCCCATACTTCTAAATTCTTTTTAAAAATACTCAGAACTCTCACATGTATTTAAGCTGCACAGAGAAATGGCGATCAATATGTCATCTTTTATTTTATTTTCAATTTTTGGTGGGTTGACCATTGACTTTTTGAGAAATTCTCACCCAAAGAAGACGACCCCTATTTTCCCAAAGCGGAAAAGTAGCCAAAAAAACGACCCCTCCACAACATGAAAAAAATAGCGCCACTTTTGAGGTCAATTGCATCCAAAATGCTCAGAATTGGAAGTCCGAAGTCTGGGCCAGAGGTTCATTGCCACATTTTTTTTCTCAATTCCCCAATTTTATGGATCTCACGTTTCTCTAATGTTGAATATTTTATAACTTTTATTCATGAGCTCGGCGGATGGGTTTAGGCCTATTTACAGGTGTACAGCACCCTTACACGTCAATTTCTTTCAATATATTACATTCATTCTTTGGCGGTTCCTGCCAATTTTCAATAACTGTGTTTACATCTCGAATGGGAGGCCTAAATGGGAGGCCTATAAAGGAGAAGTAATGAATTATCTTTATTCTCCTGGGGCCCCGCCCCCTCCTAACCCTTCCGGCCAATGACCTTTGTCTAAACTTTGCGTGGGCGTGTCTTCAATCTATGCCTGATTTCTGTCACCGCTGACACCAACTACACGTTCGGGATCACGTTTAACTCTCGAATCACTTCCTGTTTTTTTCAATGCCGTCTTGACGCATGACGATTGCACATAAACGTGTCTGCGATGAGTTAATTAACTGCTAAAATTCCTCAATTTTCACTGTTGTCTCGTCAAAATTCTACTTCGGCATTAAAGGGTAAGTAATAAACATAAGGTTGAACTTAATGTAGTCGGTAGAATTTACTGATTAATGTGTAAAATGTGCTCGATTTTATCGGTATTAAATTGGATATTTTTGTTGACTGCATAGCCATAGACACACGCACAAATGATGATCATAGTTCATACACTAATGCGTGCCACTGGCGCGTATATCGGGGGGGGGGGGGGGGGTGCCCTTCCCCCTGGCGGATTTTTTGTGAAAGATATTTTTTTCAGTAACTGTTCCCATAAATGGTTACAGAGTTGTGACAATGAACCAAAAAAAAAAAGGCAACCAAAAAGGCCTTCAAATTCTATTTTCAAGTACCGGTATGCATATTATTTGTTCAATTTTGGAGAGCGCTCCCATTTGGAAGATGGGTGCCAAGCCCTGTCCTACAAATACGACGTTGGGACGGGCTGATGAGCTTCATAGAATCTTGTGCAGGAAATGGGGATGGCATTCTGGGTAACTTATTATGATCTATGCCCTCGACCCTCCATAATCTTCGCAGGAACGCTTGCAACGCACGCGTTGTCACACGCAAATTGAAGTTGAGTGCATAGAAAAAGGACCACGTACTGACGTAGCTTAGGGGGTCTGACAATATCAAGTCAAAGACATCTGGCTGCAGCTGTTTAAGACCGCGGTTAGCCAATGCGAGCAAATGCTATCCGAAAACTTTCTCGTAGAAATGCAAACACTCCATACCATATGTGATTTCTTTTTCATTGTGGACCATGCGGACAAATTTTGAGTGTCACAAGACCTTCGTGAATCAGAAATGGAGCAAATAACGGGAATTGAAAATTTACAACACAGATAAGCTTCACAGATTTCCCTACATTATTATGCTTTTCTATGAAAAAAAAACCAGCATAAAATTATGAATGGGAATAATAGAGTAGTGACTCAGTCTTAACGACCATTGAAAACCTTGCAGGGTCGCGGCCGTGTGATGACTTGCAGGTCACAGGTCACGCAAAATCTATCCAATCAGAGTTTAAATTCATCAGCCCTCCAGCGACCTGTTTGCATGTGTTTCATAAAACATGAAAAAAAATTGTTGAAAAAAAAAATGGTTAGCAACGTCTAGTTTTTGACTTGTTTTGATTTTTGGACCGAAAAGATTTTTTTTTGACCGAAAAGTTATTTATGAATGGGATTATGTGCTTGGTTGGTTTTAAACACTCTGTTTAAGACTGGTGGGAGTCTGGAGTGCCGATAATTGCCCTCGGCTTTGCCTTGTCTTAAACAGAGTTTTTAATACCTCCCAAACACACATATCATTCCCTTATTTCGTGTCACTTCAGTTGATTTTACCGTGATGTAAGTTTTTTAACCAAAAGTCTATTCTCACAACCGGAAAGATTCCCATATCTGGCCATCACTAATTTTTCCCTTAAGTGACCTATCAGCCATCAGAAAGTGATAATATGCCCCAAAAAATTCAAATTTAGCTGGGAAAATATTGAAGTATTTACTAAGAAAACACTTTTTTTCAGACCAGTCTCCTAGGGTTTGTGCACAGGGTACGAATGATGGCCAGATATGGAATATTTCCTCACAACCATGCGCCCCACCCAATTTTTTGTTAACCACTCCCCCTGAACTAAACTGGTCCAGAACTACGCACATCATATTTTGGTTTTTGCTACATCGCATGTGCAAAAATTCCCTGGAACTTGATTGTACCAATTGTGCAGGGTAGTTTTGACGTCATGGAGGTCACACAATATGGGCGCATTCTATTAAACGCAGTCATCCAGTGACTTCAGTTGTTACAGACCATGCACACAATCAATTGATAGCTAGAAACAGGTGGATGTACGAAAACCAGTAACCACAAAAATATTTCAGTTCAAGGTCAAAATTTGGCATGGTTCAAGTATGTATTGACACCCACTGGTTTTGTGTGGTGGTTGCCTTATTTGGAAATGCAAGTGCCATATTTGAAGGTGATTCGTTTTTTTGGGTTGTGATGTGGCATCTATTTATATCTTGTAAAATGGATTTGTGATTGGCTTAATATTTGTAAAACTTTCTCAGAATTGATGAACAGTGTTTGCATTAAGAGAAACTAGTTTTGAACAAATTGTAGTCATCCACATACTGGCAAGACTTGTTGGATAAATATTTATTTCAAAGAAGTGAGGTCAAATTGGGAGCAATTTTTTTTTTCTTATAGCAAGTTTGCTAAACGAAAAAACAAGTTAAAATTGGAAAGCTCAAATTAATTTCTGCATGTTTAACTGTACATCTAACTTTTTAGGGAAAACCTCTGACAAGTGATTTTTTTTTTCTGAATCAACTCTGGAATTATCTTTATGACGTAAATGTCACAGATTGAAAGTGGTTGAGTTTTAAATAACTTCCTTTGTGATTTCTGTAAAAATAAACTTTCGGTTTGTGTTTATCATGTATGTATGTATAAGGTCATTGTACTTTATACGTGTGCTACGAGTATGCACAGCTTTTAGGAAAACTTAGCCTTTGAAAAAAAGTGCAACTTCATGTATTTATTTCTGTTTTCGATTCTTCAGATAAAGAGCTCTTCAGCTTACCGGCGACTGACAGTCACAACATTACGCTGGTGTCATTGTGACGTGTCGTTGTCGCGGTCATGAATCACTTTAAGAAGAACAAAGGCCCTAACACGGTGGGACAGAGATCCAACGAAGAATTATGGACACGGACAGGAACTTTTGTGAATAAACCACAGAAAGGATGGTTGCACTCGGAGGAAAAGGTCAAACAAGGCGGAGTTTGCTACGGTGTCACGGTAAGTGTCTTAACAGTTGAAGAATTTGTTTTGAATTTCAAAATGTCCTCTTAAAGGTATTTATACAACATTTGCTTTTGCTGTAATTTTCAGAAATGGATGGATTGGGGGTTAGTATGTTATAGCAAATATTGTTACACAGACCTGTTTCAAGTTTTGTGTTCATAGATGCTGGAAAAACCAAGAAAAAAAAATGCTGTTCTTGTAGTCTGGTTCCCTGACCCTACTTCAGACAAAAAAGAGCACTTTATAGACATCATAATTGTCAGGTCAGGGAACCAGACTAGCTGGCTTGCACCCGTTCACGGATATGTAACCGATTGCTAACAAAATGTGGACTGACTTAATTAGGTAAATTGGGGGCAATATTTGAAAAACGTCCGTTTTTATCCAACGATGGTTGGCCGACCATCGTTGGGAATTGATACCAAAATTCCACTGTTCTTGAAAATGACAGCACACCAGGTGCCACGATTTTACAGGATGCTTGAGACTATTATTCACTTACAGTCAAGTGAGGTATTTTATAATAGTTTGGTAGTTTTGTTTTTGATGTTTGCAAATGTATTATATTTACCTTTAATAGAAAATTTTAATACAAACATTTTGGCTTGATGTGGCTGATTTTGTAATGCCAACGTTCTTGAAAATTTAATGCTGCGTGCCTGATGTTGAAAGCTGATTGCATATGTTTAGAATATCTGCCCAACCTCTAAGCAAATGGTGTCAAGTCACTTCTGTACTGAAAAATAGCAATGACCAATTTGTCGAACAGGAAACCCTGTATTTGTTGACAAGTAAGTGAGTATTGAATTTAAATCTACCGGATATACAGTTCATGTTTTGCTTTTAGTACAATTGAGATTGAAAGCCAGGAAGTGTTAATGTTACATCTACAGGGTAAGATTTCTACTATGTGGTTCAAGCATTTGACTTGAAAGTTCGAAATGCCATTATTTTAAAGGGGCCACACGATAAATTTTTCTTGGGAACACATTTTATGCAACTTCCTAATCCTCTTTAATGTATGAAAACTATTTGACATCCCTTTTTGGTTAATTTTATTTAAAAGTGCACTTCTTTAGACTTTAAACTTTTCTATATTTTTCTGGACCACTGAGGGCGCTGTTGCTATGATGTCATTTCAGGAGGACACTGTTCAGTTTAGGGGTTTTCTGTTCAAATTGCAAACCCAAAAATTTGCTCGTTGAAAACATACGAGAAAGGGTTGCTCATTGGCTTATTGCCATGTACTGTAGGCCTACTTACACAACAACGAAACACCAAAGAAAAGAAAATTTAAGACAGCAAACGTACAAAATTCTGGAAGTTTTTTGTGCTGAAATAGCTGTAACAGTGAGGTTTGTGCCCATAATGACATCACAGATTTGCTCATGAATATGGAAATTGGCATTAACGTAAAAAGCAAAAAGGCACCAAAATATCCTTCAAAATGACAAAACAAACATTGAAAATAAGATTAAAGCCAGAGTCCATCATTTGCAGCTATCCGAAAAGTTGCTGGTGTAATTATTGTTGACAAACATACTTGGTTGAAAGATAGTAAGGGGACTAAACTCCCTGTGAAATTATTCTTTCTGGCAAGCTGTCATTTTGAAGTAATCAATGAAGAAGGCATTTCCAACGGTGCGTCTTAAGACGCACCGTAGGAAAATTTAAATTAGTAGTTCGTTTTGTTATTCGACGAAGCGCGCCCAAGCATTGGCACGGCGTGCGGTTTTCTATAATTCGTCGGATCAGCAGTGCGGGACATCGCGTAGCTGCAATTGGCTCAGTGAGAATGTGTCTTGGACGCTGAATTCAGGCGCAATTCAAAACATGATTCAGCAACTTTTGATTTGAAATTGAGATCCTAGAATGCTGTTTTTCTCGGAATATACAGCTGAAGCCGAGTTGAAAGTTCATCAGGTTAGTTGTGCAGTACCCTTCTTTAGTTTTTGAGCACTTTTGCTTCAAACGAACAAAATACACAAATTACAAATGATGGACTATATCTTTAAATACATGCAGGGCACAAAGGTACATTCCAAAGGAAAAAAACAAATTGCATGGGCCCTTTAAAAGGTTACATGTACCGGTACGTGTACACGTACACAGGTACCATAAAAACCATAAAATAACAAGAGCACAAAGTCCTTCCATATAATTTTATTTGCACAACAGTCACGCTAAATAAAAAAATTAGGAAAGAAACTAACCAGCAGATATCAAGAAGTGTTTTAAAATACTGGGAGGACATTTAAAACGAAGTGTAAATTATAAAATCATTCATAGACCTTTCCACATACAGATATTTTTTTTTGGGGGGGGGGTGTGGGTGTGGTACATATGTTTGTCTTTGGTTGAGAACAAAGAGAAATTAAAAACAAATATTGATTTACACAGTAACTTCTCAACCATAAAATATGATTGATTAACGTTTGCGTGCACCCATCCACGGATTCGCCGGATTACAAACAGACTAGTCTACTAACAGAAATTTCCAAAAATGAGTCACTTGACTCATCTTTGGAAATGTCCTTCTTTTATTGTTTTCTTCAAAATGACAGCATGCGAGAAAGGATAATTTCACAGGGAGTTTAGTGTCATTACTATCTTTAAACCAAGTCAGCTTTTCAACAATAATTTTGTCGGTTACTTTTTGGATAGAGCTGCAAATGATGTACTCTACGGTACCTTTAAAATGTTGTAAGAAAATTCATCTGTACTTATATAAAAATTATATTGAAATAAGACAGGCATTTTTACACGTACATGTACGTCGTTGCTTTTAATAAAAAAAATATTAGAAGATGCCAGGACTGCATGAAAACCCATTAAGTTCTCAAAATAGAATCTGCCGGAGCACGTTCAGTCAACAATCCATCCATATTTCACGTCCTTGGTGTGAAAGCATGTAAACAGAATCTCTGCTGTAAGTGTAAGATGTCAGGTTTATGACGAACATGCAGTTTATATGGTTAGAGGATCATGCAATGCCAACTGTATGTTTAGAAAGTCATCTTTGTTATGGCTTTGAATTTACAGCATTATTAATGCACAGTTTATGTCTGCACATTGAGTTAGTATATGTTCTGTATATATGTTTGGATTTTTTGCTCCGGTTTTTACTCTGTCTTTGGTCTTGGATGATAAGATATTGATTTGAAATTCTTTCACGAAAGCAACTAATTGTGTAAACTATATAGTAATGAAATGGGGAAATATATCAAAACATATAGCACATGAACCGAAAGGCATGTTCTTACGCAAACATCAAAAACAAAACTACCAAATTATCATGAAATACGTATTTGACTAGTGAATAATGAATAATAAACCTGGTAGGCCTATGCTGTCATTTTGAAGAAAAGGATTTTTTTTTTATCAATTTCTAACGATGGTCGGCCGACCATCGTTGGGAAAAAAACCTCACTTTTTTTCGAAAAGTGCCTCCAATTCACCAAATTTAGATGTAATTGTTTGCAATCGGTTACACATCCGTGAATGGGGACAAGCCAGCTAGTCTGGTTCCCTGACCAGACAATTCCCTGATATCT
This sequence comes from Patiria miniata, assembly GCF_015706575.1. Classification (NCBI taxonomy): domain Eukaryota; kingdom Metazoa; phylum Echinodermata; class Asteroidea; order Valvatida; family Asterinidae; genus Patiria; species Patiria miniata. The sequence continues at coordinate 8,787,049 of NW_024037048.1, forward strand.
GTAAATTGCTCCGTTTTGTCCGAAGTACTTGTAGGGCAAGGGAACCAGGCTACAAGAACAGCACTACATGTATATTTCATCGTTTTTCCAGCATCTATTAACACAAAACTTTAAACAGGTCAGTGTAGCAATATTTGCTATAAAATACGAACCCCCCACGTCCAAGCATTTCTGAAAATTACAGCAAAAGCAAATGTTGTCTGGCAATATCCTTGTAGGCTTCTGTATAAAGTCCGGAAATTACAAAAAAAAACTAGGTTAAAATTAAAAACATTTTATGCTTTTACTTTGCTCAAGAAAAAAGGGGTGGTTAAACCTTGATTAGCCTGTAATCATTTTAGTTGTCCTTGACCTTGCCCTACACTGTGTCACAGAGTCCAGACACTAGACTATATCCCCCTAGGATATGACACCAAGGGATTACACACCAGACTACACAGGGGTACATGTATGTAGAGATAGTAAGTGTCTTGGAATGCTAGGAACTCATGCTACGGAAATCACAGTGTATACGTCCCATGGAGTTCAAAGAAGTCATGTCCTTAGTGAGGCTTGGTCCAATGACGTGCCTGTGGCTGCCAGAACACACGCGTCATACATACCTATAGCCGTAGCCAAGGAAGTCATGGCCTGAAATTACCCCAACATGGCTACGGAAATTAAAGGGTTTATGATGTGTGTACCAGTTTGATTCTCCTTAAAGGGAATGTACATCATTGGCTTTTGCCGTAATTTTCAGAAATGAACTATTTGAGGGGTTAGTACAATAGATCAAATATTGTTACACTGACATGTTTGAAGTTTTGTGTTCGAAAATGCTGGAAAAACCAAGAAAAACAAAACTGTTCAAGTAGTCTGGTTCCTTGACTCCACTAAAGATAAAATGGATCAATTTCCAGATGCCGGAAAATTGTAAGGTAAGGGAACAAGTCTAGCTGGCCTACACCCGTTCATGAACATGTAACCAATAGCAAACAAAATTTGAACTGAATAAAAAATGGTAAATTTGGAGCAGTAGTTGCAAAATAGTTAGGTTTTTCCAACGGTGGTCGGCCGACCACCGTTGGAAATGTATACAAAAATACCATTTTCTTGAAAATGACTTCACACCAGGTGCCATAATTTTACAGGATGCTTAAGACTGTCATTTACCAACATCCTAGTAAGGTATTTCGTAAAAGCTTGGTAGTTTTATTTTTCGATGTTTGCAAATGTTGTATATTCCCTTTAAAGGGAAAATACAACATTTGCAAACATAAAAAAATAAAACTACCAAATCATTTTGAAATACTTTGCTGGACTGTTAGTGAATGACAGTGTAAAGCATCCTGTAAAATCATGGCACCTGGTATACTGTCATTTTCAAGAAAAGTGGTATTTTTGTATCAATTTCCAACGCTGGTCGGTCGGCCAGCGTTGGAAAAAAAATGGTGTTTTTTTTCTTCAAATACTGGACAAATTGACCATATCTAGTTATATATTTGTTTGCAATCGATTACACACCTATGAACGGGTACAACTTACAAGCCAGCTAGACTGGTTCCCTGGCCTTACAATTTCCCAACGTCAATAAATTGCTCCGTTTCATCTTAAATGGAGTCAGGGAGCCGGACTACAGGAAAGTGATTGTTTTTTTTGCTTAGTATAGCATCTATTGTACGAACCCAAAACATCAAAAAAGTCAGTGTGACAATATTTGCTGTTTTGCCATATTACCAACCCTCCAAATCCATCCATTTCTGACAATTACAGCAAAAGCAAATTCCCTTAAAATGTAGGGTAGATTATTTGTCATTGTGCATTTGTTTAGTTTGAAGCAACAAAAGTGCTCAACATTTAAAGAGTATACATACATGTACAACTAACCTGATAAAGTTTTAGCTCTGTGAATGTTGTTGGCCTTTATTCCGAGAAAACAATAATCTGGGATCTCGATTAAGTTCAAAATTTGCTGGAGTCATATTTTGAATTTGGCGTTCTAAAACATGTTCTCATTCAGCTGATTGCAGCTACGTGATGCCACGCACTGAACCGAACCAATGAATATGATAGCAACCGCGCATGTGTGTGTTGTTTTAACATCTATGTGCACCCATTCACGGATTTGCCCAATTACAAACCAACTACTAACAGAAATTTCCAAAAATGTGTCACTTGACTCATCTTTGGAAATGGCCTATTCTTTCATTGTTTTCTTCAAAATGACAGCATGCCAGAAGGAATAATTTCACAGGGAGTTTAGTCCCATTACTATCTTTAAACCAAGTATGCTTTTTGTCAATAATTCTGTCAGTTACTTTTTGGATAGCTGCAAATTATTTATTCTACCGTACCTTTAATGAGTAGTTTAATTTGTTTGCTTTTTCTTGCGTAGTATGTCGGCTGCATTGAGGTCAAACAGTCCATGAGAACTTTACCGTTTGAAATGAGGGGACAAGTCACGAAGTAAGTATTTTAAATTTGCATGATAATTTTTTTCCTCCGTCCCTTTAAATATTTAAAGACATTCCATTTCATTATCAAGTCAAAGTTGTAAAAGTTTGGTGCTGAAAATTTATTTAAAAAAAATTAGATTAACGTTTTTTTGGAGGGGGTGGGGGCGGAATTAGAAGGAAGGTTTTTTTCCAAATTTGATTTCAATATATCAGTCTGTGGCTAGTTTGTTAGCCAATCCGATTTCTGTTTTTAGCCCAAAACATTGGAGTACACTAATATGCTTCAAGGCATACACATGCAAGGGCCACCAAAATCTTTCGATTCTCTGTCATGACCTCAAATGTGACCTTTCTTATTGGTTACCATAGCAACGCAATTGAGACTGCTGCCGTATGCAGTGGGATGTTGAAGGGTGTTTCTTAATATTCCACACCTGTCGTGTTGGGTTAAGTCTGGCGCTCTGCTTTGGTCTGGTGGTTCCCCATTATAGAAGTCTTGAAATGCTTGACTGTGGATTACATGTAAATCTACCACAGTAACGTACATGTAGTGTCAAATGCTAATCTTGTGGTTTTCACGACCAGAAAATGCTTTGGTGTTGTATTTTTGTCTATAAAGTGAAGTAAACATCACTGACATTCTCAGAATGGCTTCCATATTTTCATTCTATAAATTTGGCGTCCACTTTTTCCTGTCCCTGTTACATCTGACGTGTGTGATTTTATAATTCCGATGAAACTTGAAATGCAGTCATCCTGCGAGAAAGATTATGAATAGCAAACTACCTACAGTACCTAACAAATAAAGAAATTGTTTAAGGTCATTCTTAACCCCGACCTTCCCAAATCCATCAAAATCCATCCCCTATTTTGGGGATTTTGGTAGGCAAGCCATGAGTACAAGTCCAACAAAATCCACCTATGGTAGCGACAGAACAAATGTCACACTGGACCCTAAATTTGTAGAGTTACCCATATAAATAGATCAGTATTTCCAACAGAATTTACAACATATAATTTCTGTTCCGGTACAAAACAGAAAGAGCTAAGTGCCTTTGAACGAGCCATTTTGTATTTCATTTCCTGGTTACCATATTTGACCTTCATTTACGACTTACAATACTCGTACAAAACATGCTTTGTGACTTTCAATAACATAATCAGAAACCGAAGCTTGCACGACAGAAAAGAGTTACGCTTCCCTGACTTTAATACAATGAAAAAGTACGACTACGAAAAGGAGAATTCTTACGATAAATGAACATGTTTTATGTACACAAGCATTCATGTGTACCAGAACATGAACAGTGCAGCGATTTTTAAATTTGAAAAGTTAAAGGGGCACTAAGTCCAGAAATCCCCGAACATGTTTTAGATTGTTTACTTAGCCTATTTCAAACATCTGGTTGAAAGGAAACCAACCTAATGTCTTACCGTTCCCGAGAAAAGAGGAAAAATCCTTGGTTGTTTACATCGGACATGACGGAGTACGAATACGCTTTTCGTGTCGTTCTCAGTGTACGATATACATGTACACGTTGTGTGTCTCGGGAACAGCGGTGACCAATCACCAATGCAAAAAAAATTGATTTCTTCAACGTCCACAAAAGGCGAACACTTTACGAATGAAATCACAACAAGCATCCAAACAGCTCGAATTTATGGGGTTGCAAAAGTGGACCCCGAAATTTGTTCTCGCACGCATAATACAGGAATAACACAAAAACGCCCAGTTTTGAAAGGATAGTTGTGTGGATGTTTATATCCTAGTTTTAAATGTTCTTTCCGATTAACATCATCTTGTTCAAAGCGCGTTTTGTAGCCCAATTGGGCTGTTCCAGGACCCAGTGTCCCTTTAACAAAACCTATTGAACATAGCTTCCAATTATATTCATTTGAACTGTCTATAGTACAAAATTGTTACAAAATAGTACAATAATAGTGCAAAAGAGCGAATGGGGTAATTTTTTTTCTTTGATTTTCAGATTTATTGATATTGTTATCTTTGATATGTGTATGCCTGCAACACATACCAGTATTTTAAAGAAATGGTATAAAAATCATGAAATAAATGTGTTTTTTACAGAAAAAACAATTCACATCGTTCATTTTACAATTTATACAAAACTCAGAACTTTAAAGTTTTTTTTTTTCAGTATTTTACTTTTTGGACATGTACGAACTTTAAACAGCCATAAAATGTCAATGGAATGTCCGAATGAAGTGCAACAAACAGTATTAAATGGAGAATTTTATTTTCTTTCTTAATCCGTTTCATCCTCTGCCCAGTTCTGTCTCATTTTGCAAGAACACCTCACTTTTAAAGCTATAGTCCATCATTTGCAGCCATCCGAAAAGTAACTGGCGTAATTATTGTTGAAAAACATACTTGGTTGAAAGATAGTAAGGAAACTAAACTCCCTGTTAAATTATTCTTTCTGGGAAGCTGTCATTTTTAAGTAATCAATGAAAGAAGGCATTTCCAACGGTGATTCTTAAGAAGCACCGTAGGAAAATTTAAATTAGTAGTTCGTTTTGCTATTCAGCGCAGCGCGCACAAGTATTGGAACGACGCACACGCGCGCGCGGATCAGTGCGCGACGTCGCGTATAGCTGCAATTCAAAACAATTCAAAACATGATTCAGCAACTTTTGATTTGAAATTGAGATCTTAGAATGCTGTATTTCTCGGAATGTACATCTGAAGCTTAGCTGAAACTTCATCGGGTTAGTTGCTCAGTATCCTTCATTAGATTTTGAACTCTTTTGTTGCTACAAACGAACAAAATGCACAAATTACAAATGATGGACTGTAGCTTTAAGTACACTATGTAAGCACCAGTTGGATATGTTATGCACAAACCAAGCTGTATTTCATACCTAGATCACCATTTGGATTTGTAAAAATCCTTGTTTGTTATTTGTAAAGTGTAAATAATACATTGAACTTTAATAAAATAGTGTTATATGTACATTTCAGCCCTGTCATGTCGCACTGCACACAATGTGTACATAAATCATCTCTATCCTAAAGACTTAGTTGACAATAATCTCCGCTAACGTGATTAACTCTCCTCCTTCAAAGGTCAGGGTCTAATAACTCAGATTAATGTAGAAGTCTGCAGGCCATTAAAGCCTCGTCCCTTTAACTCCCAATCCGAGATCTCATTTGCTTGTAGGAAATTGAAGAGATAAACTTCGTCGATGAGATTTCTTGGAGAAAAAAAACACTGTCTACACTGTCAGCTTTCTTTGTGTTATCTTTTTCTTTGGTTTCTCTTGCTAGGTTATTTAATACATGGTTTCTGACTGTACATGTACAATAAAATCATATCATTTGACACAGTAGCATAATTGTAATGAGAGAGTTTTCAGCAGAATATTAATTCTAACCTTCCCAAATCCTCCTAAGGCCAAAAAAACCCCAAGTCTTCGGTTTCTGGTATGGAGCTTGCCCCAAAAGTGGTGTGGCGACATAGCTTTTTTTCTTCAAATGTCGGCTGATGACTGCAATGGTGCCCGACTAAATTTAGTGAAAAATATATGGGAGCCCGGAGAGGCCACATAAAGCTTATACTCGATCGTAACCCCATCTAAAAACATGTTAAAATTGTGCAGCAGCAGGATTCCAGTCAAACCAGTGAGTTTGGGGGTTTTGAGACATCATCTTACATTAAAAAAAAACTTTTTAATTTTGCTAACGCGCATGGCTATGAAGACGTATGCTCAGACCAGAAACCGGAGCCTTTTTTTCTATTTGGCCTAATGCTCTTTGCAAAATGGTGCAATGGAAGATTTTGGAGGATGCACTGTGTCAATGAAGGTCTTAGGCCGGACCTTGTGTTGTTTATGCTCATCCATGCATACATTTAGGTCTATATACTAGAAATCCTGCGCACTGCTCCAGGATATCACTGGCTCTGCCTCAACATATTGACAGTGATTGCTGGAGGATTATGCAGGATTTGGGCAGTAGTCACCCCTCCAAGGACCACATTCAAAAAATCAAGGTCGGGTCTGATGAGGGCGACAAGCAATAGTCTCGTTCCCCGGACTGGACTAGCCAGCTTCTGCGACAGAATGTTTTCTAGCATTGCTCCTCACATATGGAACTCACTTCTGGATCATCTCAGACAAGAACATGGCATCACACTGGTCTTTTCATCCCAAATACAAAATTGAGTTTTCTCATCTCCATCACCCAGACCGACGTCTTTGAATTTCTCACAGTTATATACCGTGCAACTTATAAATGCTGTTTATTATTATTATTTCTAGTTAACATTTCTTTATCAGCCAGTGGACTACAGTTTTTCGAGACTATAATTAGTCCAAAGAAAATTATTATTATTACTATTACTATTATTGACTTTTTTTTTGCTGTCTGTATTTTCAGAGAGGCCATCTTCAGAGTCTGCGACGCCGCTGGCTTCAGATACAGCAGAAAAAAGAAGGTAAGATTCACCGAGACCCCCTTCAATGGCAAAAGCATTGTTCTAGCTATTGTACAAAACACCTGTCATGATGAAATTATCTGACCAATAGCTTGCACAGGGCTTTCGCCATTGAAAGGGGGCGTCCATCAATATACAGGGTGAGTAAAAAAAACACAAACCCAAATGTTGGGACCATTGTTGAGTTCTGCATGTTGCACTTTCAAAATCTAGGATATGAAAGCCAGTTCATAAGCTTTCTTTTAGGACAGGAATCCTTCAAATCACTCATGTAATTTTCAAGTAATTTTAAACACAACCACTGTTTTAAAGTTCTGTCCACGGATCACAAAAGGGTATTAAAAAATTGTTCTTTCAGCAAAACGAAATCAAATCACATAGGGATGTGTGTGAATTGTTTTCGTTTTGCTGAAAGAAGGCACACCTTTTTTGTGATCCGTGGACAGAACATTAAAACGGTGGTTGTGTTTAAAATTCAATAACTTGAAAAGTACATGAGTGATTTGAATGATTTTTGTACTAAAACAAAGCTTATGAATTGGGCTTTCATATCCTAGATTTTGAAAGTGCTACATGCAGAACTTCACTAAAAAAATAGTCTTGACATTTGGGTTTCTTTTTTTTTTTTCTCCATGTACAGTAATATAGCCCACAGAATGATCAGTTTTTAGGGGTGTTTGTTATAGCAGCTTTTTACAGTAATCCAATTTTCATTACAAGTTGTGTGCCTTTCTTAATTGCCTCCGCAGGGCAGCAAGTCCATTAATAAGATTCTGGGCGACATACCGAACATCCAATTTGGAGGAGCTAACGTCAATCTGACGATCTCAACATCGAGTATTACTTTGACTATCATGGAAACCGGTCAGGTAGGATTAGAAAGAAACTCTGTCGTCTGACATTCTAACACATCTGCATCTACATGTAACACCCGGTTCAGACATATATGTCGGGTGTTCTAGCATGATGAAACACAACTGGGCAGAGGTTGAAATGAGGGTTTGTAAGTATTAGGAAAGAGAATAAAATTCTCCTTACAATACTGTTTGTTGCACTTCAATCGGAATAAGTTATGGATGTTTAGAGTTCACATTTATCGACCTTTGAAGTTTTGAGATTTCTATAGGTCTCGTTCAAATGATGTCATTTCTTTCAGACCAGCCATGTGCATTGGCATTTTGAGCGTCAACTTGCATAACGCGCAACGGCTGCGTCGTATTTCGAACACGTTTCGAGCAACAAGCGCGCGTGTTTGTAACATTTTCAACACTGTGAATGCGTGCTTGATTGCGTAACAATACTTATTTGCAGTTCTCCTACAGAAATGGCAGTCATTGAGCGAACGCTTTTCGTGAAAATGAAAGATGCCAATTTTTCCTTAAAGGGAAAATACAACATTTGCAAACATTAAAAAATAAAACTACCAAATCATTTTGAAATACCTTGCTGGACTGTTAGTGAATGACAGTGTAAAGCATCCTGTAAAATCATGGCACCTGGTAAACTGTCATTTTCAAGAACAGTGGTATTTTTGTATCAATTTCCAATGCTGGTCGGCCGACCAGCGTTGGAAAAAACTGGCTTTTTTTCAAATACTGGCCCCAGTTGACCATCGCACTTGTTTGCAACCGATTACACACCTATGAACAGGTACAAGCCAGCTAAACTGGTTCCCTGACCTTACAATTCCCCAATGTATGTAAACTGCTCTGTTTCTTCTTATATGGAGTCAGGGAACCAGACTACAGGAAAATGATTGTTTTTCTTGGTTTTTATAGCATTTTCGAACCCAAAACCTCAAAAAAGTCAGTGTAACTATATTTGCTATATATTTTCAACCCCCAATTCCATCCATTTCTGAAAATTACAGCAAAAGCAAATGATGTATATTCCCTTAAAAGACACATTTATTCGATGATTTTTTTAAACTATTTCTACATGTGTAGTAGACATATCTTTACTGGGGTCGAGTTTGTCATGGTTGGTGGACCACAAAGCTAATACATGATGCATAATACATTATGGCCGACTCCATACATGTACCTGTCGTAAATATGAAACCAGAGATTTGTGGTCGTGCTTGAGTGATCAGACAGATCTAAATAAACAGCTGGATTGGTAATACACCTTGGAATCATTCTAGCAGGGAGTTGGTAGAACACAAAGACATTTGTATTGGGATTTTTTGAAGCATAGATTATTGAATGATGTTGTTCTGAAATGTTTCTCATGAAATTTGAAATGCTAAAGGAACGCATATATTTGTGTCCATACTTAAAGGGGCCTTGCACTGCAATTTTACTTAGGAACATATTTTGTGAAACTTTCTCCTCTTAAATATATGAAACTATATGACATCCCTTTTTGGTTAATTTTATTGAAAAAGTGCACTTCTTTAAACATTCAAAATTGTCCATGTTTTTCTAGACAACTGTGGGCTGTTGCTGTGATGTCATTTCAGGAAGACACTGTTCAGTTTAGGGTGTTTTGTTCAAATTGCGAACTCAAAAATTTGCTCACTGAAAACATTTGTGAGAAAAGTTTGCTCATTGGCTTACTGCCATGTACTGATACAACAACGAATCACCAAAGAAAAGAAAATTTAGGACAGAAAAAATATGTAAAATTCAGGCAACTTTTTGTGCTGAAATAGCTGTAACATTTAGGTTTCTGCCTGAAATGACATCACAATACGGAATACAGAAAATTCCATAATTAGCATAAAAACAACCGAAATACCCTTGAAAATGGCAAAACAAAAATCTAAAATAAGGTTAAATGGGACACAAAGGTGTATTTTCAAGGATTGCATTTTAAAAATTACAGAAATTGTAAATTTAAGATTGAGTTCAAGTTTACCCTTCCTTAAAGGGAATATACATCATTTGCTTTTGCTGTAATTTTCAGAAATGGATGGAATTGGGGGGTTGGAAATATATAGCAAATATAGTTACACTGACTTTTTTGAGGTTTGGGGTTCGAAAATGCTATAAAAACCAAGAAAAACAATCATTTTCCTGTAGTCTGGTTCCCTGACTCCACTTAAGAAGAAACAGAGCAGTTTACATACATTGGGCAATTGTAAGGTCAGGGAACCATTCTAGCTGGCTTGTACCCGTTCATAGGTGTTTAATCGATTGCAAACAAGTGCGATGGTCAACTGGGGCCAGTATTTGAAAAAAAGCCAGTTGTTTCCAACGCTGGTCGGCCGATCAGCGTTGGAAATTGATACAAAAATACCACTTTTCTTGAAAATGACAGTATACCAGGTGCCATGATTTTACAGGATGCTTTACACTGTCATTCACTAACAGTCCAGCAAGGTATTTCAAAATGATTTGGTAGTTTTATTTTTTGATGTTTGCAAATGTTGTATTTTCCCTTTAATACAATTTTATTTGTAGTTTAAATTCAGTAAAATGTTAGAGCTAGTGCACACGCCTTTTGAGAGATTTTGTTTAAAACATTTTTAGGTGACACTGGCCAGGGTTCAAGTTTAGAAAAACAGTATGCCAGTCTTTCACAATTTGTAAGTTTGAGCATGCGAAGAATATTTACTGAAATACTGCAGATTATAAGGGAATTATAGAAAAAAAAATTATGGTTGATTTTGTTTTGTTTTGAATTTGTAGGTAATTGCGGGTCATCAAATGCAAGGAATCTCGTTTGCTTCTGGAGGTGATGCTGTGAGTATTTGTTTCTTCTGATAAATTTTGCTTATTTATGAAGTCATGATTGCCATGAATCGTTTTAAGGACTTTTTTTAGGAAAACGGATGTGATACATCAGGCGATGTTGTAGTATAGTCCGTCACAAGTCCTCTAGTTCCAAATCAGCTCACTAGCTATTGACAAGAATAACGACATTCCTTTGTTATTGTTTGTTGCCTGTTGTGACTTTATAGACTGGACTAGTGAATGACAAAAAAAGAAGTAAAGTCTGTCCCAAGCCAATGTGGCCCATCAGGCCGGCGTTTATCTCCGGTTTCAGTAGCATGAAACGACTGAGAATATTTCTACTCCCCCTGGATGAGATGCTAGTCCATCGCAGGTTACTCCCCAGCTAATGCCGGTACCCATTTATACTCCTGGGTGGAGAGAGGCAAGTTGGGATAAAGTGGCTTGCCCAAGGACACAACATATGGCCAACAGACTGAGAACATTTCTACTCCTTTTGGATGGGATGCTAGTCCATCACAGGTTACTCCCCAGCTAATGCCAGAACCATTTATACTCCTGGGTGGAGAGGCAAGTAGGGTGAAGTGGCTTGCCCAAGGACACAACATATGACCAGCAGCTGGATTCTAACCCCTGACCCTCTGATCATGTGTCACTAACCCTAACCACTAGGGCACACTCCCCCATGGACTAATTAGGGCAGACTTGAGTAAGAAATGTTCACAGTGTAATGGTAGTTGTCTTGAATGCCCGTGTTATTTCTGTTGTGATAATGTAGTTTTCACTTTTGCTTTTTCAGGAAACTGCAGACTATGTTGCTTACGTTGGGAAAGATCCCGTCAATGGAAGAGGTGACTGACGATCCTTTTTTTTGTTACAGTTTTTAAGTTTGAATTTGTCCGAATGAGGAAAGCTTATAGATGTCTGATCTGTGCGTTGATTTTCTCCTGTGCCACGATCATTTTAATTTTCTCTGGGCCCTCCGGTTTTGCTCCCTCAGATTAAATCAAACACTTTTGATCTCAGGCTGCTCTTTGGTCATATATGACTCCGAAACAACCTCAAATTGAATATTACGCCTTTGCTACGACTTCGTTACGACTTGGATCTGTTCCATTGAATTTTTTTAGTACCGACACAAAAGATCGAGAACCGATGCCGAAACAACTCCAAAACGACAGAGTGACGTCATCTTCCGAATTTCACGTCATAAGGTCGTAAGATCAAAGTTGGCTTTAAAAAAAATGGCCGACAATGTATGACCACTGCCGATCTGGTACCAACTATTGTGATTTTATTTCCACTTCGTTACAACACAACTGTTTGAGTACAGACAGGGACCAGACTCTGGTCCGTTTTGGATATTTGTACCAACCGTCACGATACGTTTCAACTGTTGAAACTAATCGTGGCTCCACTGCCGACCATGCACGACCTGTAGGATGCCGAAATGATGCTCAAGAATTTGCTTCGATTAAAATCAGATGTCGTTCCGAGTTTCACGATGTCGTTGAGTCTTGCGTCTCAGCACTGTCTTATCGTGATCAGGAGGCTACATCGTGACAAGCGCCTAAGGAAGATTAGCCTCCCAACTTATAATTATAACTTTTCTGCCATGTCCACTTTGGCATGGAATTGCCTCTCTTCTTCACATTTGAACCAACTCCTAAGACGTCTGTGTTGTTCCATCCACAGCATGTCACGTCTTGGAATGCCTCGGGGGTCTAGCCCAAGACACAATCACCACCATCGGTCAGGCGTTCGAGATTCGCTTCAAAGATTACCTCAAGAACCCCCCACAAGCTGTCAATGCACCAGATAGGTAATGAACATGATGTTGTAAAATCTTAGTTCCATATGCAGTTCTTTACTATAAATACTAGAAACTGAGTCTTAAATACCTTTGGAAGATGGAAAAATTTAAAACTGAAAATTAAGAAATTTCTGACTAAGGGAAACGGGCAATTCTAAAAGAGTTCATGAATTGATTTTTTCTTAGGAACACATTTTGAGCAATTTTCTACTCCTCTCAAATATATGAAAAATGTTTGACATCCCTTTTTGGTACTTTTTATTGCAAAGGGAACTTCAAACATTGAATTAACATCTTCCATGCTTTTCCAGAAAACTGGGGGCGCTGTTGCTGTGATGTCATTTCAGGAAGACACTGTTCAGTTTAGGGATTTTCCGTTCAACTTGTGAATCCAAAAATTTGCTCATTGAAAACGTTTGTGAGAATAGTTTTGTCATTGGCTTACTGCCATGTGCACAAGGAATCACCAAAGACAAGAAATAAATGGCATATTTTATGTTCTTTCTTTGCAACAAAATGTGGACATCAAGTTCTTTTTTAATCAATTTCAGCAAGGCTGTTCAATCCTAAATTCATTCAAATCCATGTTTTCAAAGGATTTAGGGTATTAAAAAAAAAAAATTAACTTCATTTTTGTGGGCCAAACTTTAGTAATTGAAAGATTGCTCAATTTCCCCATATTTATATTGGCCAACAAACTCTTGAAGTCTACATCAACAAACACTTCGGATTGTAAGTGCCTAACATGATTTTTGGGACATATTATTTTATTTTTACTGAATTGTTTTCCTTTCTGTCATTGATCAGGTTAGCGGAGCCAATCTTTGGGGAGGAGGAGTCGGCGTGGGGTGACGATCCGGAATATTACAACGACATCAGCAAGTTTACTAACCTCCCCCCACAGGAACCGTTCCCTCCCCCGCCCCCTCCGGGGCAATACATGAAATGTCAAAACATCCCGGTGAGTTGAAGATGTCTGTGTACTTGGAATCGTTAGAGAGTGTCTAAAAACATGGAAAAGGTGGAATGTTCCATTAAGAATGGACTGTTCCATTAGGAACGGACTCTTCCATTAAGAATGGAATGTTCCATTAAGAATGGACTGTTCCATTAAGAATGGACTGTTCCATTAAGAATGGACTGTTCCATTAACCGTAACTCCCTAGCATGATTTACTAGGAACCATACCCATCCTGGCAAATTCCAACACCATATGGGAAACTGCACACACATATTTCTGACTTTGCTTCTGGAGGTGTGCCAACCCAATGTAAAAGACTGTCAGTTTAAGGGTACTGTACCCATCCTGACAGATTCCAACACAATTATGCCGTTGGGGTTTGATGGGTTAAGTTCTGTTAGGGTTAAGAATGGACTGTTCCATTAAGTATGGACTTTTCCATTAGGAATGGACTGTTCCATTAGGAAAGGACTGTACCATTAAGAATGGACTGTTCCAATAAGAATGGACCGTGACTGTGTTAAATATACAAAGCATCATTTGCATACATCCCAAAATTAACATACAGAATTATTCTCAATAACGCTTACTTGGATTAAAGATCCTACTGGTACTAAACACCCCGTACAATTATTCCGTCTGGCTTGCTGTCATTAAGAAGAAATCAACAAAAATGGGACTAATTTTTCAACGATCAGTCAAGTGACCGATTTTTGGAATTGACAAAATCATGTTTCGCGATCAAAAAGGTTGCGTATGATTATTCACTGTTTTCTCGAAAAAGTGTAATATCCACTGAGCTGAAACTTCAACAAAACGTTCTTCTTTGGATTTTGAGTGGTGTTATTATTGGAAAGGAACAAAATGCATGGAAAGGAAATGATCGTAAAAAAAAAAAAAAAAAATGTTGGGACTATTGTTTTAGGGAAGTTCTGCATGTAGCACTTTCAAAATCTAGTATGTGAAAGCCCAATTCATGAGCTTTCTTTTACTACAAGAATCGTTCGAATCAATTATGTGCTTTTCAAGTTATGCAATTCTAAACACAACCACCGTTTTAAGGTTCTGTCACCGAATTACCAAAAAGGTGTGCGCTCTTTCAACAAAACGAAAACAATTCACACACTTCCCTATGTGATTTTTTTCGTTTTGTTGAAAGAACACTGAACTTTTTTGCGATCCGTGGACAGAACCTTAAAACGGTGGTTATGATTAAAAATTCCGTAACTTAAAAAGTACATGAGTGATTTGAATGATTCTTGTACTAAAAGAAAGCTCATGAATTGGGCTTTCATATCCTAGATTTTGAAAGTGCTACATGCAGAACTTCCCTAAAACAATAGTCCCAACATTTGGGTTTTTTTTTTTTTACTCACGCTGTACATGTGTATGCCTTCAAAGCTTAGGAATTGCTCATATTTATACATGGGAAAGATTTGCACACTTCCGTTGATGTTCTCTCATAAAATTTCATTTAATTTCATTGATGATGTGAGATTGACTTCCTTGTGATAATACTTTTTTGTCTGATAGGATAATCACCCTTACCAGGCGTTGGGTGCAGCTAAGCCCTCCGCGCCGATCTACGACAATCGCGACGGTGGGTTTGAGAGCCGAGACCACTACATGGCCAACAACCAACGCCAGCCAGCCGTGGGTAAACTGTTGGATATCGACGACACACCACAAGCACCAGCGCTGGACAACCCACTCAGTAGTCAAGGTATAACCGTCAATAGAGGGCAGCAGATATACATAGTGGAAACTCCGCATTCCTAACTAAAATCTCAAACTTTTCATGTACTTAACCAGTTCGCGCCGGAGGCCGTGATAACACGCACTGGCTGTATTTGTACACAGGCACGGATGATGGGTTAAGACATCAAGATTGCCTCGACTCGGCTTTGGGTGACGTCTAAACACGCTAATCCCTCGTGCTTTTGTGCACACACACAAAGTCTGTGAAGTCTGTGGAGGCCGACCATGAGTTGATCTTGAATTGGCCGTTGTGCACGGCCTATTATTGTACAATTTACGCTTCGTTGCACACCCCGAGTATTGAAACATGTGAGGTTTCGGCAAGAAATATAGTAGAAATAGTGTTGTAATCACTCTTGCCAATCAGTGTTTGTGGAGTTTGGCTGTTTATCAGAAAGCTGGCTGGGAAATGTTTGCCGTTTGAAAATTTCGAAATTTTCGCCAAAAATAAAAAAATGAAGTGGTTAAAGGGGCATTACCGCCTGAAATCCCTGAAAATGTTATGTTTTGGATTGTTTACGTATCCTATTTCAAAGGTCTGGTTGAAAGAAAACTAACCTAATGGCTTACCATTCCCGAGAAAAGACGGAAAAACCTGGTTGTTTACATCGGACGCGGTGGACATTTTGTGGCATATGCATACATATTTAAAGCCGTGTCTATTTAATGTACGGCACACGTTGTGTGTGTGTCACATAATACACACAGCACCAATACACAAATGTTGTTTCTCGCACGTCCGCAGAATGCGATGCACTGGTGGAACACGTGTGGCAGGATGCACGACTAGCACCCAACAGCTCGATTTTTGAAAGTCAACATTTTTGACCCCCGAAATTCGTTCTCGCAAGAATAACACAAAAGCGCCCAGTTTTTAAAGGATGGTTGTGTGGACGTTTATATCCTACTTTTAAATACTCTTTCCAATCAACATAATGTTGTTTAAAACGCATTTTGGGGCCAATTGGGCACATTCTTAGACTAATGTCCCTCATATTCAAATCTTTGGCAAAATTGATTCAGAGCAACCTTCAGTCGAAATTGTGGTATCTGGTTCTTAGAAATGACGACCACAAATCAAATCGATTTTTGCTTTCTTAATACATGTTTGTTTAAAAATAATGTTATTTGTCATTTTTCAAGCTGTAACAGCTATTAATTTGTAGTTGCAATGACGGGCCATCTCTTGGCTGAGCTTATCTCCTTACGTTTAGTAGATTAATCGCTTGCATCCATCAAAACATTTCTTCTTTATCTTTTCTTTCTCTGTCCCCCCCCCCCCCCACGACCCCTAAACCCCGACATTCCACGACGTAGTCCGCAGGATTCACAGGCAAGACATCCGCACAACCACCACCACGTCAGAAATCACCACTTTTAAATCCGTCCTGGAAAAAAAGCCGTCCCAAGTCAAGCAGTTCAAACGCTGCACCCCTCTCCTTTACGACAACCCTCCCCAGAATCTCCCCAATAAGAAAGTCAATGAGATTGCCTTGAAGCATAAAAGCAGTAGCCCGGACTGGCGGGGCATTCTGGAAGCCGGCTACGACAACTTGAGAGTTCCTTGGAACAGAAGCCGAAAGAGCAGCAAATCTAAATCCCACCAAGGTCACCAATCTCTCTCTTCTGATTGGCTGCATTTTGGAGCTCATTTGCATATGCATGATATGCAATTGTTCTGATTGGCTGCATTGAAACCATATGCATATGCATGATATGCTATTGTCCAGATTCCTCTCCCCATTTGGTACATTGTATCAATTAATCTCCATATGCATGATTTGCTAATGCATATTCAACATCACTCCTCCCACACCAATGGACTTCCCTTTTTCATTATTCAATTCATTTGCCTAAATGCAGAATATGCAAATATTATACATTCTTTACTCCTGATTGGCCGCATTACAGTGCATTTGCATACGCATGATTTGCATACACATTTATTTGAATAAAGTAAATATTTTAATACAATTTCTCCCAATCCCTTTTCCCTAGCAAAATGCACTAACAAACTTACATTTCATTTTAATTTGCAGGATTTGAAGATGTGCATTGACTTATTGTATGCTTAAATGTCTGTTTTGCATGAAGTTAAATAATTTGTCATGCATTGTTCCAGTTTTACATATTTTAAAAAATTGTAGTTGATGTTAAAACGTTTTCAAAACGGTCACAGACAGTCAAAAATTCCATCCACTTCCCCTGCCATGCCTTTAACACAGGCTAATCACAGACAGTCAGATCATATTTGAAGCAAGCACTCTGACTAGTCAAATTCAGTCAACAGACAAAATCAGGCAACTGGTATGCACAGTGTCTTATCAATCACTTACAGTCAAAGCATAGCTGTATCAAGTTACATAAACAGTCACAGCCAGTCAATCCTGCTTTCTGTAGGCTGGGAGCTCTTAAATGTTAAAAACAGTCACTTGATTGATTTTGACTGAAACGACAACTTGGCACAGAACGTATGTTTGCATAAGAGGATTAATGTAAAAAACAGATTAATATTTTTGTATTTCCCCTGACAAACTTGTAGAACATTCAAGAATACTCGTTAAATCGGTTGTTTCCCATAAAATTAACACATTGTGAGCATGCTTACTGATAACGAATTTTAATGTCTTACAAGAAAAACTGTTAAAGGGAAAATACAACATTTGCAAACATCAAAAAATAAAACTACCAAATCATTTTGAAATACCTTGCTGGACTGTTAGTGAATGACAGTGTCAAAGCATCCTGTAAAATCATGGCACCTGGTATACTGTCATTTGCAAGAAAAGTGGTATTTTTGTATCAATTTCTAACGCTGATCGGCCAATCAGCGTTGGAAACAACTGGCTTTTTTTTCAAATACTGGTCCCAATTGACCATCGCACTTGTTTGCAATCGATTACAAACCTATGAACGGGTACGAGCCAGTTAGACTGGTTCCCTGACCTTACAATTCCCCAATGTATGTAAAATGCTCTGTTTCTTCTTATATGGAGTCAGGGAACCAGACTACAGGAAAATGATCGTTTTTCTTGGTTTTTATAGCATTTTCGAACCCAAAACCTCAAAAAAGTCAGTGTAACTATATTTGCTATATATTTCCAACCCCCCAATTCCATCCATTTCTGAAAATTACAGCAAAAGCAAATGATGTATATTCCCTTTAAAGACCCTTTTTTTTTAATTTTTTTTTTTTCATTTTTTTTTTTTGCACAGGAGCCAACTCAATTTACGACGAGCCTCGGTTTGACACGGCCAACTATGACAACCCCAAGATGCCACTAGTGCCACCCGATACGGACTTCCAAGATGGTGTCTACAACATCCCTACCCCTAACCAACCCCTGAACCTTGGCGCGTCCCACAACGGTCAGAATCAGCCTTCACCGGCCGTAGATGCCTTCGATATGAGTGAGATTATTTTTCTGAGGTTTTCTGTAGTGCTGTCCATATTCGTATAATTTTGTATTCAATTACTCAAAACTGAGTTTGACCGAATATTCAGATATTCAAAACTGCCTGCCGCGCTGGTAAACAGTTGCACGAAGAGGGTACCGGTTAAAATTGGGTACGGCGATCCATATGGGGCGTTTTGAGTGTGTTAAAACTGTATGTTAAAACCGTAAAGGGACGAACCTTTGAACAAGTAACCGCCGCCGACACAAACAATTAGTGTTGACAAAAAAGTGGCACCTTGCAATAAAGAGCCGCAACTTTACATTAAAATATGAACGTCACTGTTGTGTGTGTGTATGTGCGTACTTTTTCCCACCCGAATATTTAACCTAGTAAAAGTTATTCGAATGTTTGGTTGATTATGGAATATTTGATATTCAGGACAGCCCCAGTTTTCTGATATGCCTGAATTTTAAAATTAATGAATATTTAATGAATATGCATTTATTATAATTTTGACAATCTGATTATTTTGGTTTAATTTACTTGCAGAACCGTTCAATCCGGCTGCGTCCTTCCCCCGTGAACCAGCAACAGTACCGCCCCCTTCTCAGTTTGCCAAACCGCCCAACCCCCAACCAAGAACCCCGCCTACCCAGCAGGCCACGCCCCCGACTCTGTCACACTCTAAATCAGCGATCCCTCCGCCTCCAACTCACAAGCCGCCTCCCCCTCCGATCGCCGAAGCCCCGCCCCGTACCGGTCCCCCTGCCGCGGTCTTACCGCCGCGCAACGGTCAGCCGGTCAGCGTTGCTCCCATGCAACCCAAGAAATCCATTCATGACGAGGAGTGGTTCCACGGTCCGATGACGCGTAAGATCGGTGAAGCGTTACTGGACGAGGATGGAGATTTCTTAGTACGTGAAAGTACAACGACGCCAGGGCAGTACGTGTTAAGCGGAATGCTTAGCGGACAACCGAAGCATTTATTGTTGGTAGATCCACAAGGAAAGGTAAGCTACAATCGATTCAATGTATGCTTAGCATCTTTCTTACTAGCATTCCAACCCCAGCGAATCCTTCAAAATCCTCTGTGCAAAATGAAGGATTTCAAAGGATTGAGGCTATGTGACAAAAATGTGTGCTGATTTTGGAGGATGCACTGTGTCAAGGTTTTAGCCGGACCTTGTGTTATTTATGCTCAGCCGGGTATACATTTAGGCCTAGATTATACTTGAAATCCTCCACACTGCTCCAGGATGTCACTGGCTCTGCCTCGACATATTGACAGTGATTGCTGGAGGATTTTGCAGGATTGAGGCAGTGGTCACCCCTCCAAGGACCACATTCAAGAAATAACGGAGCATTTTGGAAGGTTGAGGCTGTATCATTTTTACACGGAGGCAGTCGGAGGATTTTGCAGGATTGAGGTTGCATCCTAGCAAAAATGCCTAAGGAGTTAGGTTAATCAATGTCTCTATTCCACTATATTTATTGATTAAAAATGAATAATATCAAATTCCCAGTGAAATTTATTTGATATTAGAAAGTCTTGAAAATTCCTCACTGTTTGTGGCTATACAGTTACATACCCGTTTACGCAATGAAAAATATGATTTTCTTTACTTTTTATCGCACAGGTCAGGACGAAAGACAAGGAGTTTGAAAGCGTCAGCCACCTGATCAATTATCATCGCAACAACAATCTGCCGATCATATCCGGTGGGAGTCACGTCTATCTGCAACACCCGGTCCTGAACGCAACAGCCGCGGGCAAGCATTACAACTAAACAATCAGTGTTTTGTAGTCGGGATATTTGCGATGGATCATAAGCATGTCGTAAGTCCAATCACAAGCAAATCACAAGTCGTGGCACAAATATTAACAGGGATTGAACAAAAAAGGAATACATTTATCACAGACTGTTTTAATAGCATGTGAGTTAAAGGGAATATACAACTTTACAAACATCAAAAAACAAAACTACCAAATTATTATGAAATACCTTACTGGACTGTCTAAGAGTGAATGACAGTCTAAAGCATCCTGTAAAATTATGGCACCTGTGTGCTGTCATTTTCAAGAAAACTGGTATTTTTGTATCAATTTCCAACGCTGGTTGGCCGACCATTGTTGGAAAAACCTGATTTTTTTCCACAACTACTGCCCCCAATTTACCAACTTTATTCAGTTCTCATTTTGTTTGTAATTGGTTAGACTAGTTCCCTGACCTTACAATTCCCTGACGTCTATAAATTGCTCCGTTTCACCTTAAGTGGGGTCAGGGAACCAGACTACAGGAACATGATTGTTTTTCTTGGTTTTTCCAGCATCTACGAACACAAAACTTCAAACAAGTTAGTGTAACAATATTTGCCGTAAAATACTAACCCTCAAATCCATCCATTTCTGAAAATTACAGAAAAAGCAAGTGTTGTATATTCTCTGTAACCTAGGAGTGGATGACCTTTGATTGGCTTGTGATTGACTTATGATGACTTGTGATGACTTGTAATTGACTTGTGATGACTTGTGATTGCCTTTGACTACATCACTGAACACAGTCAGTGACATCTTCAACATATCTTCACAAATCAGACTCAAAATCTTACCAAAGAAAAAAATAATATAGGTGAAAACTTAGTCCCCACTTTAACGCCAAGCTAAATGCGACATTATCGTTCACTTTGGCGGAGAGTCATAAACACATTGGTTATTGCATTAAGAGGGGTTGAGCTCTTCAGTCTTGTGTACCTACCCATATTTTATAGGGAGTTTATAGGGGACAAGTGTCAATGTATTTTACATGTTGTAAATGTCATGCCAACAATGCTTCAGTTTGATTTGTGCTTCCTCTTGACTTGCGAAAATGTCCCACAATGCACTGGGTTTACCCTACAGAATATGGTATGATTGCATTGTCAAGTACTCGCTAAGAAAATACTCGTTACACAAAAAAACACAAAGTAACGCCTTGTTGTATATTGCATTCAATGTTTGCAGTGTTGCGAAATATATCTTCAAGATAATCTGTTGCAATACAGGGTGGATAAAAAAAAACCGAAACCGAGATATTATTGCTAATTGGAACAGAAGTAGGGCACATGTGAATCAAAGGGAGATATCCTCTGTTAGGGTTGAATCTCCTCTTTAAAATGACACCCTGATCATGTCGTTACATTCACGGTTGACTGAGCAGTGACCGATTTTATGCAAGGGTCTATTTAGAGAATTGCGGCACTTTTCAATTGTGCTTTTGTGTTGTAATTTGTCACAGAGTGAAAGGCTATGGTGGCCAATCAAGGCAGGTGGGGGAAAAAGAGATTTCACCATGAAAAGTGGCGCAATCCTCTATTAAAATAGACCCTTTCATTAAAATTGGTCACTGCTCAGTCAACCGTGAATGTAATGACATGATCAGGGTGTCATTTTAAAGAGGTGATTCAACCCTAACAGAGGATATCTCCCTTCGATTCACATGTGCCCTACTTCTGTTCCAATTAGCAATAATATCTCAGTTTCGTTTTTTTTTATCCACCCTGTATATTCAAATGCAGGCTTCCAAGAATTCCTACTTTTCGCTTTTTTTTTTACCTGGCTCCTAATTTTTCCTACTGTTTTCTAGAAATTCCTACTTTTTCGTACTGTTTTGTCCAAAAACTCTGATAACTCCGAGTACTGCAACTGTACTTCCAAAAGCTTAGGTCAAGTTCACGCAAGAACTATTGTTGACCATTGATTAACCATAGTTCGACTAAAGTTAGCCCGAACTCTGTCTAGTCGACGATGGTTGACTATGCTAGCTGACTATTTGGAACCAACCTACTGGGGCTGGTTGCATCGCTGGTAACCAATAGCCGCGCGCATTCATAACACTAGCAGAGAGCCAGGATCCAGAAGTTTTGCGAAGACATTTTGACCAGCGTTTGACTAGAGACGTTCGCACGTTGTTATCAGTGCGCAGGCGTAAGGTACGTCACAAATCAACCACTAGTCGACTAATGGTCCTTGCCCGAACTTGGCCATAAGTGTTGTGAGTACAGAACATGCCAAATGAGGCTTAGATGCTGTGGACATGGGTATCAACGAAGTTACTCCCGAAAGCCCGCAAAAGTCCTACTTGTATCCTGATTTTGTCCTCAAAAGTCCTACTTTTGTCCTGTTTGTTGTTGAAAACTTTGATTCTGCTGTTCTACTTATTCACCTGGATCTGCTTAAAAGCCTGTATATGATTGAAAAACAATGCCACGTCTCATTTTGAATATAATCATGCTTCTATAATTAGTTCATGAATTACTAAAAATCAGCATTACTTATTTTTGTAATGTAATTAACAGTTTCATGACATTGTTTCCTACATTAATTGCATTCAAATTACAAAAGCTAAACGCAAGAAAATAGTTGAAAAATTTGTTGAAAAAGCTCTTTTGAAAATCATGCCTATTTTTTGTTGTCTGTATATTTCAGTGTTATTCAATATCTTTGTCAAATTGCTCCTTGAAAATTACATATTTTCTTTTATAGTAGACATATATATATGTATAACAATGTGTATAATTCAATAGACATTGCTTATTTTACGATTGTCAGCTGATTTAAAATAGAACGACAAAACAAGAGAATGTAGTGATATTTTTTTCTGCTTTGAAATAACTAAAACAAAATATACATGTAGTTGAAAAACAGTACAGTGACAATCAATGGATCTATAGAATTTACTCTAACAAAATTGTTAGAACAAAATTTTGGTAATTGGGAACTAATTTACAATGGTCTGAAACTTAAAATACTCAAAGGTACTCTCAGCCTATTTGCCACGTTTTCCGTCAGATTTTACGAAAACATGAAACGGCAAGAGTCGGTAAATTTGTATGTATTTTTGTAAGCAGTTTGAAAAAAAGTTTGACTAATTTTTTAAGGTCGTTCATCTCTTATTCAAATTTGATGAAACAAAATTGCCAATATTTGTGTAGATAGAAATTGTGATTAAAATTTCAATCTAAAATATTAAGGTTTGGTACTATTCATAATAAAGTGTTTCACGGAAATATGCGTCATTTTGCCGACGGGGCAATTTTATACGCGGTGCTGTGCACGTATCGTTAGAGGAAAACTTTGGCGCTTTCCTAGTCATCATGCGGTCATTCCAAAATGCGCCCGCGTCTAGCAACGCGTGTTCTTTTTGCCCCGTGAACAAGATGGCGCATATTACCGTGAAACACCTTATTGTTTTGTTTTTGCTGCTGAGTTGAGTTAAAACCCATGAGATACAAGGAGAAGATGATTTGGGGAATACTAGAAAGGATAGATTATGGGGTGCTCCGTAAATTTATTCAAATAAGGATATTTTGTAGCAGTGAGGCTTTTATGAAGACGTTCTAACTTGCGCTGGCCTGGGTTTTTGTAGCGGCTTGGTACAAATAAAAAAAAGATGCTCTTCAAATCTGATAAAAATACTGATTTTGGACTTAAATACATCATGTGACTTCTAAAATTATAATTGGGTTTAAATTTCAATTTGATTATTTTTGTTCTGAAACTGGATTTCTTTTAACCTTAACTCCCTAGCGTCTTTTACTAGGAACTGGACCAAGTCTATCAAAATCCATCAATCACTGTGCTTCCAATACAAAACTGTACATGACATAATGGAATCCACCACTGACGCACTGGTTGACATTCATGGACTTGCTACACATGGCTTTTATCACAATAGCAGTACAGGAAGCTAGGCAAAATCAAACGGATACCCCTAGTACTGCTTCAGGCCATTAGGCCCAAGTCCATCAAACTCCTGTATATAGTCACGCCAGGCCTGCAGGACCAAGTCCCACAAAATCCACCAAAATGGGTGGGATGGATTTTGATGGAGTTGGGGTGGTTAGGATTAATGGTTGTACTGAAGCAATCTATGACTTTTCTGCCAAAAATTAAGATTTTTTTTCCTGTAAGAAAACAGACTTCTTAAATTATGTTTCAAGATCTATTCTACTAACTACTATGCAAAAAAAAACATAGCTTATAAAGGACATTGTAGAAATTGGTGGCTTATATATTTTGCATACGCTGTAGAATTTTTTGTAAAATGTGTGAATCGTTTGTAGATTAATTCTGGTTGTGTCGGTTGATCACTTTGTAATTATTTAAATTTATTCAAATATATAAACTCAGTTGTCTATAGTGTTTTCAGATCATCACTTGTATATTATTTTTTTTCCACGAAAAACATGTATTATTTTGTTCAATCACATAATTTAGTTTCCTTGATTTTTTTGTCCCTATTGGTTAATTATTAAAATTCATATTTTTCAAAACTAAAGCATTAAGGTTTTACAACCAAATGTATTGGACTTTTTTATTTTTAGTTTTAACTTGCCATTTACAAGAAGTTGTGGACAACTGACACAAAAATAATACAACACCTACTTGAATGAATGGTTTATTTTTGACTTGCCAGAAAATAGATTTTCAGAAACTTTTCAAATCTTTCAAAAGCTATTCTCTTTATAACATGGTGTTTTCCTCAATGGTTTGATTAAGTTTTCATCATTTAATTGTCTGAATTGTACAGATTGTCTGTGAAGTGACATTTTTTTCCTTTTTATATGAGGTTGATGTAAAATAAGTGAATAAGTATTTTAATGTGTTCATGGTACAGCAAGGATAGTTCTTTTATACTGATGAAAACCGATTTGAATAAAACGTGTAAATATTTCAATACAGCGAAGGACGTCTGTATTTTTAGTTGTTACCGTGGAAACGGACTCATTTAACCAAATGGAAAGTAAACAAGCGCGAGTGCACAATAAACGCTGGCACGGTTCTGCAATGTCTCACTTCATATGCAAAAATAGACGCGCATGCGCATCGATCGAAACAAAGTCGGTCTTCTGAAAACTTTCGGCAAGAGTGCATTTATATGACCATGGCATGGCATTTGATCGATTTTTGGTCAAATATTTTTGGTCAATTTTCGTGGACAGACAGACAGACAGACTGACCAACCACCAAGTGACATGTGGAAGCTACTGTTATAGCTTAAAAATTGCAAATTTAGTACAAAAACAGCCATCACTATATAGTACTCTTGGACCGATGTCTTAACCGTTCAAGATTTGACTAAAAATGCCTGTTTTGAAAGGACAGGCTTGCAAGAAATTGAACAAGGAATCTGTCCATTTCTGTAACTTGTAAGCAAATTTGGATCTATGTGTCCAATAAAAACCAAAAAGTACTGGGACTGACACAGACTCAATATAGTGTTTATAATTTTATGGCTCTTAAACTTTTAACAAAATGAAGTTGTCAGCATTCAGGTTGTAATCCTAGTCTTTATCTGGTTGACATTCAAACCCAAGCAGTGCCGAACCCTCGACAATCATATAACATATCTAAATGTTTATAGTGCACTTGAATAAAAAAAAAAAAACCATGGCTACCCAGGATATGTGCAGCTTGTTTGATTGTGCTACACTAAATCCCACGGGGTAAATTTCATGTCCAATAAACTTTAGGGGAAAGTCCAGATTTTATTTCTAGACTTCCAGGAAACTGGTTCAGCCTCGAGTGCGATCACATGACAATAAAACAAATGCTTTTGTTCCTGCATCTTCTGATTTTATTGTCAATTCTGCACTCATGCGTCAATAAAAATATGCAGAACTCAAAAAGTGTTATTTTTTTGTTCAAGGACAGACAACAAAACAGTGTTCAATGATCTGATGTTTATTTTTACACTGTCAACTCTACACATGTGAATATTTACTTGTCCAAGGTTCACTAAGCAGAGGGCAGGGGCCCTGAATGTTTGCGTGACTTGAAAGATTTTGTTGTGAAACTCAAAGAATGATATATTTCCTTGGGAACTGATGTGCTGGAAAGACTGGACCGACAAGCAGATTTGTTCAAAATGTAAGTACATGTACCTATTTATTTTGTTTTACATAACTAAAGACAATGGTATGATATTAAACGGAATGTACAACATTTGCTTTTGCTGCAATTTTCAGAAATAATTGCATTTGGAGGATTAGGCCAAAAAAAAAGTCTCCGGTTTCTGGTATGGAGCTTGCCCAAAAAGAGGTGCGGCGACGCGGCTTTTTAAAATATTTTTACCTGCTTTTTTTTGCTTCAAATGTCGGCTGATGACTGCAAATGGTGCCCAACTAAAGTGAGTCTGGCAGAGAGGCCACATGAAGCTTATTCTCGATCATAACCCCATCTAAAAACACGTTAAAACTATGTAGCAGCAGGATTCCAGTCAAACCAGTAAGTTTGGCGATTTTGAGACATCTTTTATTGAAAAAAAAACCTTTTTCATTTTGCCGACGCACATGGCTACGGCGACGCACGCGCATACCAGAAACCGGAGACTTTTTTTTTTGGCCTTAGTATGTTATAGCAAATATTATTAACATGACTTGTTTCACGTTTTGGGCTTGTAGATGCTGGAAAAACCAGGAAAACCAATCATGTTTTTGTAGTCTGGTTCCCGACCCACAGCAATTTATAGACTTTGGGAATTTTTAAGGGCAGAGAATCAGTCCAGCAGGCTTGAACCCCTTCACAGGTGTGTGATCAATTGCAAAGAAAATGCGGAATAACTAATTATAAAAAAAAGCCAGTTTTCTCCAACACTGGTCAGCTGACCAGCGTTGGAAAAGTACCGTTTTTCTTGAAAATGTCAGCACACCAGGAGCCACGATTTTACAGGATGCTTCGGACTGTCATTCCCCAACAATCCAGTAAGGTATTTCGTGATAATTTGATCATTTCATTTTGTCGTGTTTGCAAATGTTGTATCTTCCCTTTGAAGTAGCCAATTTGACGAACAAGACAATGTCATATTAAAGTAGCCAAGTTGATGAATATGTGATTTGGAATTTAATGCAAACATTTTCATTTCAACAGGGGAGCTATCTATCTTTAGGTAGAATATAGATTCATACCTTGGTATGGTGCTATGGATAAACGTTACAGGGATAAAAATTGTTTGAAACCTGATTTTCAGAAAGCGTCTTTATTAAAATAAGAAATTAGGCTTTACAACATTTTGGACAATTTCAGACCAAACTAAGAATAATTTGTTTCACTTTGTTAAAATTTAATCTTGGGAAACACTAGTTTACACAAATGCACAGGGGAGGGGTCCCCCTCTGTAGAACTTTGCCTGGCCACACCCCTTCCTTATTCATTCAAGATGTACATAAGAGTGTCTTTTCCAATATGTTTTTTTTTTCACTTTTTTTTGGGGGGGGGGTGTGGCCTAGTGGTTAGGGTTTGTGACTCATGATCCGAGGGTCAGGGATTCGAATCCAGCTGCTGGTCATATGTTGTGTCCTTCGGCAAGCCACTTTACCCCACTTGCCTCTCTCCACCCAGGAGTATAAATGGGTACTGGCATTAGCTGGGGAGTAACCTGCAATGGACTGGCATCCGATCCAGGGGGATAGAAATATTCTCAGCCTGCTGGTCATATGTTGTGTCCTTGGGCAAGCCACTTCACCCCACTTGCCCCTCTCCACCCAGGAGTGTAAATGGGTACCGGCATTAGCTGGGGAGTAACCTGTGATGGACTAGCATCCCATCCAGGGGGGATAGACATATCCTCGGTCGTTTCATGCCTAGGAGACCGGAGATAAACGCTGACCTGATGGGCCACATTGGCTTGTGACAGACTTCACCACCACTTTAACTTTTCAAAACAAACTGGCACTTATTTCCTCGTCACATGTGTCAAGTTTTAAAATTTGACTATTTTGGGAGTTTTCTGGATCGGCTGTCTGGCAGTCGTTGGTCTTGGTTTGATTTCGTCAATCTCGGCGTCTGCACTCCAGCTGAGTGTGCTACTGAGCGTAGGCAAGGTGGTATCTGATGTCTCTGAAGTTGGGATAAAATAACAAATGAAGTACGTCAGTCGGTCAATAAAAGTAGTATTTCGTTGTGTTTGCACAACAAGGTTGTATCTCCTAAAATGGCGTGTCATGTCATGTACATGAAACATAGTTAATTCGGACACAACCTTACATGCTATGTCTTACGTTTCTGCGCATCAAGACCGTGAGGGCAGTGTTGATTCCGATGCTCTACGGACCCACAATGCTTGCAACTTCCTCCTAGCGGGTAGAGGCCGCGTGGGTTATCAGGGCAGCTGTTGGATAAATGACCCGTCTCTTGGCAGATGAAGCACTTTGCGAACGGAAAATCACCTGCCGAAAAGAAATGTATTACTTTTATTGTTTATAATACTCATGTGCATCACATGTGCATCATGTGCATCACATGTGCGTCACATGTGCGTCACATGTGCATCACATGTGCATCACATGTGCATCACATGTGCATCACATGTGCATCACATGTGATGCACATGTGATGCATCACATGTGATCCATCACATGTCACTCACATGTCACTCACATGTCACTCACATGTCACTCACATGTCACTCACATGTCACTCACATGTCCTCACATGTCCATCACATGTCCATCACAAGTCATCACATGTCCATCACAAGTCATCACATGTCCATCACAAGTCCTCACATATCCATCACAAGTCATCACATGTCCATCACAAGTCATCACATGTCCGTCACATGTCCATCACAAGATATTACAGCAAGTTGAGTCTTTTGACTTACCCTTGGAGGGATCCACTTTGGCTGTACATTTGCTAGCTTCGTGCTCAGTGGAACCGCATCGGAAACAAATTCCTGTGCCTTGCTCTTCATCAAGTAACATCTTGGGGCAATCAGCAACGCCATGGCCAGCCTCACGACAATGATAACACACCTATCAATTGATAAGAATAATAATCAGCAATAATCAGGTATTGATGATAAACAATAAACAAGTATTAATTCAGCAGCATAGGTTCATAAATTCATTTGAAAATATTTGAAAACATTGCTTCATCGGAAGAAAAGTTTGACTATGAATAAATTACCATCTTATTGGATTTTTTCTTGATCCGTTTCAATCGCCGTTCTTCTCTTCGTTTATCTTTCTTTTTGTCCGTTTCAAGTTTTCGCTCAGTTTCCTCAGCAGATTTGGCGTCACTCCAAGAGGTTAGTCTCTCACTCAAGCTTGAATGGAGACTACCAGTTCCTTCCTGTTGAAGTTCATCACCCTTGCTTTTTTGAGGTTTCTTTAAGATGCTCTTGTGTTCGTCCAAAGAAATCCCTTTGTCTCTCAGCTTCGACTTCTGCTTCCTTCTCTTTGAAGTCTTAACGGATGTTTGATCTTTCCCTTTGGGTGTGTCGTCTCCGTTATCTTTAGTCTTCTGCTGTTGATGATTTGCATCTTCAGTTTTAAGATCGCTCCAAGATGAAGCTTCATGAGGCCTTTTCCTGTTCCCTTTATTTCCTCGGGCGTAGCGCGTCATTGTGCAGTTTACTCTTTACAACCAAGTCATCTACATTAACGACAGGCGTATTCAAGCTTCTCTTGAAGTAAATCTGGAAAATCCTTCGATGGTGAATCTGGGGCACTGCAATATGGTTGTCCTGTCTGAAAATATATTTAAAAAAAGACAATAGCTGTAAAATATACTGAATTTTAACTAACCTTCTTAAGAAATGTGTACAGGTATTACACCCGAATTGTGGCATCTGTTTCAAATGTTGCTCATCCATAGTTGGGTAGTCTCAACGACATGTTCAGTTTGGCTATTGTTTTATGCCCAACCGTATGGCCAAACAAATTAGAGGAGTTAGTGTTGCTGTATCCGATAGGATATTTTGCAGACTTAACCAATGGAGATGAGAAACTATTGTTAGGATGATCAGACTAGTATGGTCATGATGGTGGATCGTAGAGGAATGGCTGGATGGAGCAACAACAGTCGGGGCAGTAAACACAGTGATTCGTAGTCACGACAATGGATTAGCAAATAAAAAAAACAAACAAACATGCACAACAAACATGACAAAAGCAAAGCACCGTCAAAATAGACAGGTCTGTGATACGTACGAGTAGACCCTTTGTAGTTTGTAATTTTATTGTCAGTGATCGATTATAAATAAAAAAAAATCCATTGTGAGGGCGCTCTTTACTCAAGCAATATACCATGTATACATTATGAACAAAAATCTGTCCCTCAGCTCTGGTTCAATCATTTTCAGTTCATCAAATCATACTACAGGCCTTAATCAATCTTAAAACTGAGGTAAAACACATCGTGATAACCTTTATTTGTAAATGTGATAAAGAAGTCACTATTCACTTACAAATAAACCTACTGCCTTTCAGTTTCATCGTGCAGTCATGCTCATGTTGATGCGTGTGTAAAACGCCACAAGTTAAGTTGCTCAACCGGTTCATCACGATGGACGCAGATTGTGGCACGTGTTTACATCATAGCGCTGTCACGCCCCAACTATCGCATCGGTCCCAACTATAGTTGGGCCTGTCCCAACTATAGTTGGGCCTGTCCCAACTGTAGTTCCATAGTTGGGCTGGCCCAACTATAGTTGGGCCTGTCCCAACTATAGTTGGGACGGTCCCAACTGTAAGTTCCATTGTTGGGCTGGCCCATCTATAGTTGGGCCACTCCGATCTTTTTATTTTGCGGTGTCCCAACTATAGTTTACATTGATGTACGATTATAAAACATTCCCTACAGCTCTGCTTACATGTCCGACTTGGGACCTTTGACATTAGCTATGGGTGGGGCCCATCTATAGTTGGCCGGCCATGGCAATCTTTGAATTTTGCAAAATGTTGCTGGATAATAAAACCCAGCAGCTGGACAACTCGTCCAACTAGGCAGTACCACGTGACCGGCCAGCCTTGCGGCATGCATGCACGACGAATACACGGTGCCAGCGCCGCGGAACATTTAATCCAACAAGATCTGCCAAGCATGAAGCATCCGGCACAACTCCAGTCCTAACTATAGTTGGGCCGACCCAACTGCCGCACTATAGTTGGGACAGTCCCAACTATAGTTGGGACCGATGCGATAGTTGGGGCGTGACAGCGCCCTCTATATTGAAGTTCAAGCTTCCGGGTTTTCTGAGAAGCGCCCTCTCTTGACGCTCTCTAAAGTTCAAGCTTCCGGTTTTTCTGAGAAGCGCCCTCTCTTGACGCTAGGAATGTAAACTAGTAAAAGTAAAGACGACGATTTTACGAAGCGAAGTTCCCCTCCCATCCCGAAAAGTTCCCCGAAAGTCATGTTTGCGAGTTTTAAATAATCGTCAAACTTCTAAGATAAGGGATTAGGTGATCTGGGATGTGAATATCAACAATTGGCCGTATCAACTACAGTTTAAGTGGTAAGTTACACCTCATTTAGTTAGCCCCGACCAGCTCAGTCATTGTCAGTCATGTGTCGGTTCACATTGACATGGTTCGTGAACTTGTCAACATTGAACATGTTGACAAAGCTCAAAGTTTGTTGGATATCATTTTCCCCAAAACCCATTTTGATTACTTGGTAAACTAAGCCCCATATTTATCAAGCAGTATTACTACAGTGTCCAAACTATACTTGGTCAGGTTTTCACACCGAGATTGTGGGGCATGATGAAAGTATTCAAAGAGTTTAAATTTCATTAGCCCCATAAATGTGGCCTATTTACTGGACTGCCTCCGTAAACATAGGCCACACATCCACATGTACAAAAACATGTCGCACTTTGCCAAATTTTGATTTTCACATTTAGGCTTAGTTTGTAGGTTTTTTTTGCTTTAGAAGCATACTCACCCTCTTTATAGGCTAATCAGAAAGTGCTGCCTTTTTCAGATGTCTATTTTCGTGAAATTTCCAGATTCATTTGCACACGTTTGCGTATCAAAGTTTCAACATGAAATTTCACAAAAATTAGACATCTGAAAAAGGCAGCACTTTCTGATTAGCCTATAAAGAGGGTGAGTATGCTTCTAATTTCTAAAGCAAAAAAACCCTACAAACTAAGCCTAAATGTGAAAATCAAAATTTGGCAAAGTGCGACACGTTTTTGTACATAAGTATGTGGATGTGTGGCCTATATGTTTACGGAGGTGTCCAGTAAATTGGCCACATTTATGGGGCTAAAATTTCATAGGCCTAGGTTATTTTATTTGGAAAGATTCCCATATCTGGCCATCACTTGTCACCCTATGCACAAACCCTATGAGACTGGTCTGAAAATCTCTAAGTGTTTTCTCGGTAAATAATTCAAAATTTTCCCTGCTAATTTTGACATTTTAGGACATTATTATCACTTTCTGATGGCTGATACTAGGTCACTAAACAGAAAAATTAGTGATGGCCAGATATGGGAATCTTTCCTTTTATTTGTGAGTTTGTTTTTCGTTTGAAGCAACAAAAGTGCCCAAAATCTAAAGAAGGGTGCTTAACAACTAACCTGATGAAGTTTTAGCTCAGTGAATGCTGTATATTCCGAGAAAAGCAATATTTTAGGATCTCGATTTCAATTCAAAAGTTGCGGAGTCATATTTTGAGTTGCGCCCGAAATCAGCCTCCAGAACATGTTCTCATTCAGCCCATTGCAGCTAAATATCCATTGCCGATTATTGGAACATGTTGAATTTAAATCATGACTTTCGAGGTTAAACTTGATTTTTTTATCTTCATTGGCCTATTTTGAGAAAAAAAATGTGTGCAAAGTCTATGAGATCATGACTTAAGAATAATTTTTAAGCATTTCAAACAAAATTCATTTTCAATTTAAAAATTTAGATGGACTGACGGTTCGACCCAGCCAGGAAGTTTTTTCCACAAGAGATCATGCATGTAGAAACGTCATGCATACATAAAAAAATTCAGACCGTTTGCAATGACTGACCATCACTAAGGTTAAGAGTAGATCATTTGCAGCTATCAAAAAAGTAACTGTCCAAATTATTATTGAAAAGCTTACTTGGTTTAAAGATAGTAATGGTACTAAACTCCCTGTGAAATTATTCCTTCTGGCATGCAGTCATTTTGAAGAAAACAAAATAAAAAAGGTTATTTCCTAAAGATGTGTCAAGTGGCACATTTTTGGAAATTTCCATTGGTTTGTAATTGTGCGAACCCGCGAATGGGTGTGCGCAAGCGTTTACACGACGCACTCGCTCGCGTATGCTGTTATTAGTCGGTTCAGTGCGTGACATCGCGTATCATCAGTCGGCTAAAAGAGTGCCCCAGATGCTGATTTCGGGCGCAATTCAAAATATGACTGGCAACTTTTGAATTGAAATTGATATCCTTGAATATTGTTTTCTCGTAATATACAGCATTCACTGAGCTACATTTGTGTAAAAGTTCATCAGGGTAGTTATAAAGCACCCGTCTTTAGATTTTGAGCACTGCACTTCAAACGAAAATATGTACAAATGACAAGAGATACATGTAGATGTAATCTACATTAAATTGGCTCCAACTTCACCCTTTCGTACTCTCTCAAGACATTTGATTCACTTTTTTGGTTATGGTACCGATACATGGTTGGGCTGCCAGTATAAAAGTGTATTTAAATTGATTTAGTTCAAAATTTGTGACTCTTTTGTAGTGTATTAATAAATACCTTGGAGAGTTGATGGCTTCTGATTGGTCGAGACTGGATCACGTGGGGGTGTATTAATGGTGATAAAGACTGGCTTGGCAAATAAAATGGCCCCTGAACCAGCATTGATCAAGCATCATGTAAGCCAAATGATTGGCCAAATTTACAACAATTCTACGGTAGCTTGTAACAAAACAGCAGTACACATGTGCTCAAGAATCATCGTGCTTGACTTACGCGCATGTACACAACACAGTGTGTTCGGTTGCACGCGCGTAAGGAAGTTTTAAAATGATATGCTTGCACTGCAGTGTGAGGATG
Source organism: Patiria miniata (assembly GCF_015706575.1). Taxonomy (NCBI): domain Eukaryota; kingdom Metazoa; phylum Echinodermata; class Asteroidea; order Valvatida; family Asterinidae; genus Patiria; species Patiria miniata. Next base: position 8,821,361 of record NW_024037048.1, read on the forward strand.
TTTACGACGGAAGCGTGGAAAAAGCCGTCGATGGATCTGCGATTTATTTTCTGTAAACACTTCGCCCACGGACATATTTACTTTTTCTAAACCGAGAATCTTTGCAATTCTGGACACAAGGAATATGTTTAAATGAAATTTCAGCTTCCTCCATCAGATAAAAATATGAAAAAAAATTGTCGTATTTGTTTCGGTACGGCAGCAGAAGTGCGTACTCTTGACGTCAGTCATAATGCAATGAAGACGTCCAGCGCAGCCTGGGCCCGCAAGGCCAGTGGCCACTGAACATGAACACAAAACAGTCTGGAAATATCGCCGAAAGAAAAGTTACAAAATTTGAGCATTTTAACTGTTTATTTTGTTAAAAAGGTACCGGCATTTACGAATGGGAATAACAGTGTGAGAATCTGCTCTTCACTGCATGATAATGACTGGGTTGGGCGTTACCACTGTTAAATACCGCTGTTACCTCGACTTCGGTCATTATCACGCAGTGAAGACCGGATCCTCACACTGTTTTTCCCTTATTAAATGCGCATTGCTCGGGATGGTAAAAAGTAAATTTTTCCTATTTTTTTAAAACGTTAACCCTGCTTCTGATCTAGAACTGTCACAAATCATCACAAAATATATTGACTTGCTCTCCCATAGCTTTTGTACAGGCTGGTCAGCAACTACCAGAACCCTAGATGGAATAAACATGATAAACTGTATAAAGTTCTGTCAAAGCCTGTTGAAGCGGTTTGATAGATAGGGTGACCATTAATACTGGTACAGCTTGTGTAGCAGCCATTTTAAAGGACGATGCCTTTGTTTGGCCGGAATGCATTGAGTGAACCTTTTTGTGCCTTCATTGTTACTGAACTAAATCCATCATTGCCAGGCACTCACCAGCGCTGACCCACCGCAGGTATCAAAGTCATGGCATGGTACTCTCATGGCACTCTGGTGGTTTTTGTAAAAACTTGAGTGGTCTTGAAAATTGTCCAAAGCGTTCTCTAACAAAAATTGAGATAATTATGCTCAGTCCCAAATGTATTGGTTGTTTTTGCAACATATTTACAAATACATTGAAAACAACCATCATTGAGGTTGTAGATACCGCTTTCCATATAACAAAACTGCCAAGGTTTACTGAACAAATTATGTGAACTGCCCATGCAAAAGGCTCTAAATGTAGAGTGTTAAAGGGCACTGCGTCCTGAAATCCCCGAAGATTTCATGTTTTGGATTGTTTACTTAGCCTATTTCAAACATCTGGGTTTTCATACCTTGCTAAGTTGAAAGTGACTAGGACAAGAAAATACAAGAGATAATATCTTTTTTGTTTGAGAAAATAACAGGTCTTTTTCTGTGTTATGGACAGACACACTGTAAGGAAAAGGGTGCTTAGGTTTTTTCTATACCTTGCTAAGTTGAAAGTGACGAGGACAAGGAAATACAAGAGATAATTTTTTTTATCTGAGAAAAGAACAGGTCTTTTTTCTGTGTTATGGACAGACACACTGCAAGGAAAAGGGTGCTTAGGACAAATTCAGTTTCTAATGGGCACTTTCATTTGGCATTATCAACCCAAATGTTATGCTTACTTTCTGACTTTATCTAAAATGTCCGTCCTTCGTTACATACCGGTACATGTACGTAACACTTTTAAAAACAACATCAATTTTTTTAAAATGCAAAATCAGTTATATCCTTTGCAGGTGAGGATATTTGTTCAAAGCTTGCAGTGTTTACAGCAAAATTTGAGAGACCAAGATCCTAGTTTTATTAAATCTTTATTTAAAATGTTATTAAATGGTTTGGGGCAGTACAGGCAGTAACAGGCAGGGTGGTTTAGGGCAGTACAGGGAGTAACATGCAGGGTGGTTTGGGGCAGTACATGGAGTAACAGGTAGGGTGGTTTGGGGCAGTACAGGGAGTAACAGGCAGGCTGGTTTGGGGCAGTACAGGGAGTAACAGGCAGGGTGGTTTGGGGCAGTACAGGGAGTAACAGGTAGGGTGGTTTAGGGCAGTACAGGGAGTAACAGGCAGGCTGGTTTGGGGCAGTACAGGGAGTAACAGGCAGGCTGGTTTGGGGCAGTACCGGTACAGGGAGTAGCAAGCAGGGCCGTTTGGGTTAAGTTCCTCAAAACTAAATCATCACATTTTTATAGTGGTGAATTAATGATTGTGTGGTGTAGTTTTGTGGTTTGCATTGTTTCTTTGTTTTGCTGTTATCTTTTTTTAATCGTGTTGTAGTTTACAAGTACTTCCTGATTCTAGAAAACGTAATTGAGACTGAAACTGAACGCAATACATGATACATATGGAAAGTTGAGGACTTTACAGGCCGCACTGCAGAATGGCCTCTATTGTATTCAATGATGGTGCAGAAAATAATGCTTGGCAATCATATTTACCTTAAAAGAAGGGTAGATCGTTTTGTCATGGCATTTTTTTCGTTTTAAGCTACAAAAGTGCTCAAAATTTAAAGAAGGTTGCTTAACAGCTAACCTGATGAAGTTGAATGCTGTATATCATTGTATATTCTAAGAAAAAAATTTTTTTAGGGTCTCGATTTTCAATTCAAAAGTTGCTGAGTCATGTTTTGAATTGCGCCCAATCAGCATCCGGGACATGTTCTCAGTCAGCCAATTATAAAATGAAGTCTGTCACAAGCCAATGTGGCCCATCAGGCCGGCGTTTATCTCCGGTTTCAGTAGCATGAAATGACTGAGAAAATTTGTATTCTCCCTGGATGGGATGCTAGTCCATCGCAGGTTACTCCCCAGCTAATGCTGGAACCATTTATACTCCTGGGTGGAGAGAGGCAAGTGGGATAAAGTGGCTAGCCCAAGGACACAACATATGGCCAGCAGATGAGCCTCTGATCATGAGTCCCAAACACTAACCACTAGGCCACGCTTGACGCATCTTTGGAAATGGCCTTCTTTTACTTTTTTTTTTTCTTCAAAATAACAGCATGCCAGAAGGAATAATTTTACAGGGAGTTAGTGCCATTACTATCTTTAAACCAAGTAAGCTTTTCAACAATAATATCAGTTCCTTTTTGGAATGCTGCAAATGGTCTACTCTGCCTTTAAACAAAAACCCGATGTGCTATCTCTTCCTTTGTGGCCTAATTAATTGAGTTCTTCCTAACAATCTACTTCCTTTGTTCGTCAGCTTCGACCCCTGGAGTCAACACAGAACGGAGAGTGTTTGATAGCAGTGCAGTGATGATTCAGTCATGTCTGCTGTGGTGACGAGGCTGAGATATATGCTGAGTTCTTGAGATGCCGTATGCTGTGTGCCACCAGTAGTAATGGCTACAGACGATGGATTTAGCACAGACATGACTGAAGGTACCTAACAATTATACAGACAACAATGGCTATGCATGGAAAGGGTAGTCAGCATGAGAAGTCACAGCCGAAAAATTATTTAGTGGGTTGGGGTGAAGCACGAGGTCAGTTTTTCTCATTTCAAGTCTTGATGAAATTACTTGCAATTGAAGAAATATTTAAAATCTGTATATCTTAAATTTGTGAGGCCTGGCAAAAGAGGGGACTGGACACAGGCTGTAGTGGAAAAAATGCCCCCAAAAAATGAATTGGGGAGATTTTTTTTATTCTCATTTTGATATTTGTAACCTTTGATATGTGTACTACATGTATTTTGAAGAAAGAGTGTAAAAAAATCATGGAATAAAAGCATTTTTAGCCAGCTAGCTTCGGAGGCCATGTTATCATGCACTGGCTGTTTTTATACACAGGCACAGCTGATGGGTTTAAACGTCAATATTGCCTCGACTTGCCTCCGGGCGATGTCTAAACAGGCTAATCCCTCGTGCCTTTCGTAGACACACACAAAGTCCGTGAAGTCTGTGGAGGCCGACCGTGTGTTGATCTTGAATTGGCCGTTGTGCACGGCCTATTGTTGTACAATTTACGCTCCGTTGCACACCCCAGAGTTTTGAAAAATATGAGGTTTCGGCAAGAAATATCGTACAAATACTGTTGAAATGACTCTTGCGAATCAGTATTTGTGGCGTTTGGCTGTATATCAGAAGTTGGCTGCTATATTTTGCCTTTTTTCGAAAATCAAAATTAATCCGGTAAAAATAATCCCGGCACAGACTGGTTAAAGAGAAACAATTGCATCTTTCATTTTCATGACTATAAAACTCAAATTTAGAGGCTTCTTTCTCAGTGTTTTACTTTTTTGACTTGTCGATAAATACGAAGTTTTTAAACGGTCATAACTTGTCAACGGAATGTCCGATTGAAGTGCAACAAACAGTATTGTAAAGAGCATTTCGTGCTCTTTCCTAATATATTTTGCCTTTTTATTTGTTCTCTGCGCCTTGAGCATCTAATCAAGATGGATTTGGCGCATCATAAATGCTCTTTATCATTATTATTAATAACTGCCAATTCTAATTTCAATCTCTGCCCAGTTCTGTCTCATTTTTGCCAGACCGCCTCACATATACTCTGAAACAATGAAAAAGAAATGAAAAAATAGATTTACTGAAAACAAACTTTAAAACAACATCAATAAAATTCTCAGTCTTTTATACAACCTTTGCTTTTGCTCAATTTTTTTTTTTAGATATGGATGAATTTGGAGGTAAGTATTTTAAAGTGAACATTGTTGCACTGATCTGTGTAAAGTTTTGTATTCTGGAAAACAGATCAGTGCAGATTTGTATGCTGGAAAACCAAGAAAAACATGCTGTTCTTGTAGTCTGGTTCCCTGACCCTACTTTAGATGAAACAGAGCAATTTATGAACGTCTGGGAATTGTAAGGTCAGGGAACCAGACTAGCTGGCTTGCACCCATTCATGGATGTATAACCAATTGCAAACAAAATGCTGACTAACTCAATTTGGTAAATTGGGGGCAGTATTTGAAAAAAGTCAGTTTTTTCCAACGATGGTTGGTCGACCATCATTGGAAATTGGTACTAAAATTACACTTTTCTTGAAAATGACAGCACACCAGGTGCCATGATTTCACAGGATGCTTGAGACTATTATTCTTTTATACTCGGACTCAAACAAGAAACACGCAAAAAACTAATTTTTCTGTTTTGGGACTTACATTGTATGCCACAGCTAATTAACAGTTTATTTCCGGACATCGTAATGGCAATCTGTTTCAGTACTATAATGACGTGGATTATGTACAGTCAAAATGAGTGGGCACACCAGACCAAACACATGTAACACATGGGCACACCAGACCCGAAACATGGGCACACCAGACCCGAAACATGGGCACCCAAAACCCGAAACATGGGCACACCTGACCAGAAACATGGGCGCACCAGACCCGAAACATGGGCACACCAGACCCGAAACATTGGCACACCTGACCCGAAACATGGGCACCCCAAACCCGAAACATGGGCACACCTGACCAGAAACATGGGCACACCAGACCCGAAACATGGTCTCACCAGACCCGAAACATGGGTACACCAGACCCGAAACATGGGCACACCAGACCTGAAACATTGGCACACCTGACCCGAAACATGGGCACACCAGAGCCAAAACATGGGCACACCAGACCCGAAACATGGGCACACCAGACCCGAAACATGGGCACACCAGACCCGAAACATGGGCACACCTGACCCGAAACATGGGCACACCAGACCCAAAGCATGGGCACACCAGACCCGAAATATGGGCACACCAGACCCGAAACATGGGCACACCAGACCCGAAACATGGGCACACCAGACCCAAAACATGGGCACACCAGACCCGAAACATGGGGACACCAGACCCAAAACATGGGCACACCTGACCAGAAACATGGGCACACCAGACCCGAAACATGGGCACACCTGACCCGAAATATGGGCACACCAGACCCGAAACATGGGCACACCAGACCCAAAACATGGGCACACCTGACCCGAAACATGGGCACCCCAAACCCGAAACATGGGCACACCTGACCTGAAACATGGGCACACCAGACCCAAAACATGGGCACACCGGACCCGAAACATGGGCACACCAGGCCCAAAACATGGGCACACCAGACCTGAAACATGGGCACACCAGGCCCAAAACATGGGCACACCAGACCCGAAACATAGGTTCAAAACGTGTTTTTCAACACCGCAAGACAGTTGAAAAACTGCTGAAACATCACCAAGGTAATGCTGTGAAAGCTAGCTGCTTGAATGAAAACTGCTAAACTGCATGGCTCCTACTAGTACATACATGGCTCCGTGCACAAGTATTCCTTCAACGGCCAGAAAAGGAGAGTTGGGCGAGACCTAGACTGGTTCCCGGTCCATCCACTGCGTATTTCAAATGATCCAAAGTTCTTTGGGCGGAGATAAGTCTGGGAGACCATCGCAAGTTAACTTTGAATGTTTTCATGCGCCGATGAGGCCTAACACTCACGTGAAGTCGCTGTGGCTATTGCTTTGGTACATTCAGGAAGTTGTGCGTACTTCGCGCGCGAACCAGTACAGTACAGTACGCGCACGCTGTGAGTCTTGCCCACCGTGCTTTCAAAAGTGGTAAAAACGCGCCCTCTTTAGTTGGCGCACGGAACCCATACCAACATGAAAAAATAATGAATGAGAGTGGAGCTAACTGGGTGGCGGTTTGAAAAATAATCGCAGAGAAATTAATATGCTCTGCAGTCTTTGGATGTCTGTGACAGAGTGGCTCTCGTGCGGTTCCAACAGAGAACACAGCGTCCCCACGCGATGTGGACACTTTTCATTGGCTAAAAGTTTTCTGTGCCTAGTTTGCATACGCGTGACCTTTTGTATTAAATTAGACCATATTTGGAAATGCGTATTGCGTGATACATCACTTTGATGTACAGAGTGAGTAAAAAAAAAATGATACCCAAATGAAAGGATATGAAAGGTCAATCAATGAGCTTTCTTTTAGTACACGAATCCTTCAAATCACTAATGTACTTTTCAAGTTTCGAAACTTTGAATGCAAACGCCGTTTTAAAGTTCTGTCCACGGATCAGCAAAACGTAAACAATTCACGTCCCTATGAGAATTGTTTTCGTTTTGCGGAAAGAACACTTGCTTTGTTTGTGTCATCCATAGGCAGAATCTTAAAACGGTGTTTGTGTTCAAAATTCCGTAACTTAAAAAGTACATGAGTGATTTGAATGATTCTTGTACTAAAAGAAAGCTTATGAATTGGGCTTTCATATCCTAGATTTTGAAAGTGCTACAGGCAAAACTTCATTCAAAAACTGGTCCTGCCATTTATAATGCTGTAAGGTATAGCGCAGTGTGAAGAGTTTGCCTCCTAAGTTATAGTTGAAAGAAAACTTCTGAACTCCTGAGTGTCGTTGCCGCGACTTTGGGGCAGGGAATTCACTGAGTATACAGTAATATCTTTTACCGTACATGTTACGATAAAAGATGTCCAGTATGGTATTTCATAATAATTGGGTAGTTTTCTTTTTTGATGTTTGCAAATGTTGTATATTACCTAACTGCTTGTTGTCCGCATTTCCAGTTCTAGCTGAGGCACTTTTGGACAACCTCAGACAAAAACCAACTTCAGAAGTGGCCCGCTTCCTTCAGACCTTCTCAGAAGATGCCAGGAGGCATCTCTTCCGGTTCACAGAGGGAAATGAGAACCGACACAGCTTTCCGTATCCATTCCTCCAAGTTGCTTGTCAGTATGCGAAAATCGATGCCGTACTGATGTTGCTTTCTTATGGGGCCGACCCTAGCCTTCGCACGGAAAAGGTCAGTTGCAGTCCCTTCCTAACAATACAAACATCGCCCATGACGGTGAATCATACTTCGATCGCGTTGTGAGCACGCGCATTGGCACAGCCGACTACTTGGGGCAAATTCGTTATTGAAAATTATTAATGAGCATTGTCCGTGCAGATGTGCATGTGAATGTGCATTCATTCACTTATATTTTACGATAGTACCTGAGACTTTCAACTTCACCCACAAAATGTTTCATTTTATGAATAAATTCCTAAAAAGTACACCAGTCGAAGAAAGACGAACATAATGCTCGCCAAAATACGGCAATTTTGCAAAAAAGAATGAAAATCCTTTGAGTATGTGCCGAGCAAAATGCCGATAACGCGGTACAGAAGTAACCAATTTCGAAGCATTCAGAAGGAATATGTGGTATTGATTATAGAGAATTGGAAAATGATGTCGTAATATGTCATGTGACCGTTTTTAACCAATGAGAAGCTTGGAAACCGAGGGAACCCCTTATCGATGCATTGGTTTCTATAAAACAGTGAGACGTCACGTAATATGAGGGGGCGCTGTTCGCCAGTTGGCTTATTTGCATAATTTTATGTCCGTGAATTCTGATAGTGATGTTTGATAGTGCCTGACCCTGACTGTTAGGCTAAAGGGCGCCCTCTTGTGTTTATACGCACATTAAATACATGTATTGCCTTTAGGGAATTGTAATTAGTACAACTACAAGTATTAGAGAAAAAATCGTTAGTTTCTTCAAAATCTTAAAAGTTTCTTTCAGATATCATTCAGATGACCATAACTTGAGAATATTTTTTAAAGATATAGTCCATCATTTATAATTTGTGCATTTTGTTCGTTTGAAGCAACAAAAGTGTTCAAAATCTAATGAAGGATACTGAACAACTAACCTGATGAAGTTTCAGCTCAGCTTCAGCCATGTCAGCTGTATATTCCAAGAAAAACAGCATTCTAGGATCTCAATTTTAAATCAAAAGTTGCTGAATCATCTTTTGAATTGGGCCTGAATTCAGCGTCCGAGACGCGTTCCCACTGAGCCGATTGCAGCTATACGCGATGTTGGGCACTGATCCGACGAATTATAGCAACCACGCACGCGTGTGCGTCATGCCAATGCTTGCGCGCGCTTTGCCGAATAACAAAACGAACTACTAAATTTTCCTACGATGCATCTTAAGACGAACCGTTGGAAAGGCCTTCTTTCATTGATTGCTTCAAAATGACAACTTGCCAGAAAGATTAATTTCACAGGGAGTTTAGTCCCCTTACTATCTTTCAACCAAGTATGTTTTTCAACAATAATTACGCCAGTTACTTTTCGTATGGCTGCAAATGATGGACTATAGCTTTAAAAGCCACAAAGCTGCATTTATGGAAGCGGCTATGACCGCTTCTCATAGACCTGCGTATTACTGCTAGTCATAGCCGTGTCATTCAGGTGCAGCCATATATCACTTTCTGTGTCGTTAATTGCAGGAAGGAACAGCACTAGAAGTGGCCAGCAGACATGGCAGACTTGACATGATCAAGAAATTGATCGAGTGGGAACCAAGTAGGTATTTAGTCGTTGGTGCATTGGATTAGCTCACTGGGTCGACTTGGGTTGCCCGTGCCGTTCGGTTAGTTCTGACTTCGTTCTCGGGGCTCACCTGGGTCAGCCACCACAGACCTTCCTCATGGAGCAGAGTCAGTGGTGGAAGTACGTCTCGCATGCATTGTTCATTTCAAGGAACGGACAAATATGGTGGCCGCGACAGCGAAAATCTTTCATGGGGTGCTGTGGTCCAGTGGTTGCGGTGTTCGACTCGTGTGCCGTGGTACATGGGTTCGAATCCTGACCGTGGGAACATGGTGCTTGTGCTCTTGAGCAAGACACTTTACCATTATTGCTTCGTCCTTTGGATGGGATGTAAAGCCGTAGGTCCTGTGTGCTGTGTAATGCACGTTAAAGAACCCAGTATCACTTATCGCTAAGAGAAGGGGTTTGCCCCGGTGTTTCTGGCAGTGGCTGCAATATGTGCCGCAGCACCTTGTAAGACCCTGTCCGAAACAGGCATATTGTCAGTGGCTGTGAGAACCCTTTTTCATTTTTAATTCAAAACAGATGGACAGATTCCGTGTAGAATCTTGCTTTGTGAATATGGAATTGATTGATCCATTTCACAAAATTTGCAATGTGTTGAATGCATTGTAAGTTCCTTGACAACGGCTTAAAACACGTCGCAAGTTACGACGTGTCCAGTGGTCATCGCAAAATAAGAAGAGTCCTTTTCTTAGCCAGTTCTATGCCAAAAATAATACATAAACGAGACTATAATACCGAGACAATGTGTGTAAAGTTGTAACTAGAAAATGCATTGAATAATTATGAATTAACCTGGAATATTGCAGTTGAAATTTCAAAGTAGCTATACAGTCCACTGAGAGCTTGTTTTCCTTTAATATTGCATGTCCGCCATTTTGTTTTACGTTTTAAAACTTTTCAAGAGGAGATGTGACGACTCTTTGTTGAATATCAGACAACTATTTACTGTACATAAAACAGTCACCGAGTTGTGCGATAAATACACCTGTGATGCATTGCACGTACGACGTGTTTTGTAAAATGGATCGCAGGACGTGTCGCAGCTGCGACGCATCGTAGGGATACGACGTGTCGCAGTGCTACGATGCAGCGTAAGTTGCGACGAGTTTCATGAAATCGGGTGCTGAAATTTACAAGATAAAGGTGTTTTTGATAAAATTCTGTATTCCCGTCATTATTAGCAGGATCAAGAATGCCATTTGGAAAACGAAAATATGTTCAACATCATGAACTGTCCCAGTTTTGAAAGACTCGGTTTAAAAATCTCCCCTTTGTCGCTCATTTCTCAGAGCTCATTGAAGACAGGGACATCGTAAAGGATCTGCTGGCCATAGCGTGCTTCGCTGGACACCAGGACATCACTGAGTTCTGGCTGACCAAACTGAAAGCGATGAAGAACGGGGAAGCAATCTGCAAGGACGATTTTGTTGGAACCAACGATCCGCTCATCGCTGCCTGTAGAGGTAATTCACATTGGTTTGGGATTGGCTTTTCCGAAACGACGCAAACAAGCCCGCGGTAACGGGGGTTGCTGGGGTGCTGCAACACCCACAACTTTTTGGATGGGGGTGCTAAGTCATTCCTACTCCCAAGCCCAAAAATGTGTTCCATTGGGCTTGGCGCAAACAGAAATGCTTGCTAGGAAGTTGAGAAGGGAACTATAAGCCTGCTGAACAGGAGTAACGATACCATTTAAACTACTGAATACTATATACCAACGACAAATTTTTGCTTATTTTTGCTATAAGAGGGAGACAGGCCTTATTGGGTTGATAAATTGGTGTCGCTCGTTTGTTAATAATACTCTTAGGAGAAGGAATTTAATGTTGCAAACCATCTAGATCGATTCCTCATGGTCTAAAACATACCTACACTGAAATTCGTGGAGGCAGGACAATTAGGTAAACTTAGGTTAGGTGACATTTTAGGATTGTGCACAAGTCTAAGGCAAAGTCGCCCTATTATAGCATTCAGTGAGATTATTATTACTATTAATCATTTCTGGTACTGAAACCAAGGGTTCCTCAAAAGCGCCCTAGGCACTAACTCACAATCCTGAAGAAATCTGTAGAGAGAAGACAATGAGAAGAAATTACAGTTTTAGAGGTGGGAGGAAAACTCCAGCAGAATATTCGGGGGAAAAACCCACGGAATCAGGTAGGGACTGAAAACCCAATCCACATGTTGGCCCAGGCGGGATTCGAACCCGGGTCACAGCGGTGGAAGGCGAGGAAAGTACCGCTACGCCAACCTGACTCCTGTTCGTATAACACAAAACAGATTAAGATTTCTTTTCTATACAGGGGAGCACTATGGCCTGGCCATTCATCTTCTTGAGACGCAAGTGACAGTTATCACAAGAGAGACTGCTTTAAGAACCGGTTTGAAGTTTAATCCTATTCTTCAGATGTGGTGTGAGAAGGAAACGGATGAGACACAAGAAAATGAGGTTCGTCAAACATCATCTTTTTAAGTTCTATTTGTTGCATGTCTTTAGTTTTGCTTAAGGCCTAGTCACACATGAAGTTTTAGCTCAGTGACGGCTGTAAATTCCGACAAAACAATACTCCAGGATTTCAATTTAATTCAACAGTTGGCGAGTCGTGTTTTGAATTGCACCCAAAATCAGCATCCGGGACACGTTCTCATTCAGCCGATTGCAGCTACGCGATGTTACGCACTGAACCAACGAGTAATAGCAACCGCACGCTTGTGCATCGTGTCAACGCTTGCGTGCACCCATTCACGGATTTTCAGAATTATAAAGCAAATTCTACTAGAAATGTCAAAAAACGCTTCATTTGAAACATGGCCTTTTATTGTTTTTGTCAAAATGACAGCATGCCACAAAGAATAATTTCACAGGGAGTTTATTGCCATTACTATCTTTAAACCAAGTAAGGCTTTCAAAAAAAAATTTGTCAGTTACATTTTGGATAGCTCCAATTATATAACTGACATACAGATCCTAGTCATTTGATTGGTGGAACTCACATCACATGACATTCGTTACTGCTCCCATTCACGCCGCGGCTCAAAAAGTACTATCCGCCCATGGGGAATGGGAAATACTATTCAACAGTTAGGATCAAGACGCGGTATTTGTGTGCAAATGCATGCTGGTGTGCGCGTTCAGCGTTGCGCATAGTGCGTATTGTTCCAAAGAGCCAGCGCTACAGCGTTAGGTTCAAACATTTTCGTGATGGGGTGGTTTGGAAGAGAGAAATAGATTTTCCTTCAGTTTTGTATTGAAAAAAAAAAGGTTCAAATATATCAAATGACAAGGATCTATATGTCAGTTATATAAAACAAATATTGAGTGGCTTTAAATTGTGAAATGGGAGGAATATTATCTCTCGGTAAAATCTGGACTTTTCCAGTTCACTCGGCTTTGCCTCGTGAAATGGATAAGTCCAGATTTCACCTCGCGATAATATTCCTCCCATTCCACGCTGAGCCACTCAATATTTGTATAATGATCTACTCTACTTTTAAAGACAATCTTTAAATTTTCTTTTTTAGAGATGCGATGCAAAATGGAGCGGTCGTCATCTTCATTATTTTGACGCAGCTTGGCTGACAAGGAACCCTGATCTTAAACGAACGTTAGTCAGAATCAACCTATCCCACAATGCACTCAGTTCAATCCCAGCGGTGTTGCTATGGGAACTGCCATGTTTGGAATCCTTGGATGTATCCCATAATAATCTGGCTGAGCTACCAGGCCCGGAGACGTTAGAGGTGCTGAAAGAAACAAGGTAAAAATTAAATGTTATTTTATAGACAAAATAAAGCTCTTACAAAGGCATTCCTTATAGTTCCACTGTAATTTGTGATTAGACTGGGCTAGTGAATAGACTTGTGATGGACTTGTGATGGACTTGTGATTGACATGTGATTGACATGTGATGGACTTGTGACGACTTGTGATGACTTGTGATTGACTTGTGATGACTTGCGATGGACATGTGATGGACTTGTGATGGACTTGTGATGACTTGTGATGGACTTGTGATGGACTTGTGATGGACTTGTGAAGGAGTTGTGATGGACTTGTGATGGACTTGTGATGGACTTGTGATGACTTGTGATGACTTGTGATGACTTGTGATGGACTTGTGATGGACTTGTGATGGACTTGTGAAGGAGTTGTGATGGACTTGTGATGGACTTGTGATGGACTTGTGATGGACTTGTGATGACTTGTGATGGACTTGTGATGGACTTGTGATGGACTTGTGAAGGAGTTGTGATGGACTTGTGATGGACTTGTGATGGACTTGTGATGACTTGTGATGACTTGTGATGACTTGTGTTTGATTTGTGATGGACTTGTGATGGACATGTGATGGACTTGTGATGGACTTGTGATGGACTTGTGACGGACTTGTGACGGACTTGTGATGACTTGTGATGGACTTGTGATGACTTGTGATGACTTGTGATGACTTATGATGGACTTGTGATGGACTTGTGATAACTTGTGATGACTTGTGATGACTTGTGATGGACTTGTGATTGACTTGTGATGGACTTGTGATGACTTGTGATGGACTTATGATTGACTTGTGATTGACTTGTGATGACTTGTGATGGACTTGTGATTGACTTGTGATGGACTTGTGATGACTTGTGATGGACTTATGATTGACTTGTGATTGACTTGTGATGACTTGTGATGGACTTGTAATGGACTTGTGATCCATCTACCATACTGAATTTAAACACTAACATGCCGATCATAAACCATCATAAGATTTCCACAGCACACTGAAATTAGATTTGTGTTTTTGTTTACTAGATTGACGAATCTGAAGGTTTCTCACAACATTCTGCAGTTCCCTGTCCTGGAGATTTTCATGCATCCTGTACTTGAGACCTTGGATCTGTCTCACAACAAAATCACCAGCCTAAACCACAAACGGTTCCCATCGGAATTAGTCTTACCAGGTCAGTCAAAATACTCTCAAAAAAATAATGACATCTCAACATTAAAAGAAAACATTCACAGCAGCCTCGACTCCATGGGCGCGTGCGTGTTCCTTCACTAACCCCTGGCCGTAATATACGTAAATGACGCTGATTGGCTATTCACAGCGTACTGCGCGCGCATTTCGAAGAATGCACACCGGGCGCGCCCATAATGCACTCGCGTGCTTTGCACGTCACGTCACGTCACGTACGAATACTTTTTTCTTCAAAACTGCGCGATACCTGTACAATATGGAATATGGCAGCCTTGTTTTTTGGCCCAAAAAAACCTGTATCTTCGGTTGTAAAGGGACGAAAGAGGTGCACACATTTACAACAAAAACAAATCCTTGCTAAATAACGCGACGTCGAAACCTTATGTTTGAAAGGATTGATTCTTCAAAAACACAACTTTCAACATTTTAAAGATGGCGTCGCGTGTTATACACATCGAATGCAGTCCTAATTTAAATGTGTCATATTTTGACACATTTAAATGAGACAAATTCAGGGGTTAGGATCGGGCAAGCCATGATGGGAAACAACATGGCGCAGCACGATCGTACCCATGGAAACGAGGTTGCGTTCACAGGTATTGTTTATAAAAATATTGTTGCTAAAATTAGTTTTTCTTAAATTTTTTGATATCCCAATAAAATTCTTGTTTCTAGGCATTAGTTTGAATCGGTCTCCGTATCCAGTTGTGTCTTGGAAGTGACGCTAGAAAATGTGTAAGAAATTATCGGATCCTAGGAATTCTTCCGTTCTGTCTATTACTGCTGGCTAAACTGTTCGTGTATTAGTGTGCATTCCCCTTTTTTCATATTTCATATTTGTTCATTTTTATTTGACATATCTTGTATTTCTGGTATTTGTTTTGATCATAGAGGCTTTAAGGGCCCATGAAGCAAATTTTTCTGAAGAACACAGTGAATATAAGGTTAAATGGGATACAAAGGTTCATTTTCAAGTATTGCATTCAAATATTACATTGCATGGCCCTTAATCCTAATAGCTAATTGGAAAAAATGTTGCAACCTGACGCCACTTTTTTCTTCATATATCATCTCAATGAAGGTCATTCATTGCAAAAATGATGACAAGACATCAATCTGAGACTGAGAAACATTTCCAATTTTGTTAGGAAATATTGTTAAAAAATTCTTGACTCTCCATAGACTTTGTACAAAACCGCGGAAGTGGCGTCAGGTTGCAACATTTTTTTGAGTTAATTTTTTTACAGAGATTTACTTCTGGTAACTCGTCCATATTTCATTTTTTTTTTTCAGCGGAGGATGAAAAAGTCTGGAAATGTAGCAACCTGATGTCATTGAATGTATCGAGCAATTCTATATTACGCATTCCTCAGTACATCAACGCCGCAAAGAATTTGAAGAAACTCAACGTATCTCACAATCGACTGAATAAACTTCCCGCGCCATGGGACTGCCCACTGGTAAGAATTCAAAAGTACAAAATTGGAACTTGTTTTGGATTAAAATTACAGCGTGGGCTTCGGTGCTCGTTTATTGTCCCCCCCCCCCCCAAAAAATTTGGATTCAAGATGCTCTGTGGTGCGATCTGAGGCAATTTCTGACCACTTTAACCAATTTTTTTGAGGAAAAGATGGTGGTGTACACAGTGCCTGCCTTTATTGTGACGTCACTTAACAAAATTGGGTTTGTTTTGGGGGAGGTTCCCCCCCTCCAGGATCCGCCCTTGAATCCAAGATAGATGCAATCCGTGAGCGTGTTTCTGTGGTAGTTGTCACGGATGAGCCACAAAAATGCCGTCGTCGAATGGGTGACGAACGCAACACACTCAGAAAATTTGCAACCAAGATTGTGAATGCTCTAAAAACATATACCAGAGTCTGTTTGTTAAACTTTTCAAAACTTTGCTTCGGCAGGCAACTTTTAACGCGGCGCACAACTTTATCACGGACGTCCCGGACATGCACGGATACTGGAGTCGATCTCTCACAAACCTGGACTTCAGTTACAACATGCTTCCGGAGATTCCGTGGACTATCTGTCAACTGACGGCTCTGAACTGTCTCAAGCTGACCAACAATCATATCAGTAAACTGCCTGACCCTGAATCCTGGAGCATCTACAGTCTTAGGGACTTGATTTTGTCGTGCAATCGACTTGTTTTTGTGGAGAATACAGCACCTGCTAGCCCTAAGAGGAAGAGGTTGGTCAATTTAAAGAACAAAATTTTTGTATAGTTGTTTTCCTAGTTCCGGAATCGCGAACATTATTCAGTCGGCGTTCGGCTCGACCAATCCACGAATTGAGTGAAATGGGTTTAATAGTTTACCTTGATTGAAGGGATACTACGATTTTTATTCTTTGAAATTTAAACTCTTTTAATTTTGAATACCCGACTTTTCGTAGTTCTAAGGTTTAAACCGTTCAGGATCGGGTCAAAAACTGCTTCACGCGTAAAAAATAAATCAATTTTTCAGCCAGAACCACCCCAAATCAAGCAGATTTTCTGAAAAAAGTATTATTTAATATTTCAAAATAAAGTTCAATTAAGAGAATAACAGTAAATTTTTGAAAAAGAGAACTCACGAAAATGTTAGTAGAGTACCAAAAATATACTCAAAATCACACATTCTGAGTAATGTATTGAGGAGAAAATTCATTGTGGATTTGCTGCTGTCGTTATTTTCTACAAATTATCCAAAATGTCTAAATCTCAGAATCTTGCCAAAAATGTAAAATACTGAGAAAAAGGCCTGAAAAGTTTTGAGTTTTGTAACATGAAATGAAACATGCCAGTTATTTTTCGTGAAAAAACAAACATTTTTATTTCACAATTTGTACACTTTTTACAACTTTTAGAGTTTTTGTAGTAGAAATATCAAGACTAGAAAGCACTCAGAGAGCGCAAACCTACGCCAAGGCTAAACAATTCCCCGCCATATTGTCAGTACACCCAAAAGAAATACTCGCATAAATGGTGAAGAATCCTTAAAAGAAATCCTGGATCCAGACCCAGATCCGGATCACTTCCAAAATCTAATCGATTTGTACTTGTACCAAGGACCACCCCTAAAAAGAATTGTATGCAAATCCGTCCATAAGTTTTTGAGTTATCTTGTTAACAGTCAAACCAACCAACCAACCAACAAACTAACGAAGCTGATGAAAACATAACCTCCTTGGGCAGAGGTCATTACAAATATCAATAAATCTGAAATTCGAAACAAAAAATCACCTTGTTCATTTTTTTTTTTTCATTTTTCTCCACTATGACCTTTGCCCAGTTCCAGCTCACATTTGTGAAGTTAATACGATTTTCAATGTTGCATTAAAGGGAAAATACAACATTTGCAAACGTCAAAAAATAAAACTACCAAATCATTTTGAAATACCTTGCTGGACTGTTAGTGAATGACAGTGTAAAGCATCCTGTAAAATCATGGCACCCGGTATACTGTCATTTTCAAGAAAAGTGGTATTTTTGTATCAATTTCCAACGCTGATCGGCCGATCAGCGTTGGAAACAACTAGCTTTTTTTCAAACACTGGCCCCAATTGACCATCGCACTTGTTTGCAATCGATTACACACCTCTGAACGGGTACGAGCCAGCTAGACTGGTTCCCTGACATTACAATTCCCCAATGTATGTAAACTGCTCTGTTTCTTCTTATATGGAGTCAGGGAACCAGACTACAGGAAAAGGATCGTTTTTCCTTGGTTTTTATAGCATTTTCGAACCCAAAACCTCAAAAAAGTCAGTGTAACTATATTTGCTATATATTTCCAACCCCCCAATTCCATCCATTTCTGAAAATTACAGCAAAAGCAAATTATGTATATTCCCTTTAAGTGTATACTAACATGACTAATCCTTCAGATTATTTGTTACTTTACATTTGACGTCCTTACAGTTCCAACCTGTCTGCCAAGTTGAACTTCAAACGAGACAGCGGCGTGTCCTCGACGACGTTCTACTCCGATTCCTCTAGTGCCGGTAGCGACTCAGCAACTACCATTGTCTTCCCAGAATGCTTCAGTGATTGTCTGATGACCCTTGACCTCAAGAATAATCGTCTACGGGATGTCCCTCCGAGCCTCTCCAATCTGAGTTACCTTCAGAAACTAGACCTCAGCGGGTGAGTGAATAAACTCAAAAAATTACGATTTCTAAACGAAAAAATGTGATGAATGTACCGAATTACAAAAAAATGTTTTTAAAAAATGTATGGCTCACTCCTTTTCATAAAATAACAGGGATAAGGCCAAAAAAAAAAGTCTCCGGTTTCTGGTATGGAGCTTGCCCAAAAAGTGGTGCGGCGACGCGGCTTTTTTTTTTTTTTTCCCCGTCTTTTTTGCTTCAAATGTCGGCTGATGACTGCAAATGGTGCCCGACTAAACTTCGTGCAAATATATGGGAGTCCAGAGAGGCCACATAAAGCTTATTCTCGACCATAACCCCATCTCAAAACACGTTAAAATTGTGTAGCAGCAGGATTCCAGTCAAACCAGTGAGTTTGGCAGTTTTGAGACATCACCTTTTATTAAAAAAAAACTTTTTCATTTTGCCGACACGCATGGCCACGGCGACGCACGCGCATACCAGAAACCGGAGACTTTTTTTTTTTTGGCCTAATATACATGTTATTGATTAGTATTTTGAAAATTTCACGTAATTTGCATACTCTATTCCCAAGTTATGTCTATTTTAATAATAAGATCACAAACTTCAGCTGTCCACCACTGATCATTTACTGTTCTAACGAACTGATGAATAACCATTAAATACCATGAAACATGGACGTTTTCCCACCTCCATGAATGAACAAAAACTTGCAAAGGAAAACAGACAAAAATCGCCATCAATATCTCAGAATAAAAAGAGTGGACTTGTTCCTCATATTCAAAACAAAATCTGACAGTAAAATGATTGAAATCTCATTTGTATTTGAATGCCTGTGTGTAATCTGTAATTCTCACTCTGCTCAATAGCTTCCAATGGCATTCCATGGACAGCTATAAAAATAGGTTCTTTTAGTAAAATATGAATAACTACTGATAGCATCGATCAATTTCAGTAATTCTTTTTACAAATGAGTTGAATAACACGCTCTTTTAAGACATACTTCATTTATGTGTCAAAGTTGACTGCTTTTTCAGAAAAAAAAATCATTGTTCCGGGTCACTTTCTTTTTGACTTGCCCCGCATTACGTTGCAGTGATATGACTTGTATTCTCTAAACGCCATGAAAAACACTTTTCGGGTTCTTTCTGTGTGTCTCGCAGTAATACAGGTATTGAGAAGCTTCCTGACACTATGGCCAAGTTGAAGAATTTGTACTCCCTAAACCTCAGCGGGCTGAAGATTAAGGAGCCTGCTAGCGTTGTGTCCATCATGCAGGAGAAAGAACATAAGACAAGGAAAATCCTGGAGAAACTCAACGAGCGCTTCTTGAAGTGCAGTCCCTACAGAGGGATGAAACTCATGCTGGTCGGACCAGAGGTAGGCAAGGTTGAAACGAGGAAAATCTTGGCCAATTGAAGCGAAGATCTTGCGGGTAATTCTGCAGGTTGTGGTTGGAGCCCAGCCTGGGGTTGTGGTTTGTGTGTTCTTGGGCAAGACACTTTACACTAATTGCCCTTGATACGAAGAAAATCTTGGCCATTTGAACGTAAGATCTGGTGGGTAATTCTGCAGGTTGTGGTTCGAGTCCAGCCTGGGGTTTTGGTCCGTGTGTCCTTGGGCTAGACACTTTACACTAATTGCCCTTGATATGAAGAAAATCTCGGCCAATCGAACCTCAGGTCTGCTCAATAATTCTGCAGGTTGTGGGTTCGAGTCCAGCCTGGGGTTGTGGTCGGTCTGTCCTTGGGCAGGCCACTTTACACTAATTGCCCTTGATACGAAGAAAATGTTGGCCAATAAGTCTCTCTCAAATGACGTCAGTTTTGACAGACCAGTAACGTGCATCGGCATTTTGAGCGTCAACAGCATCGGCTGCGTCGTATGTCGAACACATTTCGAACAACAAGCGCTCGTGTTTAGAACATTTTCAACACTGCGCAATGCCTGCTTGTAGTCTGTGTGTCCTTGGGCAAGCCACTTTTCACTAATTGTCCTTCTCCGGCCCAGGAGTAAACGGGTACCTGTGAAAGCAGATGTAGTTCTGTGTTTGATGTAGCTGGTCGTGCTAAGGCAGCTTCAAGATGTATATCCCAGGGAGCTGAGATGGTCTTTGGGATGTTCCCAGTGGCACGATGAGCGGGGGTAATAATAATGCACAACACATTAAATTTTTATTTCATGAATGGATGTATCATATCCTTCCTCTTGATAACTTTCTCATGTCCTTAGAAATGCGGCAAGACGTCCGTGTTGTCGTGCTTGACTAAGAGAGAACCCGATGATGACCTTGGCGTCAATATTTGCTCCTGGACTCTTCAGGACCCTGCTCGTCTTGTTGTCAAGCCGTCATTGAAGAAGAAGCTGTTTCATCCCAAGCCTGACCAGGTAGGAACATTCGATTTGGAATGGAATTTGGTGACAACATTCGCTTAAACTCTGCTCCGAAAATCTGAGAGTAACACCTGTTTGCGATTGGCATTTAAGAATCGCGTTGAACTAAATTATTCGAAAGATTAATAAATTACCATCGATTTAGACACACTTTTTTATTATTTCAATTTTCTTTTCCGAACGAGTGTTAAAGGAATATAATGTTCTGAAACGAATAAATTTGCTTGTTTGCATTTGCAGGCCTTTGTACAGTTTTAAAAAGTGGTGTTTAACATTGCGCTATTGGTGCGCTCCAGTTCAGAACGTTGGAGTGAAATGCTATAACTATTCTTAGGCAGTGATGTTGACCAACTAATATCTTAATTTAGGTTATTTGCAGGTCGTAATTCACGCGTTGTGATCCTAGCTACGTGATGATCGTGGCCGGTCCGTGCTGTGGTGTTGAGAATATTATTCATAAACTGCAGTCGCAAAAGCCCATGTGCACGCACGGTTCCGCCTAGCTTCAGAACTGAATTAGGAGTGTCCTGCTCTTAATTCAAAAGTTGAAATTAATTAATTGATAACTTATCGTGGGCCGATTTTTTATTCATTCGATGTCTCATTGCAAAGCTCATAACTAATGTAATGCTAGAAAATTGTCAATTCAATTTGTAAATCTATACTTCGGGATGCCACACCCAAAAAGCACGTTAGTATATCTTTAAAGGGTAAAATACAACATTTGCAAACATCAAAAAATAAAACTACCAAATCATTTTGAAATACCTCGCTGGACTGTTAGTGAATGACAGTGTAAAGCATCCTGTAAAATCATGGCACCAGGTATACTGTCATTTTCAAGAAAAGTGGTATTTTTGTATCAATTTCCAACGCTGGTCGGCCGACCAGCGTTGGAAAAAAATGGCTTTTTTTTTAAATACTGGCCCCAATTGACCATCGCACTTGTTTGCAATCGATTACACACCTATGAACGGGTACAAGCCAGCTAGACTGGTTCCCTGACCTTACAATTCCCCAATGTATGTAAACTGCTCTGTTTCTTCTTATATGGAGTCAGGGAACCAGACTACAGGAAAAGGATTGTTTTTCTTGGTTTTTATAGCATTTTCGAACCCAAAACCTCAAAAAAGTCAGTGTAACTATATTTGCTATATATTTCCAACCCCCCAATTCCATCCATTTCTGAAAATTACAGCAAAAGCAAATGATGTATATTCCCTTTAAGTGACTTAAAAATTTAGGAGCAACTTTACAAGGAAGATCAACCATTGCATTGTTTCAAACAATTCTAGTGTACAATCAATGCAAAAATTATTACGTAAAGTTCGCGTGTCTGAAAGCAAGTTATACTTGGTTTATTAAGCTTGAGTTGTTCTGAATATGCTTTAAACTTGAACCACCCTTAAACATCATTTTTGTTGTTGATTGCCATGACAACAGAGTACGTCTGGTCAGAATGACGTCCACTTCTCAGCCTGGGATCTGAAGGGCGGTGAAATGAACAGCATCATCCATCAGAGTTTCTTCACAGCGAGGGCGCTCTACCTCTTAGTCTGGGATCTCCGGGATCGTCTGGACGGAGTCGAGAAACTGAGACCGTGGCTGCTGAACATTCAGGTAGGCACTGTCTGATGGTTCAAGTTGGTGGGTTCGAATCCCACTAGAGTCAGCTTGCGAAGTTTTCATGCAAGCTTGTGGATGGCGCTGAGTTTAAAGTGCGTAAGTAATTATGTCGGTGTAGGCTAAAAACCCAACATTGCATTTAAAGCTATAGTCCATCATTTGTAATTTGTGCATTTTGTTTGTTTGAAGCAACAAAAGCGCTCAAAATCTAACGAAGGGTACTGAACAACTAACCTGATGAAGTTTCAGCTAAGCTTCAACTGTATATTCCAAGAAAAAACAGCATTCTAGGATCTCAATTTCAAATCAAAAGTTGCTGAATCATGTTTTGAATTGGGCCTGAATTCAGCGTCCGAGACACGTTCTCACTGAGCCGATTGCAGCTACGTGATGTCGCGCACTGATCCGACGAATTATAGCAACCGTGCATGCGTGTGCATCGTGCCAATGCTTGCGTGCGCTTCACCACAAAGTAACACGAGCTTCTAATTTGAATTTCCTATGGTGCGTCTTAAGAAGCACCTTTGGAAAGGCCTTCTTTCGTTGATTTCTTCAAAATGACAGCTTGCCAGAAAGAATAATTTCACAGGGAGTTTAGTCCCTTTACTATCCTTCAACCAAGTATGAATTTCAACAATAATTATGTCAGTTACTTTTTGGATAGCTGCAAATGATGGACTCTAGCTTTAAAGGTAATATACAACATTTGCAAACATCAAAAAACGAAACTCCCAAATTATTATGAAATACTTTACTTGACTGTAGGTGAATGACAGTCTCAGACATCCTGTGAAATCATGGCACCTGGTGTGCTGTCGTTTTCAAGAAAAGTGAAATTTTGTTTGAATTTCCAACGATGGTCAGCCGACCATCGTTGGAAATAAACTTGTATTTTTCAAATACAGCCCGCAATTTACCCAATTTAGTTAGTCCACATTTTGTTTGAAATGGGTTACACATCCGTGAATGGATGCAAGCCAGCTAGTCTGGTTCCCTGACCTGACAATTCCCACACTTCTATAACTTGCTCCGTTTTGTCTGAAGTAGGGTCTGGGAACCAGACTACAAGAACAGCATTTTTTTTCTTGGTTTTTTTCCAGCATCTATGAACACTAAACTTTAAACAAGTCAGTGTAACAATATGTGCTATACAATTCTAACCCCGAAATCCATCCATTTCTGAAAATTACAGCAAAAGGGTGGTCAAAAAAAATTTACACTTTTTCAGAGGCAGATTTTTCAAAATTGAAGTGGCATGTTGAAATTTTTTTTAGATGTTCCTTAACTACAAGATCTTGGTGGTATATGGTAAAAATGGCGCTGAAAATAAAGCTCAAGTTTAAAAGTAGCGGGCTTTTACAGAAGAATAGTCAAGAATGAGTTTGTCCATGTCTACGGCAGTCATGTAGATAATTTTACAATTATTGTAATTATTTGTGCGCGCAGTGCTATTGTGTTGACCATATCTCATAGACTTGCAAGTGGACAAACTGGTTTTTTTGACCATCCTTCTTTAAAGGGAAAACTACCAAGTTTTTACGAAATACCTTACTAGGATATTGGTAAATGACAGTCTAAAGCATTCTGTAAAATTATGGCACCTGGTGTGAAGTCATGTCCAAGAAAATGTTATTTTTGTATACATTTCCAACGGTGGTCGGCTGACCACTGTTGGAAAAACCTAACTATTTTTCAACTACTGCTCCATATTCAACATTTGTTTCAGTCCACATTGTGTTTGCTATTGGATACACGTTCATGAACGGGTGCAGGCCAGGTAGACTGGTTCCCTTACCTTACAATTTTCCAGCATCTATAAATTGATCCATTCCATCTTTAGTGGAGTCAGGGAACCAACCTACCGTACTTAAAATTTTTTGTTTTTCTTGGTTTTTCCAGCATTTTCGGACACAAACCTTCAAACATGTCAGTGTAACAATATTTTGATCTATTATACTAACCCCTCAACTAGTTCATTTCCGAAAATTACAGTGAAAGCCAATGATGTAGATTCCCTTTAAACCATCGTTATTTCTTAATTAAGACTTATTTTCAGCGCCGTTTTCACCATATACCACAAAGATGCTGTAGGAATATCTGAAAACAATTTTAACATGTCTCCCCAATGCCAAGAAATCTGCATCTGAAAAATGTTTATTGGACCACTATGTATATTACTTTTAAACCCAAAACCTCTGTGACTCAAATTGCATTTTACAAAATAATGATAAGTTGTCTTTTTTGTTTGTTTATTTTGCAGTCCAGGGCTCCAGAAAGTGCTATCATCATTGTTTCGACCCACCTTGACAAAGGACGAAAGAGTCAGAGCCTGGATTCAATCAGAGAAGAAATCAGATCAAAGTACAGTTGCCGAGACGGATTTCCAGACATCGCGGAGATTGTCGAAGTGACGGGGACGACTCCTGAAGGTGAAGGGATTAAGGAGCTTCGACACGCCATCTACAAGACGGCCCTGGGAATGAGGATTAAGAAAAGATGGGGTTCTGGAGCAGTGACTAGCACATCTCTGATTGGTCAAATGGTGAGATCCACAAGTTTCTTTGAATTCTGTGAACCTACAGGGTGAGTAAAAAAAATGAAACCCAAATGTCGGGACTATTGTTTTAGTGAAGTTCCACATGTAGCACTTTCATAATCGAGG
This sequence comes from Patiria miniata, assembly GCF_015706575.1. Lineage (NCBI taxonomy): Eukaryota > Metazoa > Echinodermata > Asteroidea > Valvatida > Asterinidae > Patiria > Patiria miniata. The sequence goes on from NW_024037048.1 coordinate 8,846,461, forward strand.
ATATGAAAGCCCAATTCATAAGCTTTCTTTTAGTACAAGAATCATTCAAATCACTCATGTACTTTTCAAGTTACGGAATTTTAAACACAACCACCATTTTAAGGTTCTGTCCACGGATCGCAAAGAAGTTCAGTGTTCTTTCATCAAAACGAAAACAAATCATATAGGGATGTGTGTGAATTGTTTTCGTTTTGCTGAAAGAACGCACCCCTTTTTTGGTTATCCGTGGACAGAACTTTAAAACGGTGGTTATGTTTAAAATTCTCTAACTTGAAAAGTACATAAGTGATTTGAATGATTCTTGTACTAAAAGAAAGCTTTTGAATTGGGCTTTCATATCCTAGATTTTGAAAGTGCTACATGAAGAACTTCAATTAAACAATAGTCCCGACATTTGGGTTTCAGTTTTTTTGACTGACCCTGTATTTGTTTGAGAATTCTGGTTAAAGGTAATATACGGTATGTCCCAAAAACTACAAAACCATGAGGTCAATTTTGAAAATGTTTAGTTGTGCAGATACTTCTAAGCCAAACTACCATCAACAGCGGCCATCCCCCAATCCCCCAATTTGTGACTTTTCTTTCGGCGATATTTCCAAACAGTTTGTGGTCATGTTGAGGGGCCATATTTTAGCTTATGCCTGCGATATGCTAGCCTGTCTCTTCATTGAGTTATTCGTCTAGCTAGCTTCATTGCATTACGACTGACATCCAGGGTATGAACTTTTGCTGCCATGGCGAAACAAATTGCAACAAGTTTTTTTCATATTTTTACCTGACGGAGGAAGCTGGAATTTCGCTTACATATTCCTTGTGTCCAGAATTACAAAGATGCTCGGTTTAGAAAAACTAAATGTCCGTGGGCGACGTATTTACAGAAAATAAATCGCAGATCCACTCTTGCTTCGTAAACATCCTGAGTACAAACATGTCGTGTGAAGAATTATTCCACACAAGTGCATTCTTGCGTGTAAATCTTCACACAATGGTAGTTGAGCGCATGTGTTTTGCTGTAATGTTACAAGCTACCGTAGGACTGTTGTATATTTGGCCAATCATTGGCGTACATGATGCTGGATCAATGCTGGTTCAGGGGCCATTTATTCACTTGTTTTTGAAGCCGGTCTTTATATCACATGTTAAAACACCCCCATGTGATCGAGTCTCGACCAATCAGAACTTATCAACTCCAAGGTATTTATTAATTAAATATAATGATCACAGTAAAACAATCTACCAATTTTCCAAGAAAATCATATTTTGTTGGTTTGTCCTAGATACCACGTACGTTCACCATTCTTCAAGAGATCATTGCAAGTGGGGCAGATCGTTGTAAGCGAAGCATTCCTCCACTGCCGCCAATCATGAAAGATGCTGAACTGACGAGTCATATCAAGAAGATTCCCGACAACAAGATCGAAACCGGACAGGATATTGAGGAGGGTAAGGTTTAGTTGGCAGTCTGGCGACCCTGGTTCGAATCCCACTCAAGTAACTAACGAGTAGGGCTGTCAAGTATGAGTACAGCGCGTCCCAAAATACCTGCAATTTTTTTTTGAGAGGGTGTAGCGTCGGCGCGGAAACACTTACCACCATTATTTTTATACCATTCCAAAGCTTGGAATCTGAACTTTATCCCTTGCGAATATTGGTTTGATATTTAAAAGAGTTTTGAAATTATTGGTGTTCAAATAAAGGCATGTCGAAAATGAAGGCAATTGATTTCAAGGAAAATCGATGATGCGGTACATCAGATGCAAACTCCAGGCAACAAGCTGTTGAAATAACAAAAAATAAAACGTGAACTTGAAACAAAGAACAAGATTGTGAATTTATTGAAGGTGTAGTCTGCACAGATCGAAAAGAAAAGGAAACACCGAAAGTAAAAGGCAACGAGATCGTCACTTCATGAACATGAACCATTTCCACAGTAAAAAAAATGTGCATGATTGATTTTTCTTGAAATCGGTTGAGTTTGTTTTGACATGCCTTTATTTGAACACAAATCATTTCAAAACCCTTTTGAAAATCAAACCAATACTTACCAGGGATAAAGTTAAGATTCCAATCTTTAAAATGATATAAAAATAATGGCGGCACGTGTTTCTGCCGCAACACTAGATCATCATAAAATTGTTGCGGGTATTTTGGGACGCGCTGTACAGCAACACTGACAGGTCCTTACATGAATGGATTTTTTTTTCTTTAGTTTTCCTTGCAAATCAGAATGGAACTTTATTGCCTTTTATTTTCTGACCTTCTCCGAACAGCGGCCGAGTTTTTGAGCATCAGTGGAACCCTCGTTCATTTCAGCGATCATCTGCAAGGCCTGACGAGCCTGTATTTCCTTGACCCCGTCTGGCTGTACGACATCCTCAGCAATGTTGCCAACATCAACTCCTCCTACGTCAAGGAGGGGCGCATACACAGATCCAGCTTGGAGGAACAGTTTAAGAAGAGTGGTTTCGGAGAAGGTCGTTTTGAGGAGTATCAACAACTTCTGCAGCGATTGGAGATAGTGCTTCCAATCAGCAGAATCGAGTAAGAAATGTTTGTATGTGATGCCAGTCCATCGCAGGTTACTCCCCAGCTAATGCCGTTACCCATTTATTCTCCTGGGTGGAGAGAGGCAAGTGGGGGTGAAGTGGCTTGCCCAAGGACACAACATATAGCCAGCAGGCTGAGAATATTTCTACTCCCCCTGGATGGGATGCTAGTCCATCGCAGGTTACTCCCCAGCTAATGCCGGTACCCATTTATACCGGTACCCATTTATACTCCTGGGTGGAGAGAGGCAAGTGGGGTAAAGTGGCTTGCCCAAGGACACAACATATGGCCAGCAGACCGAGCATATTTCTACTCCCCCTGGATGGGATGCTAGTCCATCACAGGTTATTCCCCAGCTAATGCTGGTACCCATTTATACTCCTGGGTGGAGAGAGGCAAGTGGGGTAAAGTGGCTTGCCCAAGGACACAACATATGACCAGCAGCTGGATTTGAACCCCTGACCCTCTGATCATGAGTCACAAACCCTAACCACTAGGCCACACTCCTCTGACGCGTGGGGCTAGACATTATAAAGTTGTTATCCTGTTTTCCTTTAGATACCTGATTCCAAGTCGACTTCCCAAGGAGAAACCAGGCCAGGATTTTTCCCCGGTCCTAGAAGATGGCGGCAATACCTTCCAGGTTCTAGAACGTCTCTACAAGCTGCCTTACACCCCGCCAGGATTCTGGAGTAGACTGGTGTCTAGAGTCTATGTCTTTCTCAAGTTTTTGGGCGAAAATGGAGGACGAAAGGTCAAGGCGATTGCCAAAAGAGATTTGAGGAGAGGGGTCCAGATTAAGAGATCATCAAGGTTTGTGCAAACTTGTAACTTATCAGTGTTTTAGTTGAGTCCTTACAAGTCCATCATAAGTCCATCACAAGTCCATCACAAGTCATCACAAGTCCATCATAAGTCCATCACAAGTCAATCACAACTCATCACAAGTCCATCACAAGTCCATCACAAGTCCATCTCAAGTCCATCACAAATCATCACAAGTCAATCATGAGTCAATCACAAGTCAATCACAACTCATCACAAGTCCATCACAAGTCCATCACAAGTCTATCTCAAGTCCATCACAAGTCAATCACAACTCATCACAAGTCAATCACAAGTCCATCACAAGTCCATCTCAAGTCCATCACAAATCATCACAAGTCAATCATGAGTCAATCACAAGTCAATCACAACTCATCACAAGTCATCACAAGTTCATCACAAGTCAGTCACAAGTCATCACAAGTCCATCACAAGTCAATCACAGGTCCTCACAAGTTTATCACAAGTCAATCACAACTCATCACAAGTCCATCACAAGTCCATCACAAGTCTATCTCAAGTCCATCACAAGTCAATCACAACTCATCACAAGTCAATCACAAGTCCATCACAAGTCCATCTCAAGTCCATCACAAATCATCACAAGTCAATCATGAGTCAATCACAAGTCAATCACAACTCATCACAAGTCATCACAAGTTCATCACAAGTCAGTCACAAGTCATCACAAGTCCATCACAAGTCAATCACAGGTCCTCACAAGTTTATCACAAGTCAATCACGAGTCGATCACAAGTCATTCACAACTCATCACAAGTCAATCACAAGTCATCAAAAGTCATCACAAGTCCATCACAAGTCAATCACAACTCATCACAAGTCATCACAAGTCATCACAAGTCATCACAAGTCAATCACAAGTCAATCAATGCGCTTTAGAAATTTATAACCTGACTTAACAGTGACTTCTTTATTATTGCCCAGATTGAGGCAAAGTATGCGAGTAGGACTGAAGTTGTCACGGACCAACATCATGTACTGGCAACAAGGCGTATCAGTACAGCACAACACGGGTCAGATCTTATTGAAACCCATCACCTTCCTAGGCGACAAGCCCGGCATCTGTGTCAGGATTAGCTGTCATATTGGCGAGTTTCAACCCATGGGGTTCATGGTGGATCAAATTGAGAACCTCATCAAGGAATGGTACCCAGGTAAGCATCTGTATTACATTGTATTACATTGTATTACATTTTATTACATTGTATTACATTGTATAACATTTTATTACATTGTTCTAAAAATTAATGTGGCCTGACGTTGCGAACTTAGCAAGTTCATCTTCAGAGGCTAAAACAGAAAAGCCTCTGAAGAAGAACTTGCTAAGTTCGCAACGTCAGGCCACATTAATTTTTAGATTTATATATTTCAGGTCCATCCAGTCAGTAAGCAGTTTGCAGCAGTCTTACTTTTTTTCATGTTAATTACATTGTGTTACATTGTATTACATTGTATTTATTGTATTGCATTGTGTTACATTGTATTACATTGTATTACATTTTATTACATTGTATAACATTTTATTACATTGTATTACATTGTATTACCATGGGGTTCATGGTGGATCAAATTGAGAACCTCATCAAGGAATGGTACCCAGGTAAGCATCTGTATTACATTGTATTACATTGTACTACATTGTGTTACATTGTATTACATTGTATTACATTGTATTACATTGTATTACATTGTACTGCATTGTATTAGGCCCCCCAAAAAAGTCTTTTACATTGCGACAATGAAGTGCTGGTGTAAAAACAACTTTTACTTAAAGCAGTCTTTTTGGAACTGTATTTGGTTTGTACTAGGCCTGTTGGGAGTGGACGAATTCACTGGGAAACCGTTGATTGAGCGCCTCGTCCCCTGCCCAGTCTGCCGAAAACTGAGCGTCCAGACTGAACGTCCCTTGGCTATGACTCACAATCTTGAGAGTGATGAAGTTTGTCATCATTTCTCCGTCAGTAAACTTGCTTTGTCAGCGACGATGAAGGGTATGGAGCACGCGGAGTGCCCTAGACATCAGGAAGGTTTGAAGTTACGGAAACTCATCCCCGATCTTTACTTGATAGATCTACCTGTCGGGATGCTGAATAAGAAGGACTTTGATTTTGATCCTAGAGTAAGTCCGTCCCTTGGCAGTGGGGGCTACGGTGAGGTTTTCAAGGCCCAGTTCAGACGTGAGGATGTCGCTGTCAAGATGTTGATCAAGTCAACGTTTTTCAACAGTCGGACGGATTCCGGTTTGCATTCCTCCGCAGATGAGGATAGTAAAAAGTCGAGTGCGGGCAGCGATCGATCCGATAGCGGCAAACAGTCTGTATCGCCCAAGTCGTACGACGAAAACAATGCTGACGTCAATGCCATCTTTGTCATGGAAGGGTTCTCCAACCTCCGTGGGGAAGTTGCCACTATGTCGAAACTCCGACATCCGTGTATTATTCACCTGATCGGGATCTCAATCCAGCATCTCTGCTTTGCCATGGAGCTCGCGCCGCTCGGCGACCTTGCCAGTCTCCTCAAACGCGAAATGGAAGCTCAACGGGGATTCTTCACGATCAACAGCAAGATTTATCGGACCATTCTCGACCGCGTCCTGACTTTTAAGATTGCCATGCAGATCGCCCGTGGAGTCTCCTACCTCCACAAGCAAAGGGTCATCTATTCGGATCTGAAGACTGACAATGTCTTGTTGTATTCCATGGACGTGGAGGCACCAGTTAACATCAAACTGACGGATTATGGGATAGCTCGGTCCATGGATCTGCAGGGCGCCAGGGGGCAAGCCGGTCCCACAGGCTTCTGTGCACCAGAGATACAACGAGGGAGAACTTTCACTGAGAAGGTAGTACAGAAATTTAAGATTGAAATTTTAGCAGCAGCAAAACTATTCGCACTACAATTTTTCCTGCACAACTTTGGTCATCTGTAATGAATTCACTGATATCTTCACTGCCAAAGCATTTTTGTATAAAATAATAAATAAATAAATTGTACCCTTCATAAGATGGAATTTTGCGTTTGGGTGATGTAAATCAATACTAGGTTTTGTCCTTTACCGACGTATAAACACTGTACACTCAGTGTTTTACCTCCCGAGTGAAAGTTAGGAAAAATCACTCGGGTGGGACTCGAACATCACCCCTGATGCAAAATTCCATCTTATGAATAGTTTAATTAACCGATCCCGCAAGCTCGCTGGTCGAGTGGTAAGACGTCTGCACTAGAAAGCAGGAGGTCGTGGGTTTGAGTCCCACCCGAGTGATTTTTTTCCAACTTTCACTCGGGAGGTAACACACTGAGTATACAGTGTTTGTACGTTGGTGAAGGGCAAAACATAATATTGAAATAAATTGTAATGCTTATATAGCGCTTTCCATCGTTTCAACAATCTAAAAGCGCTTTACAATTAGTCCCCCGTTCTTCGGGCCACGAGACCATGCGGCAGTGAATATCAGCGCACATTCGGTCTCTACCCTCACAGGTACCCTTTTATACACCTAGGTGGAGAGAGGCAATTGTAGTTAAGTGTCTTGCCCAAGGGCACAAACACCATGTTCCTGGCAGGGTTCGAACCCACGCACCATCATACATGAGTCAAACCCGGTAACCACTGGGCACATTTGTGTGTGTGAATTGCACGTTGCATCTTAGCACAGTCTGCGAAGCACTCTTGTCATTTAAACTGCTTTCTAAATCTTCTTGAATCATTTTACTTTGTTGATGAAGTTTGATGAAAGATAACAACCCCTTTTTTCTAGGTTGATTGGTTCTCCTACGGCATGCTTATCTATCATCTAATGTCTGGAGCATGGCCTTACGATAACCTCAAATCTGCGGTCGAGGTTCGTAACGCCGTCAACATGGGCATCAAGCCCGGTTTTCAGTTCCGTGACTACACAATCGTCTCGTTGTTCCCAAACCTTGAGAGATTGATGATGAAGTGTTGGCAAGACAACCCTTTGAAGAGACCCAACGGGGAGGATATTGCCGGGATGATGCAGGACGCAAGCTTCACATGTTTGAGAAACGTCCTTCGATTTGATATGGAGGAGATTACGTGTATTCACCCTGGCGCGTCAGAGATTTCATATGTAAGTCACAGAACTGATGTATAGTTATTTACTCATTACATTTATCTGCCTAGCGTATTCCCAAATAGTTGATCCTTTCCAAACCACATTGTTTATTGACTTGATCTCCCCAGAACCAAATTGTTTGCTCAGTCATGCGGAAATCACAGCGTGTTTTCCCTGAACTCTACTCTTTTATATAATGTAAAAATCAAGGCCATATACAGTGTGTATCAAAAAAAATGCAAACAAAATACAACGGAATGTCAGACATAGAATGAGTAACCAACATAGATAATATAGGTATGGTTTGAAAGATATGCCTTTTCACTTTAAAATGAGACATCAAACGTCCAAATCTGATAATTTTTGCCAGAATTATGAGTAATTTTCCAAGAGAGGACAAATTGACCATGGGAGCAAGTTTTCAATTTTCGGCATAGGGACAAAGGTAGCCTAATTGCTTCTGTGTGGATAATTGCCTGCAGGTCTACAAAAATGTGTTAAGCGAGTAAACACAATTCTAAACACTTTCTTACTATCAGTTTATAAACATGGTTACATGCTAAACTTTTTTAGCATGAGGTGATAGCAAGAAAGTGTTTAGAATTGTGTTTACGCGCAAAACACATTTTTGTAGGCAAGGCAAATATCCACACAGAGGCAATTAGGCTACCTTTGTCCCAATGCGTAAAATTGGAAACTTGGTTCCATGGTCAATTTGACCTCTCTTGGAAAATTACTCATAACTCTGTCCAGAATTATCAGATTTGGACGTTTGATGTCTCATTTTAAAGTGGAAAGGCGTATCTTTCAAACCATACCTATATTATCTATGTTGGTTAGTCATTCTACGTCTAGCATTCCGTTGTATTTTGTTTGCATTATTTAAGGTTGTCCCACAAAAAACCTTACAGTCGAAAACCAATTAATGCATGTGGGTTTTGGAATATTTTCAAATTACCTCTGAAAGTCATATCGACCATACAAACTTTATTTCATTCAAATCGGTGCATTCGAACAAACGCTATGCTTCATCGAACTCAAGGGTTGAAAATCGTCTTGAGCCACTTTCCTTGAAAGTGAGAAAGCGCAGTTAGAGAAACACGCAAAGGATTTATTTCCTTTGTTCAAGAGTAACGTGTGACTTGTTCTACCGGCTTTGAGCTGTAAACTTGATGAATAAAAAAGTGACCCAAGTGGTTTTTCAAGTCCCGTATTGTGATTGCTGTATCTTTTGAACAAAACATCTTAATGAAACCAACTAAAAAGCATTTGGAAGACCAATTATTCTACTCAGCAATACATTAGACACGATTTTAAATACTACCCTCACTTTTCTGAAAACATGCCCGACAGTTTTCTTGTCGACAAGAGTGGCCCATGATAAAAAGTATTAAACACTGATTTCTGTTACGGCCCTGCATACAATATCTCAAATGTTACATGAATAATTTGTGTTGCATGTGACCGTTGTCCATCAGGTTGATGATGAGATGGAATTGGTTGCCAAGGATACGGACACAAACTTGGAAGACCATCTCAAAGCAGGGGAAGACGAGAAACAAAAGCGGTGTCATTCTCCGAGAGTTCGCAAGCAATTCAACCGGGTAAAACAGAAGTGGTATTTATACACGGTGGTCAAAAAAAAAAAACGGAGCGGCATACTTCCACTACCTTGAGACTCAAACCCCCTGTACCAATGGATGGAGAATCCTTTTAGAAGAATTATGATACCAAAATATCTCAATTCGGTCCAGTAGGTTTTGCTGCAGAGCCTATTTTGTGAAGCTCATTTCTTTCATGTGGGTATTATGAGATAACAATCCCTCTATCAATTACAATGCAAGTCAAATTCCCGGGCGCGGTTTAGTAATTCATCGGGCCAAAAATGACCCCACCTTGCTTCACAAAAAAGGCTCTAGAATGAAAACTACTGGACCGAATCAGGCGATTTTGGTTTCATATTTCTTCTAAAAAGATTCTCCATGCATTGGTATATTTGGTTTGAGTCTGTCCTTATTCCAAATGACCAATGGCAAGACCCAACAAAATGAGTCACGAGTCTCAACAACTGCTTTTGGGCATTTGCCTTTTTCACAAAAATGTGGACAATTCAACTCAACAAGTAACGGAATTGTTATAAAGTCAACCACATAATACAATTTTTAATGATTTTTGTTCAGAACTGCGAGCGGCTCTGGCTGTGGACAGGCGAGGGGGGTAGTCGTCGGTGTACCAAGATTCATATCAGGTTTTTCAACGAGGGAGAACTTTACCCCAAATCCATTGTCGGATCTCGAGCCAACTGTTTGGTTCAGGTTGGACTCTGGGAGCTCGTAGGCACAAAGGTAAATTGAAATATCATTGTAATCATTGAAATCATTGAAATCATTGAAATCAATGGAATCATTGTAATCATTAAAACCATTGAAACCATTGAAATCATTGGAATCATTGAAATTTTTGAAATCATTGAAATCATCAAAAATTATCGAAATCATTGAAATCATTGAAACCATCATAAACCATCAAAATCATTAAAACCATTAAAACCATTGAAATCATTGGAATCATTGAAATCATTGAAATCATTACAGTCATTGAAATCATTGAAACCATTGAAACCATTGAAATCATCGAAAATTATCGAAATCATCGAAATCATTGAAATCATTGAAACCATCATAAACAATCAAAACCATCAAAATCATTAAAACCATTGAAATCACTGGAATCATTGAAATCATTGAAACCATCGAAACTATTGAAATCATCGAAACTATCGAAATCATAGAAATCACTGAAATCATTGAAATCACTGAAATAACTGAAATCACAGAAATCACAGACATCACTGACATATTTTATTAAATCAAGTATTTAGCTGAATGTCAACAAATGCTGTCTGTTAGCTTGACATGCATGTCATGGAAAATCTTGTATTTCAGATGTTAACCTACAGTAGAGCACTTCTATACCCAATAAATGTTCATACTGAAAATAGATTTTGCCTTTTTTTTTATATCATTTTTCTTCACAAAATTGTGATGCTAGTTGTTTCATAATCATCACTAGACAACGTGAAGCTGTTTGAGTAATAACGACAAATGAAATGTTGTATTTTACATGTATTAGGACAATTCCATTCAGCTGTTTGGTCCGCCTGACGTCGGCCCACAACATATCGTCCATCAACACGATTTCCAATTGGACGCTGAGGTTGTCTGTCTCTGCTATCAACCAATCAAAGACAAGGTAAGATAAGTGTCATTGAAATCACCTGGGGTCAATATTATGGAGCTCACTAAAGCACCGAAATTAGCTAAGCGTAGAAAATGTTGACTTAGCAAAAATGGGTAACCAACCAAAATGCTATGCAATGTGTATTGCCTATGATGGTTTGATCTGATACACCGTGCCCTCTGGAGACATGCACACAATAGGGAACAAAAGATTGTATACGTCTCCACAGGGCAATTTCTATAGATGAATACGTCTCCACAGGGTTTTCACGAAATGGATTTTACTTAAAAACTAGGAATTTCCAAGGTATGTTGATCTGTCGCAAATGATAGAGTTTTAGAAAAGGGATAATAAGTCCGAATTTCAGCCAAGGAAATTAATTCGGGTTAAAATAAGAGCATTTTGAAACTGTACTTTCAAACTCAAAAACTTTAGTACACAAGAACAAATAAATGTCTCCACAAGGATACAAATTTCAGTATGTGTGTGCTTTGCTTTGACAGTCTAACTTGTCAATATCTGCGTTGAGTTTGTCACAATTTGCTCCTTTTTAATCTTTCTACCCAGACCATACAAGGCCACTTGTTTGCGGGTTTGGCCGATGGTCATTTGGTCATCTTCAATCACGCCGCCCCAGAGACCAACAGAACCAGCGTCGGCAGCAGAAGCAGCACCCACGAGCCCTGCTGGTTCAAGACTAAGACGTTAACGTTTGAGAATAAACGTTGTAGCCATCTGGAGTTGGTTGTTGAGAGGGAGGAACTGTGGATTGCTTGCGGGACCAAGTTGCGGGTTCTCAGCACGGAGGTGAATTCACGAACCCACAAACGTTTTCCTTTCAAATGTAGCCCCTCCAGTTCTCAGCAATGTTGTTGTCAAGTCATTAGGTCAAAAAACAGTCTCTGGTTTCTGGTATGGAGCTTGCCCCAAAAGTGGTGCGGCGAAGCGTTTTTTTTTTTTTAAACCCTACTTTTTTTTTCTTCAAATGTCGGCTGATGTTGCAGATGACGCTTCGATCCCCTTAAAACTCTCAAAAATATCCTTCAGGGTGGAGCTTGAAGTGACCTCAGTAAGGCCTAAGGCTTGAGAAGTCTGTGGCGACTTACGTTAGGATCTCAACCGACACGAATGTTCTTCGGGAAATTTTGTTAGTCAAGACAAAAATCAGGGAAAACGGTAACGTCAGACCATACAGCGACATCGACATCGTGCATAAGCTGCCAGGCTGGTCATTAGTCTGCTCCCTTACATATTGCGCTAATTAAAAAGCGTTTACAGGTTCCAGATACACGACCATCGCTCCCTCAGTCTGGCTTCCAGACGCACAATAACAAAATAACAATACCGTCTGCAAATGGTGCCCGACTAAATTTATTGCCAAATATATGGGAGCCCAGAGAGGCCACATAAAGCTTATACTCGATTGTAACCCCCTCTAAAAACACGTTAAAATTGTGCAGCAGCAGGATTCCAGTCAAACCAGTGAGTTTGGCGGTTTTGAGACATCATCTTACATTAAAAAAAATAATTAATTTTGCCGACGCACGTGGCTACGGCGATGCGCGAGCATACCACAAACCGGAGACTTTTTTTGGCCTTACAAGCTCCTCCAGTCATCACAAGTCATAACAAGTCTTCACAAGTCATCACAAGTCCATCACAAGTCATCACAAGTCATCACAAATCATCACAAGTCCATCACAAGTCATCACAAGTCATCACAAGTCATCACAAGTCATCACAAGTCATCACAAGTCATCACTAGTCATCACAAGTCATCACAAGTCATCACAAATCAATCACAAGTCATCACAAGTCCATCACAAGTCAATCACAAGTCATCACAAGTCATCACAAGTCATCATTAGTCATCATAAGTCATCACAAATCAATCACAAGTCATCACAAGTCATCACAAGTCATCACAAGTCAATCACAAGTCATCACAAGTCATCACAGGTCATCACAAGTCATCGTTAGTCATCACAAGTCATCACAAGACACCATTAGTCATCATAAGTCATCACAAATCAATCACAAGTCATCACAAGTCATCACAAGTCCTCAGAACTGCTCACCAGTCATCCGAAAATACCAGCTGTTCATGAATTGTGCATTATGACAAAGGCTTTTTTACTGTTCATCCCCTGTTTCTAGATCATGTTGCTGGATGCAGCGATCACCGTGACGTCTCGAGCAGAACACACCATCTTGGGTCTGGCTCATCACCATGACAACCTCTTCTGCATCATTGACCGCTCCTCACGAGTCTTGCAGTACAGCATGGCCACGAGGCAACTGGTGCAGATCCTACAGTGCGGCAGGTTTGAGTTGGAGAAAGGGGTTTCTTTGATAGCCGATGAGGAGGAGGAGGTTGGAGAAGTTGAGGAGGTTGAAGAGGACAGCAAGTCATCTCCAAGTTCAGACAGCAGTGAAGATAAAGAAATGTCTTTCCGAGACTCGTACTACAGTACTCCTGAGCAGCAGATGCAACCATCGTCCACGTTACCGGCTCCACCCAAACGCACCATCACTGCATCTTGCAAACATCCCGGCAACTCCAGAGATGACGCTGGCTTGCATCGACCATTCAGCGAAGGATCCGATCGTCGGCGATGCAGTGTATCGATTCCCGAAGTCCAGGCCATCCTTACTGTCAAGGATACACTGTGGATCGGCACAACACACGGCGACATCATCATCATGTGTGTAGATCCCAACAACCGACAGGGGTTCAAGTTTGGTGAAGTGCTGGCTGTCATGGGACTCTTCCTAGAAAAGGACGATAAGAAACAGCCGATCAAACAGCTCATGAGAGCTGGGGAGGAACACGTCGTGGCTTGGCAGGAACTGAAGTTATCATCGCCAGGATCTTTAGTCTCAGATACCAGGGAGGATAAGCTTCATCATTATCAGCTTCTTGTCTGGCAAGCTTGGGGATCCGAGGACGTAGGAAAGTTTGATCACATCCACACAATGTTGAATGGAGCTGAACAGCTGAGCAACTGAAAGAAACAAACAAGATAAGCCTTGCCTAGATGAATTGGACCAAATTCCTAGTTCAGTATTTACGCTCGTCAGTCAGTGTCTCAGTCAACCAGTCTGTTAGTCAGTGGTTCAGTCGTGGTGTCTGTCTGTCTGTCTATCAGAGACTCAGGAACTCGGTCAGTTCGTCAGTCAGTTTTTCACAGAGATGGCACTTTTTCCGGTTTTAGCCGGAATTCCATTTGTGTTTTTAACTCCGTTCTTTTTTTCCGGCCGTCAAAAAATAACTGGAAAAAAGAAAAGAAAAACTGTGGACACGCGTTGATTTTTACCTCGTTAGCGCTCTCGAGTTTAGTACTTGTAGGCCTACATGTTGTAAGGATAGCGCAGGTACGGCACAACGTTGTTCGTTGAAGTAGTCTTAAAAACAAGTCTTTGTTGTTGCCGAGCCTGCATGCGATACAAGCGGCCAACGTACTTGCATGCAGTATACAACGGCGCCTCGCGTGCTGCACCGCATGCGGGCGTGTTGTGTGCTAAGCACACAAGCATTCAGCCTGGAAATCAAGTCTATCATTTCAGTTATCGGTGGTTTCCGATCGCAGTGATATACGTGAATACAAAAAACACTGAGTACCAACCAAGTTTTCGTCGCACGCATCGCATAGTGCAAGGATCATGTACACCGACAGTGTCGTGGAATTGTGCATGTTTCGTGTAAAATAAACGTTGGAAATTTTGGTAAGCAGAATAAATAATAGGAATATGCAAAAATTCAAAGTGATTGAACGAACCGACAGCTTAAACATTGTTAAAGGCCATAGAAGCAAAAATATAAAAATAAATGGAACTGGGCTTGCCTACAAGAGAAAGATGACAACGGGGACTTTGTGTCGGAGTGGCGTTTTCACAAAAAATAAAATTTGTCAAGACTCGTCAAGCCGGCCAAAAACCAAGTGCTATAAAGCCATGATATGAATTGATTATACCTGTATATAATCCAAGTATGCTATATTCTATCATCGAGCATTATGCTGCATGTAACTATCTTTATTACGGTTTAGGATGTAAAATTGTAAAAAGAATGTTCTGAAATTGTAAAACAAGAAAGACAAAAGTGGTTTTGAGTAGTAAAACAATTTGCATTGTGTACAGTTTCACCTCTCGTGAAACTGGTTCGAATCCCCCCGATGCATCATGCATGATAATGTCGAATGCGTTTGTCATATATTGTGTTGTATTTTCTTCGCCATGTAGTTAATTGATCAAATTTACTACTTATAGTTTTGTTTATATAAATAAAACCTTCAAAAGGTGTCATGGAAATTCATTAAGATGTGCCTTGCAAGACTACACAATGATCACTGTGTCTAAACTCTAATACTACGTAGTATTTTTGAACAACTTTCAAAACATTTCTTATTCATACAACTCAAGTTTCCTGGATGTGCACATGAAATGTTGAATATATTTTTCATGTTAAACGCAACTAATGAGTGATTTTGTGGATTTTATCAATTAATTTACAACTCGTTAGCATAAATGGATCTTCCATTTGATTAAATTATGAATAATTGAAGCAGTATAAGACACTTTTTTGTATCATAATCAGATTTTTGTTGAATTGAAAAAATAAATGGTTGTACAAATTTTGACCTTTTTTAAAAATTTCAAACATGGTGCCATACATAACATTTTAAAAGTTAGATTTGTATATGATTGCAAGTTTTTCTAAAATATTTTACTATTCACTTAAAATCGTATAAAAAGGTATATCCTTATTGGTGAGATGGTGGTGTGTATTTGAATGATTTGCTAATTTCAAAGAGATTTAATTTTAAATGTATGTTTGATTTTTTTAAGATTGTTATGTACATAATCATTTTTTTGAAGTGAATTTTGTATTCTAGTGACAATGTTTGCATTCAAAATGCCTCGAAGTGTTACAATGACGAAATAGGAATTTGTTTTTATACATACATTGTTTACTTATCTGCTACTCATTATTGTCTGATTGTACTGTCTACTAAAGTTGAGAACTTTTAGTATCTTTACAGTTTTGCCGATATTGTATAAGAATATCTTTACTACTTGAAAAGAGAGGATGCAATTTTGTTTATCTACTGGTAATTTGTCAACGATCAAAGTGAAACTCAAAACAACTCCAAAATTCAGACAATTGTTCATGTATTTTATTCAGTTGTCAAATAAGGTGTATTTTTTTCAAGGCAGATTTTCACACAGGTAAATGTTATATATGTAGAGCCATCTGCAAAGCGATATTTACCAGGTAACATTTTTGTTCAGAACAATTTCTTGTTGTATACACAGTCCAACTCAAAGCAATATTTCAGAGAATTTTGTAAAGAAACTGCAATTTCATTTGGATTTAATACCAACAGAGGAGAACGAAATAAAGACATTTATTTCAAGAACGATTTCTCCTGAATATTTTGTCTGCAAACTATTTCTAGCATGCACTTACAAGAAGAAGAAAACTGTTTTCCGCCCCATACGCAAAAAGGTTTCACTTTCAGAACTGAACTGAGCTATGGTTTTGCCTTGTGATATCCCCCCCCCCCCCGACTGAACTTTTTATGAACAACAGCTGTTTCGAGCAAAAATTCACAATTTTAGGATAAAATCCGAAGAAAGTCAAAAATTAATCGGATACCAGAGTACCGAAAACGGGGAAAAAATGCCGAAAATGTCTTAAGTTGCCCCGCCCCCTCCGATTCTCGGAGAAGTTAACGGCGTACTGTAATACCGCCCTCTCGTGACTAACTGCAGATATGCAGCCATTTCTTCATTTCCTCCTCAACGATGTTGAGCGAAAGGGAGTGACTGAGAGGGTTCGGCGAGACTTTTGCAATGTTTTCCAAAAGATGAACTTGTGTCACTCGTAAAAACAATCACCACTCGTAAAAGCAATCGCCACAATGGTTGCTGTTCACACCAAGCAAGGTCAATCAATGTTTTGAACTTAATTGGCAACAAAAACATGACGGACACTTTCGTGTTTACAGCTTATCGTTTGTTTAGCCCAGGACAACGGGAGTCGATCCAGGGTATGAATCGCTGACGGAGAGAAGCCTTCTAATTCTAGAAGAAGTAGAATCTCTCCTGCCAGTGCCATAGCGAACAAAATTATAACATATTTTTTTACATATTTTTACCTGATGGAGGAAGCTGAAATTTCGCTTACGCCTACATATTTCCTTGTGTCCAGATCGGTTACGATCGGGTCACAATGTCCACAACATTTTTGCAATGAAATTGAGATGATAGGAACAAAAAAGTGGCGTCAGGTGGCAACATCTTTTCCTTTAAAATAAATATTAACCTTTAGAGCGTACCTACCTGAATCCATCAAAATCCACACCCCTGTTTCGGGGGATTTCGGCGGATTTAGGATATTTCCATGGATATTGAAAAAGTTGGGGGATTTTGATGGATTCAGGACAGTGAGCCTAGCGGTACTGCAGGATTTTGATGGATTCGGGATGCCCCCGTGCATATTGAGCAGTTGGGGGACTTTGATGGATTCAGGATCTCAACAGATTTACTCCCGCCTAGCGCCTAACTGGTGGATCGGACTCACTGGCCACCATCACTTTTTGCATGGCACAATTGGTGGATTTTGGCGGATTCAGGATAATTTCTAGTAAATATACCCAAGGGGTTAGGTTCAATACAATATTTCCCTAACTATTCCTGCAATGTGTGTGTCCCTGGTAGAAAAAAACACGTTGCACATCACCGCAATACATGTACATGTACTAGGAGATGCCCGCAATCCTGAGGCGAACGTTGTTCAATGCTTTCATAATAAGTTGGTTGGGTTTTTTTTATTTTGATGTTTGCAAATGCATATCCCTTTAATCATGGAGGAAGGAACACAGCATGGAAAAAGGAACACAGCATGGAAAAAGGAACACGAACTTCCTCTCCATGCTTTTTAAGTACACTGCACGCATTACCCTGCGGCCCGCACACTAACCGGCTAATGCCACGCCCCCAGCCCACCCACATTCCCTGGCCCGCCTCCTGGCCCGCCTCCCGGCCCGCCCCCTTCCGATTATATCCAAACTGTGTAATGTAATGCCGCCCTCTTGTGACAGCAGATGTTCAGTTTTATTTTAGCATTTCCGCAACGATGAAACTTCTGAAACGAAACGATGTTGAGCGAAAAGGAGCGAGAAGGTTCGGCGAAATTTTTGCAAGATTTCCAAAAACATGAACTTCTGTCACTCGTGGAAACGGTCACCAATCGCATGGTTGCCGTCCAGAACAAGCAAGGTAAATCAACGATTTATACTGACCACAAAACTATTACGAAATAAGTGCTAAAGTTTGTTATGATTCAGATCATTGAGTAGTGCATTGGCCATTGCCATTGAACTTGCGTGTTCCGCGTAAATCGATGATTCAATGGCCCGCTGCATCATGCATGCTCTGAGCATGGAGGAAGGAATGCTCTGAGCCATGATGTAGCGCATGGGCGTCGTGAAGGGGGGGGGGGGAGGAAAAAGGAAAAAGAGGTGCGAACTTATAATTTGATGGGAGGAGGGCAAATGTTCCAGAAAGAATGTTGCAACCTGACGCTACTTCAGCAGTTGTTTACAATGGAGAGTCGATCAAGACAAATTTTCAAAGTAAGTTAAGTACTAGACCCGTGAACGTGGCGTTGTATACAACGCCACGCTGTTGTGTATTTTTGAACCTAGCGAAATCGATCCGCCATACATAATTACGTATGGATGTTGAGTACTCGCCTAGAAATCTAAATTTGCCCGTCCGATTGTTCAGGCTGTGTAATATCGACGAAAACTGCCATCCATACAAACGTGTAGAAATTAGATTTTAACCCGACAAGTGACCCTGACAAATGACCCCGGACGAGTCGCTTGGACAGATTGACGGCTGTTTCATGTCGCAACCCGAAAAAAAAATCCGCACCCGATTGGCTGCTCGGCTCATCTCGTGTACGTACGTGTGCGCACACGCACGTGGGCGCACGTGCGCCCGCGTGCGGTGCGGTGAGAGAGGAAAGGACTTAAAACTTGTCTAAAATGATGTCTCTTTTAGCTGCGACAGTAAACAGCCGTCGAATCATACGAAACAGGACGGTACTATAAAACGCAATGCGCATGCGTCAGTTGGGAGAAAATGGCAGCTAGCAGGACTTCATGAACCGGGGCCAGAATTTTCCTCAAATTTCGTCAAATGCAAGTTTTGACGTACAAACAGATTTCAAGACAGCTTCATATGTGAGTACTTATTACATGGGCAAAGTAACGTCCAGTGTGTGTAACGGAGGGAGTCAGAGGGACAATCTCGCCAGGTTCGAAAAAAAACAACAGCGTGGCGTAGTTTACAAGCCACGTTCACGGGTCTAGTTAAGTACTAAGTAGGCCTATGCCTAGCCCCTAAGCCTATTTTATTTCTTAACAGTAACACAAAATTTGATATATTTCGGAGTAATTCAATTGCAGAATACCCTGCCACTCAGAAATACACCCCTAAACTTTCTGGCTACGAGGTTGGAATCGCTGGAAAAGAAACAATTCAAGTCCATGCCAGCTACGCGGATACTGAGTGGGGGTCCATTATTTGAGAACGAAGCAACACAAAAGGAATGGGAGTTGCTGAAAATTTTTTTAAGTCCAAACCAACCACCCTGTTGGCGGTTACGAGGCTACGGAGTGGGAGTCCCCTTGAATATGCTTGAGAACGAAGCAACACAAAAGGAATGGGAGTTGCTGAAAAATTTCTAAGTCCAAACCAACTACCCTGTTGCCAGCTACGCGGATACGGAGTGGGAGTGCAGTGGAGCATGACACATAGTACACACATGTAGCGTTGAGAAGGTTTATTGAGGGCAATCAACCGTGACTCCGTAGCCGTCTACGAGGGGCATAGACCGAGTGGCGGGGTATTCTGCCAAATTTGTGCCTATATTTCTCTGTCCCAGGCCAGATTCATGTCTTGCAATGAATGACCTTCATGATATCTAAAGAAAAAAGCGGCGTCAGGTTGCAACATTCTTTCCAACGTTCCCGGCTGTTCCCACGATCAGAAAATGATAAATTGAGAATACGTTGAAATTTTTGGGGAAAATGTGCTTTGCCCCCCTTGGAAAAAATCCTGGCCATGCCCATGATGTATTGCAGTGCCTGTCAACTGCATGTTGACGCCCTCAACCGACGCGTGACAAATGCACTAAGTTGGCCACACATTCCCCTACAAATCTCTCTAAAGACTTTGGGAAAGATTTCCATATAAGAAGTTCACTAATTTTCCTCTGTATTGACTAACAAGCCCCCAGATAGTAATTTCATGTCATCAAAGTCAATTTGAGCAGTGAGAAAATACAAGCATTTTCTTAGAAAACACAGAATTTTTCAGTCCAATCTCATAGGGTTTGTACACAGGGTGTTGAGTGAACTTCGTATATTGTATGGAAATCTTTCCAAGACTTTGTCAACATATTCCTTACAGTTCTCACATGTAAGGTACAAGAAAATTGAATTCAAAAATGTGCAATTTTTTGCCACGGTCACGCACTTATTCCACCTGGGACTCACCCAAACCTTGCCCGGCTAACCACTACACAGGTCCATGAAGAAAATAAGGATCCACGATGAAGATTCAGCCTGCAATTGCAGTGAAAAAAGGAGGCAGAACCGACAGCCGATCAAGTATGCGTCGCCGGACAGAGCTGCAATTGATTTGTGCACAAACAAAATTTGTGTACAAAGCATGGGCGTCGCCAGGATTTTTTCTAAATGCCTGTATTTCTCTACACATTCTCGATTTATCAGCTCTAGAGGGGGGCAGGGACAATTTGCCCCCCCCACCCACCCCATTAAATTTACACCACTATGTCTTCGCGCCTCTTTTTCTTTTCAGTGCCCCCCCCCCCTTGCCCCCCCCCCCTCCCTCGCGACACTCTTGGTACAAAGGAATGGCAATGCGCGGCGATTATACAGCGCGCGGCGATTATACAGCGCGCGTTCAACAGTCACACTTGCCAACCGGCGCTGCATGAGGCTGAAGCGCACACCTGTTTGATGCACTACTGTTGCACTAACTATGAGGTTTTGGGTCGGGTTTGCACAACGTTACCTGGGATACAAGTAGAGATCGATGATTAAGATTGAGGTACTAAACGGTTTACTTTTTTAGGTTTACAGAAAAGTGAAAATTGACCATTAATCGTCGAGGGCCCTGTTGTGAATACGGAAAGATTTCCATACCTGGACATCACTTGACACCCTGTGCACAAACCCTATGAGACAGGTCTGAAATTCGGAAGTGTTTTCTCAGTAACTAAATTCTTCAATGAAGGTCAATGAAAGGAAAAATTAGTCAGTCGGTATCTGTATGGTTACGTTGCAGAAACCTATTCAGGCATTATCGCAACGGAGTATAGGTACTCAAGGCACTGGGAGTTATGTCTATTATTAGATGAATGAAGTACATGAGAAATATGAGACCCATTATGTAGCACCTTTTATTGGTTTATAAGGTGCTGCGGCCACTGCCAGGACACCGGGGCGAACCCCTTCTCTTAGCGATAAGTGTTACTGGGTTCTTAAACGTGCATTACACAACACACAGGACCTACGGCTTTACGTCCCATCCGAAGGACGAAACAAGAATGGTTAAGTGCCTTGCTTAAGGGCACAAGTGTTCGCCGGCGGGCTCAAACCCACGTCACTGTTGCCTCTGAAACACCAGAACATGAGTTCGGTGCTCTTAACCGCTAGGCCATGACACTCCACTTGTGGCGTCAGGATGCAGCATGCGTTCACATTTAATTCACTTTTCAATGTGTTGACTCAACCGTTTGTTTGTTTTGCATGCAGAGGCCATTGATGCAATTATTCTACACTCGGAGAGCGCGCTCGAGCTTCTCAGAAGAAGGAGAGTGAAGAAAGAGTACCTCTTCCGTCACCTTGTAAATGAGAAAGTTTCCGCATCACCATCTGCTGATAAAGCAACGCTCATCAGCAAGCTGCTGTCGCATTGGGGAACGGACATATCTGGGCTACGTATTGAAGAAGATGTAAGAGTATGCTATCTCTGTCCTTACATGGACCATCCTTTCAATGGTGCAAGCATTACACATAGATTTTTGTACCTAGGTATCCTTTCTTCGTTCACGTTCGTTTTCACATTGCATACTTGCGTGAGAATGAAAATGTATAACGACGCAAAGATTTACCTACCTACAGCCGATGGGTTCTAGATTTAGTCATGCTGGCTTGAATGCAGTCCATATCAGCGGTCATTTTAGATTTTTTTGTAAGTGCTAATGAGTCCTTTAAGTTTACTCAACAAAATTGTGTATCCTGAGAGACATTTTAGTCTCCTATTTAAGTTTCCGTTTTCACCAATGACCGCCACAAATTATTTCAATTTTTTTTTCATCTTTGTACTAGTACACCGAGTTCCACTAGTCGACATGTATTTTAGATTTTTGGAAGTGAGAGGTCAATTTTTGGCACGATACATGTATTTCTCTTTTACGTCAGATGATTTTTTAGTTTCCATAAATAGAGATGCTAGTAACAATTTCCCAAAGGCCTTTTTCGAAGGTGATTTTCTTAAGGAATCAATGTACTGAAAATATACAAATTGTTGAATTTTTGCATGTCATTTTTCTAATTCAATGGTTTTGGAAGTGCGTCACCAGGGTGAACTTTTAGGCTCTATAGCTGGCACAATGCTTCCACCATAAACATTATTATAACACCTCACCCACAGATTCTGTGTCTTGATTGGCCGAGAGCGAGTCACATGTTACTTTCTAATTTTGCTATCTTTCTGTGCACGGCCAAAAGCACTATACCCATAGCAACCAAAGTACTATACCATTAGCAACCAAAGTACTATTTCCACGGCGCGGTATTTGTGTGCAAATGGATGCTGGTGTGCGCATTGCGCGTTGTGCGTAGCGCGTATTATTCCAAAGAGAGCGCGCCACAGACTTGGGTTCAAACATTTCGTGAAGGGGTAAGAGAGAAATACATTTTCCACCAATTTTGTATTTAAATTGAAGTTTATTTCAACTGTGTTCAGATTTAAATAATTTAAAATATTAAAATCAAGCAGAATCTGTGAATGAAGTGTTATAAAACAAATATTGAATGCTTTATCTCGTGGTGAAGTAAAACTAGCCTCCCTCGGTGATCCATGGACCATTCTATTTTCCCTCGGCTTCGCCTCGGGAAATAGAATGTCCATGGATCACCTCGGGAGGCTAGTTTTACTACGCCACTCGAAGCATTCAATATTTGTATACTATACTGATTGATTATCAACTATACTTGTGTTATAATACTTTTTCGAAGTTTAAAGAAACTCAAACTAAGTTATTTTCATTTTTATTCATTCGAGGATTGGAGAGAGAGTCCTGCGAAAGACAGAACACCATCCCCGGATCTTACGTCAGAACGCAAACCAAGAAATGCACAAGTACTCGCTGAACAATTTGCCGCGTGGTTCTTCAACCAGCTTAACATGCTCGGTCGAGCTATGGCAAGCGATACCCCAAGCGTCTGGGGACCGCACCACTTCTGGGAAGACTGTAAACTCAGGCTTTGTATCACAACGTCCGAACAACGCGATGAACGTTTCTTCGGCGCCGAGTGTGTATCTCAGAGATTTCAAAGCTTTGTTCGTGACGAGGGCTTGATTTTTAACCCTAACATTAGTCATGAAGGAACGCAGGGGTTAGACGACCCTCACGGACTTGTGATGGTTAGGGTTTGCGGGACTGTTCATCGCTTTAATGAGTGCTTGGGACTATTTGAGCAACAGTTTGGACTCATCCGAGATCCTCTTAAGGAGAATAACTGGAAGATTAAGTTCATCGAGATGAAAATGAAGCAGGCGACAGTTGAGAGGATTCCGACATTGCCAGCTGCAACAGACACAACGCTAGCTGTCAAGTAAAACATCAACAGGACTTCAACCTAGGAATGGCATAGGGCAAGTTCGCGCAAGGACTATAGTTAACCATTGGTCGACTAATGCTTGCCCGAACTATGTCTAGTCGACGATGGTCAACTACGCTAGTCGACTATTTGGAACCAACCTACTGGGGTTGGTTGCTTCGCTGGTAACCAATAGCCGTGCGTATTCATAACGTACAGCAGGGAGCCAGGATCCAGACGTTTTGCAATGACATTGACCAGCGTTTGACTAGAGACGTTCGCACTTTGCTATTAGTGCGCAGGCGTAAGGTACGTCACAAATCAACCACTAGTCGACTAATGGTCCTTGCCCGAACTTGGCCATAGCAGCTCTATTGGCTCTGTGCATGAACCATAGGTGGCGCTCTTTTGACAACTCATGGGAGGAGAACATAATATACAAATAATGAATGTTTATGAGTGCAATGGTAACAGTAATTTCATTCGTTGACAGATTGAATGGTTCGCTGAGTGGAATGGAACATGCCATCTGTCACCAACTGAAATTATTCTTTCCATTGCACGAACGTGAAACATTCATTATTTGGTTTATATAGGGCGAGTCAAAAAAGCAGAACCCAAACCCAGAGAAATATATTTCATATTTAAAAAAATATGTAGCACCAAAAATAAAAATGACTGGTAAGCCAATTTAATCAAGTACTTTTAGATAAAAGAAAAATTACTTCAGTTGTTCAATCCGTTCAAATTATATCACCATTTAAACACAATGACCCTAAAATCTTTTTCGTCCAAAAATATGATCAATCTCAAGAATTGTCGTTTCAATTGTCTTCAAACATCACCAGCGATAAAACCTCAGTTTAGAAGTTAACAATATTCAACAAAGTCCTTTTCAAGGCCCGTCTGTAAAAAAAAAGTGGATTTTATAAATCCTATTGTTGGCCAAAGTAGGGTTGTTATTAAAGATATTGTGTACCAGGCTATAGTTGTTGAAACAAGTATTCGGTGTCATTTTCTTTGTTCTTCCAAACAGTCAAAACACACTAAAATTTAGTTATTTTTTTTGACAAAACTGATTTAAGGGTTACTTTGTTTATATGTTAATGTTTAGAACAATTAAAATGATAAATGGGCTTCCCAGTCATAATCAATTTTGGTGCTTCAAAGTTGTCAATATTCTGCACTTTTAAGGCTAAAAACATAATTAAAATTATAACACCTCACCCACAGATTCTGTATCTTGATTGGCCGAGAGTGAGTCACATGGCATTTGCTACTTTTGCTATCTTGCTGTGCACGGCCAAAATTACTATACCCATAGCAACCAAAGTGCTATATGCATTGTGTGCAAATGCATACGGTGTGTGCATTGCGCGTTGCGCGCATTGTTCCCAAGCGCTAGTGCTGCAGAGCTGGGTTCAAACATTTCATGAAGGGGTAGTTAGAAAAAGTGCAAGTTAATTTTCCACTAATTTCATATTCAAATATAAGTAAATTTTAATTGTACTCAGAATAAATTAATTAGTTATCACTTAAAATCAAGCAGAATCTATGGGAGAGGTGTTATAAAACAAATATTGACTGCTTTATCTCGTGGTGTAGTAAAACTAGCCTCCCTGTGCCCGACTTTTTAAAAATATTTTGAAAATTCTCTGATTCTAATTTTTTTAATCAATGCCCAATGGCATGTTAATGTGGTCATTGCTGTTCTTTGTGCTTATAAAGCTCGGTGGTCGAGTGGTAAGACGTCTGCACCTAGTAAGAAGGAGGTCGTGGGTTCGAGTCCCACCTGAGTGATTTTGTCTCACAATCACTCGAGACAACACGGAGTATACAGTGTTTATGAAATACTTCGGTGAAAGGCAAAACCCGATATTGAATCTGTGCTTATACTCTGCACGGTGAAAAACACAATTTTCACATGACCAAAAAGTAAAATAAATGTATTATAACATCTGCATTTCTGGTTGAAATTCTAATTTAACCCTAATCCCCTAGGCAGGCCCTCTGGCTAGGATGCAACCTCAATCCTGCAAAATCATCCGTTATTTTCTTGAATTTTAGTCTGTGGAGGGTGACCACTGCCTCGATCCTCCAAAATCCTCTGCCAATTACTGCTGTGGTTTGAGGCATTGCGAATGGCGTTTAGAAGCAGTGCGGATGAAATACGAGAAAAGCACAGGGCTGATTTATGCATGGCTGAACATAACCAATGCAGGATATGGCCTTCTGGCTTGACGTAATGCATCCTCCACAAAAAAGCGATACATCTTTGCCATTCATCCTCAATCCTCTAAAATCATGCAAAACCGGCAGGAGGATTTTGGAGGATAGAGATGGGTTAGGGTAAGACTTACTTTTAAAAAGTGGAATATATTTTACCATGATGTAGCTTGACGTGGTATTGGTAATGTTGCTGTAAATATGACAAATGCGACTTTATATCGATTTTTTTAGACGAATGTGAATATTTTTATGGGAAATGTGGGAAATGTCTATGCTTGAAAAGTATAGATGTGAATTTTATTTTTGTTGGGCCTTGCATGTTTTTGTTTGGGACAAGTTCCTTCAGACAAAAAAATTTCTTCCAAACTCTTAAAAATATTAATAATGTACACTTCAAATTAGATGTTCATATTTTAACCATGGAGAAATAATTTCTCCATGTTTTAACTATCATTTATCCATGCTAAAACTTTGAGCCTGCACTACATGTATAACAAAATTCAGTAACTGGTGTTCTTTAAGACTTCACAATCATTGAATGCTCAAAACTTTGTTTTCCCTTGGAGAAATAAAAGAGATAATCTTATTTATTTGGATTGTTTATTTATTTCGTGCCATTTTAGTTTAAAGCTTTTGTTTTTGTGAATGTGGCGCGCGTCGTCTGCTATTTCCTGTTACCCAGTATGCAATGCTGTAGGTACTGAGCATGGCATTTATATTGGGCGGCCAAGTGCGAATAAGGGCCGACTTGGAATTCCATGTTGGGTAGGTGGCCGCAGGGTATGGGCAGCCAAAAAAATTAAAAAAAGTTATCAGCTTCGCAATTAATTCTCAGTGCAGAAATTGCCTAATTTAATGTTCCTCTTCTGGGATATGGCCTCTTAATTTTGGTATCAGCACCCAGACTCCAAGCGTAGCGGTCTTAGCAGAGTGATTAAAACCTCCAAAGCACACATTTATTCCCTGAATAATGAATACTCAACATGTTTATTTAAAGGGAAAATACAACATTTGCAAACATCGAAAAATAAAACTACTAAGTTGTTACGAAATACCTTAATAGAATGTTGGTAAATGACATGCTTAAGCAACCTGTAAAATTATGGCACCTGGTGTGAAGCCATTTTCAAGAAAATGGTATATTTGTATACATTTCCAACGCTGGTCGGCCGACCACCGTTGGAAAAACCTAACTATTTTCCAATTACTGCTCCAAATTTACCTTTTTTTTAAGTCTAAATTTTGTTTTGCTAGCTATTGGTTCCGTGTTTATGAACAGGTGCAGGCCAGCTAGACTGGTTCCCTTACCTTACAATTTTCCGGTATTTTTTATCCATTTCATCTTTAGTGGAGTCAGGGAACCAGACTACTTGAATATTTTTGCTTTTCTTGGTTTTTCCAGCATTTTCGAACACAAAACTTCAAATATGTCAGTGTAACAATATTCGACCTATTATACTAACCCCTCAAATAGTTCATTTCTGAAAATTACAGCAAAAGCCAATGATGTACATTCCCTTTAACGCTAAAGATGTACAGTAAAATATTTGGATTTTTATAAATGTTTTTTCTTTAATTGCGCGTGCCATATGTTATGCGGATTCCGAAGCTCAGTTTACCCCATTAGTAATCTGGCTCAGACCGAAGACGGGCACAATTGTGTAATGTTTATGAGTGGTGTTTACGTAAAATCTCACGTGTGCAGCGTGGACAGTTGATAACTGGACGAACTCGGAAAATTCTCTCCTAAATTCATTTCCAAGTCTGATATTCATCATGCCCGAAGGACCAGAGCTTCACCTTGCAAGTCGGTTTGTGAACAGAGTTTGCAGTGGCCGCGTTTTTACGGGTAAAGTTGTCAAATCGCCAGTCCACAAAAGTGACGAAGTTCCATTCCACGCGCAATCATACATCATCACGGCCGCTTCTCGCGGGAAAGAAATGCAACTTATTCTGTCAGAGATTGAAAACCCTCCGAAGTCAAAAGGCAGAGGCAAAAAGCCCAAAAACCTTGCCAACCTGAAAACAATGAAGATTTTGTTCCGGTTTGGAATGTCAGGAAAGTTTCAGTTCACGACAGTTTCCGAGGTGCATAAACATTCTCATCTTCAGTTTTTTACGAACGATGATCCAGCTATGGTTTTGAGTCATGTGGACGTCCGCAGATTTGGAAGATGGGAAGTTGACGCTGGTTGGTCTAAAGTCAGAGGACCCGATCCCATGTTTGAATATCAACTGTTCCGGTAAGCAGCCAAATTTCAATTTTTTTTTAGATTTATTAATTCATTAATTGATTTATTTTAGTTATTTGGCATGTATGGAAATAAACATGGGGAAAGAACGTAGTATGCAGATGCCGCTTTAGCAGCGCGCAGTTGTATACATAGTCAACAAAACTGGAAATGTTTCTCAGTCCCAGATAAATCTTTTCAACATTTTTGCAATGACTGACCTTTACTGAGATGATATATGATGAAAAAAAGTGGCGACAGGTTGCAACATTCTTTCAATAAATGGTTCTTAAACATGGCAAAGTGTTTACATGTGATATGAATAACAAAAACATAAAACATCATTACATTGTTTCCTTTCTAATCAACAGATTAAATTAATTGCCTTTTGGATCAATGCTGCAATTTTAACTTTACAAAACTAGTTTGAAGATATTTTGTTAATTTTCTATTTGTTTAATTGCAGGTCAAATGTAGTGAAGAACATCAAGTCCAGTGCCTTTGATCGACCTATTTGTGAGGTTCTTCTGAATCAGAAATACTTCAATGGAATCGGAAACTACCTCCGAGCCGAAATACTCTACAGGTTCCAATGTCAAAAATCAGTTAACAAAGTTTTATCAATAAAAGCTTGAAGCATGGGCGTCGGCAGGATTTTTTCTAGAGGGGGGCAAAAAATTGTTTTTGCCAAAAAATGCTTGTATTTCTCAACACATTCTCGATTTATCAGTTTTAGAGGGGGGCAGGGACATTTTGCCCCCCCCCCCCAACTCATTTAATTTACACCACTTTGTCTTCGCGCCTCTTTTTCTTCCCTTTTTTTTCTTCCTTTTTTTTTTTTTTTTTTTTTTTTTGCTTTTCCAGGGGGGGGGGGGCAAGTGCCCCCCCTCGCGACGCCCATGGCTTGAAGAACTATTTCTACCTTTGATCGTAGAAAGTAGATATTGATGTTATTAGTAAAAGGAATTAATGTGAAATATGTGGAAGTTTAAAATATTAATTTTTTTCTCCAATTTAGGCTTTCAATAGCACCATTTGAGAAAGCTCGGAATGTGTTGGAAGGGCTGAATGAGGACCCACCAGAGGTCAAGCCAAAGGTGAAAGGTCAAGAGGTCAAGGTCAAAGTTGAAGATCCTAAAGTCGACATACTTCATCTGTGTCACACGGTTCCACTGGAAGTGGTAAACTTAGGTAAGAATGTGTTGGTGTCTGGCGGGGATTAATTTTTAACTAAATCCCCAAAAGTTGTCCAGTTTTCAAATCAAGTCGCAATTAGGTAACAAATGAATTTGGACAAAGGCTTTTCTTTGGCTCAGTTCATCCTCTATGGAGCGCTGCGGTTCAATGGTTATGGTGCTTGACTCACTGCCGTGGTACTTGGGTTGGAACCCTGACAAGGAACATGTGCTTGTGTTCTTGGGCAAGACACTTTACTACAATTGCCTCTCTCCATCCAGGAGTATAAATGGGTACCTGTGAAGGTAGAGACCAGAATGCACTGATCTCGAGCTGCTGTAAAAACTGGTCTCATGGTCTGATGAACAGGGGTAATAATTGTGAAGCGCTTTGAGACCTT
Source organism: Patiria miniata (assembly GCF_015706575.1). NCBI lineage: Eukaryota > Metazoa > Echinodermata > Asteroidea > Valvatida > Asterinidae > Patiria > Patiria miniata. The sequence continues at coordinate 8,876,135 of NW_024037048.1, forward strand.
TGGTATAAAGCGCTATATAAGCCCCACATTATTATTTTTATTATTATTTTGAATGGACTTGTGATTAACGTGTGATTGGACTTGTGAAAGACTTAACTAACACTATTTATTTGTTTGTTTGAAGTGATATACTAATTACGTAATATTTCTTTCTCATTGATGATTTTTGTTTCAGGAGGAGGGGGCTACGATCCAGAAGGGAAATCCGCAGATTATTCCAAGTTTAACGCCTGGTTGCAATGCTACTATCAACCTGATATGAATAACCTCGTCGATCACAATAAGAGAACGATCTGGTTCAAAGGACCTGTTGGGCCTATGGCTCCAAAAGGTAAGAACACAGTTTGCAAAAATCGTCATTTTTATTTCTTTCCATTGATAGTGTTGCATGAAATGGATCGCAAGACAATCACAAGTCAATTGTCAAGTCCAGTCACAAGTAACAGGGGATGATCAGTAACAAAGGAATGCCTTTGTCTGAGTTCATTTGAATAGCTTGTGAGTTGACTTGGGACTAGAGGACTTGTGATGGACTTGTGATGACTTTGGATGACTTGTGATGGCTTGTGATGGACTTGTGATGTCTTGTGATGGACTTGTGATGACTTGTGATGGACTTGTGATGGACTTGTGATGGACTTGTGATTGACCTGTGATGACTTGTGATGGACTTGTGATGACTTGTGAGGACTTGTGATGGACTTGTGATGGACTTGTGAGGACTTGTGATGGACTTGTGATGGACTTGTGATGGACTTGTGATGAACTTGTGAGGAACTTGTGATTGACTTGTGATGGACTTGTGAGGACTTGTGTTGGACTTGTGAGGTCTTGTGATGGACTTGTGATGGACTTGTGATGACTTGTGATGGACTTGTGATGGACTTGTGATTGACTTGTGATGGACTTGTGATGACTTGTGATGAACTTGTGATGACTTGTGTTGGACTTGTGATGGACTTGTGATGGACTTGTGATGGACTTGTGAGGACTTGTGATGGACTTGTAGATGTAGGACTGATGATCCAATACAAGTGTTACATGTACTGTCACTTTGTTTGTACCTTTGTTATGGAAATGCCTCTTTTGTTTTAATTACAGAAAGCAAATCAAGAAGTCCAGTTAAGAAGCGAAAGAAGAAAGAAACTGCTTCAGCCAACGATGAGGAATCCCCCAAGAAGGTTCGTATCAATAAGACAATCTTCAATTTTATTGTTATTTGATCTGGTGAGTGTATAATTATGTGATTACAATGTTATAAGGACATAGGGAAAGATAACTCTCCAAGTTATGTTTCTTAATGAAGAACAACTATTCTTAAAGGGAATATACAACATTTGCAAGCATCAAAATATCAAAGTACCAAAATATTGTGAAATACCTTGCTTGACTGTAAATGAATAATAGTCTCAAGCATCCTGTGAAATCATGGCACCTGGTGTGCTGTCATTTTCAAGAAAAGTGGAATTTTTGTATCACTTTCCAATGACGGTCGACTGACCATTGCTGGAAAAAAAACTGACTTTTTCAAATACTGCCCTCAATTTACAAAATGTAGTTATTCCACATTTTGTTGGCAATCGGTAACACATCCATGAACAAGCACAAGCCTTCTAGTCTGGTTCCCTGGCCTGACAGTCTATTAACTGCTCTGTTTCGTTTAAAGTAGGGTCAGGGAACCAGACTACAAGAACAGCACTTTTTCTTGGTTTTTCCAGCATTTATGAACACATAACTGTAAACAGATCAGTGTGTCAATTTTTGCTATAAAATACTAACCCCCAAATCCATCCATTTTGGAAATTACAGCAAAAGCAAATGTTGTACGTGTACATTCCCTTCAATCTAACATTTTTAGGTATTATAGTCTATGGTACGTTTTATGCAGTATCAATAAGTATAATCTTTTTGCTTTTTTTCTCAGAAAGCTAAGGCAGAAGAGAAAGCTAAAGTAAACACTGAAAATAAAAAGAAATCACCACGCAAGAGGCCAGCCAAAACTCAGGTATCAACACCTTCAAGAAAGTCATCCAAGAAAACAAGTGTCAATGCCAAGAAAGTTGAGAATACGCCAAGACAGGCCAAGACACAGATACCAGATGCTCATGAGGTCAAAGGTTATGCCACAAGGTCAAAGGTCACTGTCAATGGTAAGTCTGCCAGTACTGTTATTTATGAAGGGACTCTGCCAAATATATTCCTTTGTGAACGGCCAATGTAATTGGTTTTCTTTAAATAATTGGTAATTTTTATGTTTATTTCTTAGGCATGATGAAGAGTAAAACACCAAAGAAGAAGACAGCAAAACATCGATAGGAATCTATCGTAGCTGCTTAGAGACAAGTATCACGCATAGTGCTTAAAGAATTCAACTTTTTTGTCATGGAGGCCTAGTCAAAAATTAAACCAGTTTCTCATTCCCGTCCACTTGCTTTTTCCTGCCGCCTCCTTTTTTAACCTTTTTTTTTTTAAAGGGAAAATACAACATTTGCAAACATCAAAAAATAAAACTACCAAATCATTTTGAAATACCTTGCTGGACTGTTAGTGAATGACAGTGTAAAGCATCCTGTAAAATCATGGCACCTGGTATACTGTCATTTTCAAGAAAAGTGGTATTTTTGTATCAATTTCCAACGCTGGTCGGCCGACCAGCGTTGGAAAAAACTGGCTTTTTTTCAAATACTGTCCCCAATTGACCATCGCACTTGTTTGCAATCGATTACACACCTATGAACGGGTACAAGCCAGCTAGACTGGTTCCCTGACCTTACAATTCCCCAATGTATGTAAACTGCTCTGTTTCTTCTTATATGGAGTCAGGGAACCAGACTACAGGAAAATGATCGTTTTTCTTGGTTTTTATAGCATTTTCGAACCCAAAACCTCAAAAAAGTCAGTGTACATTGTAACTATATTTGCTATATATTTCCAACCCCCCAATTCCATCCATTTCTGAAAATTACAGCAAAAGCAAATGATGTATATTCCCTTTAATTCATACCTTTGCCATATTTTGTACAAATAATGTTAATATATTGTCTTTTTATTTGTTTCTATCAAATTTGTAGCTTTGTAGAAAGAGATATGACTCCTTCGGACAACAAAAGTTGGTGTAAAAAAATAGACCACTTTTTTTTTGGGGGGGGGAATCCTTTGTTATTTAAAAAAGCCAGACGAGAAACTATTTTACTTTTTACTCGGCCTAATGGATGTTTTGCACAAGCCCGGAAAATCTAGTCGGGATTGCAAAGCCAAACGTAGTTTTAAGACTTCATTATGTAAATCAAGTTTGCTTTGTTTTTTTTTCATTGATTTTTTTAATGTTTATTATCAGAACAGCTTAATCAATTTTCATTCTGCCTTTTAAGTTCGATAATAATAGTAGTGTGTATACATATATTTAAACCCACATGTTTTCCCCCCCAAAAAATATACAAGTACTTTCAATCTTAATTAATATTAAAGTCTTATATTATCTTGTAATTTTCGACCATTTCAACGAACTGCCCATCCCATATCAATACATATAACTTGCTGATAATACAATAATGTTCTAAACCTCATTCAGACTGGAAGTGAGTCTAGTCGAATCATGGCCAGGTTTAAAAATACATACTTTAACTAAATACTTTCTTGTTCAGCAATTAAAACTAAACACTTGCAGAAAACATCATTTAATGAGTTTAACTTTATAACCAACAACGCCATCACGATACTTTTTACCTTATATACACATCAGACATAAATATATTTTAAAAGGGAATGTAACGAGTTTAGTCTAGTCTAAAGTGAGTGGTGTAGTGTTTTATACAATGCTTGACCAAATCCCCATCATCTGATTGGTCGGTCGTTGATCACATTTTTTTTGGGGGGGGGGGAATAATTCGCGGTCTCCGCGCGGTCCACCAATTGTGACTCTGACCAATCAGATGACAAGGATTTATTCGGGCATCTGAATGTACAAGTATCACATTCGTGCAATGAAAGCAATAGTTTCATTGGGCGACAGATGGAACGTTCCATTCCACTCAGCTTCGCCTCTGGAACATTCCATCTGTCACCTTATGAAATTATTCTTACAATGGACCGATCCAGTAAGTCCCGCCCACTGCGCACCTGGGAAAATTAACAAGTGCTCCTAGTACTTTCTCCAATGCCACACTGCATTTTCCTGCCGCGCGCATCATACGCGCGTGCGCGCATGTTGGACTTTTGTGCACGCACGTCGGACTTAAATCACGGCTGTGATTGGTCAGACCACCATGGGGATGGGGCGATGCTTACTGGATCGGTCCATTATTGCACTGTCGACTACTGTGTACAGGCCGGCCCGAGTTACTTTCAATAATTGAAGAACAAATTCCCTTTGCAAATGATTTCGAACTTGTACTAATCCATTGGAGCTTTCTGTTTCAATTCACGCTACAACACTTCGAGTTAGGCGCTTGACTTTGAAAACCCCAATGAATGTGTTGAGTCACCGTTAAATAATGGACGCAGAAGTTCACTCAAAAACCTTTTTTCCATGTCGCAAGAGTTACTTAGTAATTATTTTTCACTCGATGACTCCAACTCGAACGAGGGCAAACAGAGACAATATATGTCAAAAATCCAAAGAGTTATAAATATAGTTGTTAATGCTGAACCTACCAAAAAAGTACATTTCCTGTTTTATCTTTTGGAGGAAAAATTGTCTCTCAGTAATTAAAATTCAGGTGCATGGTCGACGGACGATCGTCTGGCATATATAAAGAGACTTTTAAAACGGTGATCGCTTTTGACACAGTGGTGAAACATTATTCTTTATATATCAATTCGAAAATATTAATTGCCTATTTCAAAAGTTTCGTAATCATCTGCATCTAGATCTTGTGTCGCGGTGGCGATAGCTGTAGCGCCCTCTGTTGGCAGATAATCCGTGTACTCATTCTCGTTATTCAAATGATGGTTTTTACCGATACCAGTTAGATCCAAATATTCATGATGACTGTTGGAATCAAGATCTGTGTATATGTAGTTCTTATTGGAGTGGGAACTATGAGTTGAAGAGGGTGTAGATGGGTAGTCGTAGTGAGCAAGACGGGGTGGTAGAGGTGAAGGCGTGGCGGGAACTCCACCCTCCTCTCTGGGGGAGGATCTGGACTTGGCGGCGTCCTTTGAGCTTTTCGAGACCGGTGTGTTCTTGCGTTTGTGTTGAATGTACTTCCAAATAATCCCCAGCAAAATCATAACTACGATCACTACGAGGATCGGGATAATAACAGCTGGTACATTGAACATGTCGTTCGGCATGTTTGTTGTGTTACTGCCATTGATTTTCAGTATTGCTGATGATACATCGCCTGTGAGTCCTGATGCGATTTGAGCCAAGCAGGTCACATTCAGTGCGTCATCTTCTTTCTGTAAGTCTTTTATCCGTAGCACTCTTCCATCGTTCTTTAACTCGAATCTGTTCAAGGGGAGCTCTGGGTGTGTCCTCCACTGGTATGCCGTTATGGCCGGGATACCCGTTCCATTGCAACTGAAGATGACATCACTGTTTTCTTGAACTCGTACTTCGCCTGACGGTTCAATCCACGATGACGGCAGTATACGCAGCGGCATCATGGAGCATTCTCCCCCGACTGTGCGTCCAAGTTCCCCCAGTTGAGGATACTGCAATCTACAGGTGAATTCCACTCCATTGTCTTCAGGATGAAGATAGAGACTCATCATTGATTGGTCTCTTTGTGGCTCACTGATGACGTCATCGGGAGACTCCCTGTACCAGATCAGTTCTGGTGTTAACGAACCTTCAAAGTCGTGGTCTGTGTTTCGTAGGCACGTGAGGTTAACTAAATTACCATTTTCAGTGTTCTGTGCCGGTGCCGCGGACAACATGCATCTCGGTATGGAACTGCTATTACCAAGTTTATTGGGATGCACTGTTAGTGTAGCTGTTGCAATATGGTCTTGATTGCGAAAGGAAACGTCGGAGTAAATGCTGTATGTACCGGAATCGGTTACTTTCACATCGTTCATCTGTAGTGAGGAGTTATAATTGAAAATGTTGCCGATGATTTTGTATCTAGTCTGCCTGTCTTGCTCAATGTCGCTGCTGATGAAACTATTCAAGCTGATGACTTCAGCAGTTTCATGTCTGTACCAATACACAAAGCTTGGACTAAGGCCATGGAATATGCAGTCTAATGTGACCGTAACGCCTTCAGTAACGCTAGTGTTTTTGGGTCCTTTTTGCAAGGTAACCACGAGTCCAGTTGTCTGTAAGGCGCAACACCAACACATCAGACAGATGAAGATGAGTTTATGCATCGTGCTACTTGAGGAATAAAGTTTGAGAAAACGTTTGGATTGATCAGTTCTGCTGCACCAGTTTTTGGCTACTGTTGTGGATATCTGCCAAATATTGCCTATTATATACCCCGATCCCGACTGGCACTCCCTGTATGGATTGAACCATGATAGGGCACAGGACATCCTGTGAAGAAACAAAGTACAAGTTTTTTTCAACGGATATTAGCAGGACGATGGCTATGAGGTGCGGCAGAGAAGAATGGTCGATCCATGATCAGGAAGCACCAAGTGAGCTCTGACGTGAGTGTTTGTTGACATAAACTTGACATGGAAACCTGCAGATCATTCTGATGAATGTCGCCAAAGCTAATTCAGTGCCGACCGCGCCGGGGTGGTGTTGGATAATCGTACTGGTCTTCGTAGTTTGATGGACCGGGATGACACAGACTTGGACCGGAGGATGGTCCTTAGGAAGCGGGGGTGGAAGCCCAGAGTAAGGGGTGGGGTTAACGGGGTATTTACCTCGACGTAGGTCAATAATAATTGTGACATAAGCAAGAATATTTTGTTTGAGTTTGTTTCAGTGCGTAAATTGCCATAGAGTAGGCTGTCAGCCTGAGCAGGTTTCACTCCGTGGTGTGCTCGTCTTGACGCTGTGCGCGGCCCAATATACTTTCCGAAACCTTCTCCTGCTAATTTTACCTGCAGAGGAACACACAAAATAATTTCCAAACACTTTTAATTTGGAGTACAAATGTCCTGCCCTCTTAAGAAAGTTTAAAATTCTCGGCTCCAAAAACTGAGGATTGCGTGTATTTGCGACCCGACGTTTAGTCTTCATATCCACCTTATTATTATGTCTGTTGTTTTGGAACACTACCTTTTTTAACACCACTCGTATCCTCACATCTCACTCCTGCACGTTAAGAAATAGTTCGCGCCCAGTGAGGGCGCAAAAAGTTAGAATTTTTTATGACTGCGATGGCTTCGCCCGTACCCCGCCCTGCAAACAGGGCGGGGTACGAGCGAATGCGAAGGCAAGCGCTATATACTTGAGGGCGCTATTCCCCTTCTTCAGTGGCCGTTTAAATTAAGCAGCATATGCGGATTATAGTCAACTCATTGTCAAGGGTTAGTTTTGAATGCATTCACCTCAGTATTTGTGTGCCTGTTTTAGTCTGTTTATTTTTTTTTGCTGGCACTATCCCGTATAGGCTGTCGCTCATTTTGAAAAGTTAACCCCTGCGCGCTTTAATTGGGAGCGCCTGCATGACGTCAGCGCGTTGAGCTATAATACCGTGTAAAATGTGTAAAGATAGAAAGAAACGCAAGGAAAATGATGTAAAAATCGGATATCTAGAGGAATTTTAATATTTTTGTTACTACGTAACCTTTTTAGATTGCTACCATTTGGTATGCAGAAGCGAATTCAGTGAAAACAATTATTTGATGACAAACACGGTGTAGGCCTACATTAAAGAAAAACAGCCCATCAAAAATAAATCAAGACGGTCAAACGACTTGAAAGTAATCACAATTATTCTTTTTGGTTAATTTGAAAAAATGTTAATATGAACGTTGTCATGTTGAAATAATACAAAATAATGACATTCTTACGTCTAGACCTATATACAAACCAAATTTGTGAAACTTTTTTGTCTATGACAGAAACATTTTTTTCAGGTATTCTTTTTTATTCCTGCATTTCTCAGAATAGTGAATTCTTATTTTTTTTCTTTTCAAAACTTCCTTAAAAATGTGCCCCCAATTTGTGCGCCCACCATCAAAAGGCGGTTCAATACAAACTTTCAACAATTATAACTCAGGTTTTTAATTTATACCGAATGATGACACACAACAACCCACAGAACTAGGGTTCCCCTGTCTCGTTAGGATACACGCCCAACAAAATCTGGAGTTTTCAATCCTCCAAAAGAATACATTACTTCAATCATAGTCAACGATATCAGCACAATGAATAATGTTTGTCGATATTTTGCGAATGTGAACCTGTACATGTAGGCATTTGGTGTAAATTTTTTATTATCTTTATATTCAATTACTTATAAATGTGAGAAAATAATATAGGGCGTGTGTCCCCGGGGTCAATGTGACGTCATCCCCGGAAGTATGGCCGCGCAAATTTTTTAGTTAAGGTCACGTGACAACGGCTTTGTGAACTCTCCGAAGCAGGTAAACGACACGGCTTTTGTTGCCGAAATTTAAGACATTTTAAACGTGTTTTTCACTTTAAAATCATCTCATTTTTGGTAATCGTCATGTATAGGGTTTGAGGAAGTGTGGATCGCACATTTGCTGGCAGTTTTCGGGTTGGAAAATCAGCAAAAACTGTTTTCTAGCATGGCGTCATCTTTGCGAGACGTAACTGCGTGTTCGTCATGTGCGAGTTGGCCATGTCATGTTATTGTTCGTTGGCAAGCATGCGTCATTTGTATGGCATTACGTGTCCTGCATAGATTTGCGTGTAGCAATATAAATATCGGCATAAAATACTTCCTCAAATTAAGTTCTGATGTAAAATTTCTACTGATGTAAAAGCTTAATATGAGTTAAACCTGTCCTTCAACGACTCAAGAATTGAAGATTGTTCAGTAAAAACAGAAACTGAACACGTTTTTGCACATGTTTTGAGTCGTCAGGTCGTGGAATATAAAGTTTGAGTTTGCGTTGTGTGTCCCATGTGTGTGTGATAAATTCATAACTTGCACCGTTTCTTGAGTAAGACTAGAATTTACATGTATGTCATCATCCAAAAAGAAATTTTGAATTTTGTAACTGAAAATTTTGTTTTAGTGCATCTTAAATTGTCAACTTAGAGGAAAAATGCTCTTGCAGTTGCAGCTGTATGTTTTGAAGTATTTATGGTAAAACTTGTGATAAGTTCTTGTCCCAGAAATCGATGTGAAATATTTTCATGTTGTCACAGTGTAGCCCCCAGAATGTGAAGTATTGAAAATTTATGGATTATCTGAAAAAGTTTTTCCTACAAATATATATTTCTACATGTTCTGCGGTTGAATTTGCGGTTGAAATGTGTGAATTTTTTCACTAAAACTTTATTGTTTGTCAAAGTTTTCAACTTGCAGGGTTGCAAGCAAATGAGTTTTTCTTGCCAATCTAGGGCCTATATTTAGTTTTTTGGGGGGCAAGAATGTTGCATCCTGACACCACTTTTTCATCATATATCATCTCAATGAAGGTCAGTCATTGCAAAAATGTTGAAAAGGCATGGAGAAACATTTCCAATTTTGTTGGAAAATACTTTGAAAATGTTGACTCGCCATAGACTTTGTCCACCATCGCTGAAGTGGCGTCTGGATAGAACATTCTTTCTTTTTTTTTGCCGAGCATTATTTGTGATAAACGTCAACCTTGGAACACACATGACGTCATGACGCTTCATTTTGCTGTCTGTCATCGTTTTAGTACAGTATCTTGACATCGTTATTGCCATTTTCATACAATTACAAAGAGGGGACATTTTACGCTTCGACCCGCAACGTCTGTTTTTGATTTTGGACAATAATAATCGCTTTTTCTTCTCTTTCGATTTGGCAGAAAAAACACAACTACTTGTACATACATTGTTTTGTATATACTGTATATGATGTCCTCTATGGGTTCCACCAGGGGAAACACACGCAGTGGGGGGCGGGACAAACCCGCCTCTAAATCCACGTCACAAACAGCGAGCAAGTCCGGAGCGGGGGATACGCCAGTGATCAAGAAGGTAGGACATTGCGACAGACACTGCTAAGAAACAATAGGCGTCATAATCAAACATCGCTGTCACAATTCATGGACATAAAATATGCAAATAACTAGCGAACAGCGATGTCATTACGTTATGTCACACTGTTATGGATAAACCAATGCATCGATAAGGGATTCCGTAGTTTCCAAGCTTCTCATTGGTTAAAAAGGTCACATGGTGTATTACCACATCATATTCCAATTCTCTGAAATCAACACTGAATGCTTTTTCACTGCACTGAAATTTGTTACTCCCGTACGTGTTATTAGCATTTTTCTCATAGCATACTTTTTAAGGTTTTTCATGCTTTTTTGGGGCCAAATTTCCGTATTTTGGTGAGTATTATGTTACGATTGATGTACTTTTTAGGAATTTAATCATGAAATGCAGAATTTTGTGGGTGAATTTGAAAGTCTTAGTATAATTTGGTGCATAGTTTGACAAGCTCCACTTACATACACAGTGGCAAGACTGATGTGCAAAAACATGACTTGAACACATGGCGAGTTTCGCAACATGACGAGTTTCGCAAATTGTGCATGATCAGGTGACAATTGATAAAATTGCCATTGCGCATGCCCACAACACGATCGAAATATGCTACACCGTCAGAGGGCGACGTTTGTAAGTGGACACTCCCCCTGGCACATGACTTATTTTCATCTAAAGGCCTGCAAAGCCATGATGTCTCTACAATAGGCACTGTGAACACAGTCAAAATAAAGCTTGCAAGTCTTGTCAGATCAAGTTCGCTTTCTATGTCGGTGTCTTGGTACCAGACACCGACTAGTCTAGTCACAGACTCCAGTGTTTGCCTTTACTGAATTCTAACAAGCATAATCCTGTAATATTTTGTGAGTTTTATGGCATTCAAGTGTTCGTTATCTCTTTGGTATTGACATGAGCTTACATTGTTCATGGAGTTCAAAGTCGACTGTGCTTGTATTGTACGGACCACTCTATAAAAGGGTGAACAATAGTCAATATTTAGTATTGGTATGAAATAAACCCTTTCATTACCGCATTGTTTGTTGACTTGCTCTCCCCAGAACCAAATTGTTTGCTCAGTCATGCTGAAATCACTAGAGCATGAAAAGTGGACCACAAGTTGAAAACTCACTTTTTTCAACCCAGATTTTCACTGCCAAGGAGTGAACAAAACCAAAAGTGTTAATTGTAAAGTTTGTTCCTTGAACCTTACTCTTTTATGTGATGTAAAAATAAGGGCCGTAAGTGCAAAAATAAGAAAGTTACGCCTGTTTTTGATCTGATCTCAATTGTCAAACTGCAAGCCATTTCACTACATGACCAAATGGCACTCAGTACCTCATATTGTGCATGGATACTTCTGAAGCACTTTTTTTGTGGTAATGGTAACACTATGAATAAACTACACCATTAGAACGATCCGAAAACACTCTTTCAGCTGGTATATGGTGATGGATGGCCCTCCAAACACACAAACTTGGACATGCTGGAATTCTTTGCCAGTGTAGTTGAGACGTGATTTTCTAAACATTCCTTCATTTATTTGCTGTACAGGCTACACCTGACCAAATACGTCTTGCCCAGATGTTTTCCGACAGTTCCAGCAACAACAAAATGGACGAAAAACTGGTGGAAAAAATCAAACAGGTACGAAAAACATGTTTACTGTCATTAATAGAGCAAAGAGAATCTCCTTCATTTAAGTAACCTTAACTCCCAAGACTTTTTCTTTGAAATTTTTTCATAATCTTCCTCTGTGCCAAAAGCTACGGCATGTTTTCCATACTTAAACTGTAAACGGACATTAAGCTACATGTAGAGTACTAGTGGCTGGGCTGTACCTTCCTCAATCCTACAAAATCCTCCACTGTGTATGAACCCAATGGCATACTCTTTTTGTATCTACCAAGTTTCAAGAAGCATCAGTCCTACAAAATCCTCACAAACTTCGTCTGGTGAACTTAAAAACCATCGTTTAGGATTAGGTTAATTGAGGACTTGCTCAAATGATTAGAATTGTAGAGAGGTTTTCTGTTCAGTTTATGACAGGTGTATAGATAATTGATTGAGTTGCTAATTCACTTGTATGATTGGCAGGTGTATGATGTTACTCACAAAAGTGAAGATGAGATCATGGTAGCACTGTATGACTGTCAGGAAGATCCCGAGAGAGCTATCAACCTTCTTCTGGAAAGAGTTGACGGAGATCAGGTAAGTTACTAAAGACTAGTGAAATTCAAACCAAATAAAAAAAAAAAAATATCAGAGTTAAATCCCACCACTAGTTGAGGAGCGTGGCCTAGTGGTTAGAGTTTGTAACTCATGATCAGAGGGCCAGGGGTTCAGATCCAGCTGCTGCCCATATGTTGTGTCCTTGGGCAAGCCACTTTACCCCACTTGCCTCTCTCCCCCCACGAGTATAAATGGGTACCAGCATTAGCTGGGGAGTAACCTGCGATGGACTAGCATCCCATCCAAGGGGAATTCTCAGTCTCCTGGCCATATGTTGTGTCCTTGGGCAAGCCACTTTACCCCACTTGCCTCTCTCCACCCATGAGTATAAATGGGTACCGGCATTAGCTGGGGAGTAACCTGCGGTGGACTCGCATCCCATCCATGGGGAGTAGAGATACTCTCAGTCGTTTCATGCTACTGAGGCTATGGACCTCATCCCCTAACTCTAACGACTCGTAAACTTGTTCAAGATGAAAATCGATTCCTTGATGGCTCTCTGGGTCAAGACGCTCAGCTGGTCACTTGTAAGTTTAAGATATTCTCAGTCGTTTCATGCTACTGAAACCGGAGACACTTGCCTGCCTGATGGGCCACATTGTCTTGCGACAGACTTTACTTACTACTTACTAGTTGATGATGATTTACTTAGGCTGAGAACACAAATGTTTCCCTGAGAATAGGTAAAAGTGAAGCATCTTTTTCATGTTTTTCCTGCCTCCTGTTATTTTTCCAGGGCGAATGGGAGACGATCAGCAGCAAGAAGAAAGTCAAGAGCTCAGGCCCGTCCTCACGAGGAAGTAACAGTACGTCCGATAACACATCCAGCAGCAAGGAGGGAAGAGGCGAGAAGGAAGGAAGTGGTCGAGAGAAAGGAGGCAGGGAGAAAGAGCCCAGGGAGAGGGATAATAAGGAGCGAGATGGGAACTACCGTGGGCGTGGTCGAGGGGGGAGGGCTCAGCTACCGCCGAGAATGACCAAAGGTTAGTGTAAGATAATCCGGAAAAAGATCAAAACTATCAATGACCCTGAAAGTTGTGCTAAGCATTGCGAAAATTATGTGCCAGCATGCATGTGTTATATGCAGAGATTTGGGTTAAAACGAACATTAAAGAGGTTGTGGAATGCTCGAAGACATTTCTGTCATTTGCTGGGGGCAGCAAACAAAACGTAGTAAATCGTGACGTAATAAACAGGACTCCCGTTGCAGCGTAGTATAAACGAGTCCTGTTTATTACATCACGATTTACTATGATTTGTTTGATGCGCCGAACAACGACTTTTACACAAATTGCACGTTCGAGTCGAAACAGGACCTGAAAAACAGCTCTCAAAAGTACCTTTTGTACTCATTTCATGACAGACACAATAGTCGTTTTTATTTCATCACACCTTAGGCTACATATACCCGAAAAATGACGGAAATGTCTTTGAGCATTCCACAACCTCTTTAAACATATGAACATTATCCCTATTCATCCGAAATCCTGCTGCCGGTTTTGGATGATTTTAGAGGATTGAGGATGAATGGCAAAGATGTATCGCTTTTTTTGTGGAGGATGCATTACGTCAAGCCAGTAGGCCATATCCTGCATTGGTTATGTTCAGCCATGCATAAATCAGCCCTGTGTTTTTTCCTCGCATTTCATCCGCACTGCTTCTAAACGCCATTCGCACTGCCTCAAACCATAGCAGTAATTGGCAGAGGATTTTTGAGGATTGAGGCAGTGGTCACCCTGCACAGACTAAATTTTAAGAAATTACAGATGATTTTGGAGGATTAAGGCTGAATCCGATTTTTTCTTGGTGGCAATTGGAGGATTTTGCAGGACTGAGGTTGCATCCTAGCCAGATGGCTTTTTGTTAGGATGCAATCTCAATCCTGCAAAATCCTCCAACTACCTCCATGTAAAAATTGCATACAGCCTCAATCCTGCAAAATCATCTGTTATTTCTTGAGTGTGGTCCTTGGAGGGGTGACCACTGCCTCAATCCTACAAAATCCTCCGGCAATCACTGTCAATATGTTGAGGCAGAGCCAGTGACATCCTTGAGCAGTGTGGAGGATTTTAAGTATAATATAGGTCTAAATTTATGCACGGCTGAGCAAAAGCAACACAAGGTTCAGCCCAAAACCTTGCCACATTGCATCCAAAATCAGCTACACGTTTTTGCCATATAGCCTCAATCCAGCAAAATCCTCATTTTGCAAAAAGAATTTTGAAGGATTTGGATTAAAAAATATAAACGAGATGCTTATAAAATATTAACAAAAATATCTAAAAATTATAAGAACTGGCACGTCAAAATTGATAAACAGCAATAAAAAATATTTTTATATGAGATTATTTTACATCATATTAGAATCAGTAGGCTTGTTTGATTTTGTGAGTAGTATCACCCAAGAATTATCAGAAGGAATTAAGAAATGTAAACAAATTTCTGATGATGTTTTGATTGGTCTTTGTAGGACGAGGACGTGACGCAGATTCCTCCAGCAGGGACCGGGATAGAAACGATCAGAGTAACAAATGGGAAGGAGGTGAATCTGGCAGGGGTCGCGGTCGCAAGGCGCATGGTAAGACTCGCATCAGCTTCCAATGATAATATTATAAATACTTAGCCTTTTAACCCTAACTCCCTAGGCTTTTTGCTAGGATGTAGCCTCAATCCTGCAAATTCCTCCATTATTTCTTGAATATGGTCCGTGGAGGGGTGACCGCTGCCTGAATCCTGCAAAATCCTGCGGCAGTGACTGTCAATATGTTGAGGCTTGGCCAGTGACATCCTGGAGCAGTACAGAGGATTTCAAGCATAATCCAGGCCTATATTTATGCATGGCTGAGCAAAAACAACACAAGGTCCGGCCCAAGACCTCGACAAAGTGCATCCTACGAAATCAGTAACACACTTTTGCCATGTAACCTCAATCCTGCAAATTCCTCCACTTTGGCAAAGAGGATTTTGAAGGATTCAGGGCGGTTAGGGTTAATGATGAAGATCATGTGGTAAGATGTGGTCCGTATCTACACTTTGCTGTGGATTAAAAAATGCTTTACGTTTTTCCTTTGAAATACTTTCAACAGATCAAACGAACGGTCCGTCAAGACGTGGAAGAGGCCCGAGATCCTACACGAATGCTAAATTTGGGTAAGGTTTCATTTTTTTCCCTCATTTTAATTTTAAACCTTTATCCGCAACATTTGTCTCACTAGTTTGTTTTTCAGTCCATTAGAAGAAGCATATATGCAACTTAAAGGGAATATACAACATTTGCAAACATCGAAAAATAAAACTACCAAGTTTTTACGAAATACCTTACTAGGATGTTGGTAAATGACAGTCTCAAGCATCTTGTAAAATTATGGCACCTGGTGTGAAGTCATTTTCAAGAAAATGGTATTTTTGTAAACATTTCCAACGGTGGTCGGCCGACCAGCGTTGGAAAAACCTAACTATTTTTCAACTACTGCTCCAAATTTACCATTTTTTCACTCCAAATTTTGTTTGCTATTGGTTACATGTTCATGAACGGGTGCAGGCCAGCTAGACTGGTTCCCTTGCCTTACAATTTTCCATCATCTATAAATTGATCTATTTTATCTTTTGTGGAGTCAGGGAGCCAGACTACTTGAACATTTTTGTTTTTCTTGGTTTTTCCAACCTTTTCGAACACAAAACTTCAAACATGTCAGTGTAACAATATTTGATCTATTTACCTCTCAAATAGTTCATTTCTGAAAATTACAGCAAAAGCCAATGATGTACATTCCCTTTAAGAATTCATTTCTAAGGGAATAAATGTGTTCTTGGCTGGTTTTAAACACGCTGTTTTTAGACCGGTTGGAGTCTGGATTGCTTGGGTAATTATCAGCACCCAGACTCCTACCGGTCTTAAACATAATGTTTAATACCAGCCAAGCTCATATTTATTCCCATTCATAAATACCTTTTCGGTCAAATAATCAAAACTTTTTGGTCCAAAAGTCAAAACCAGTCCAAAATTACAAATTTTACCTCATTTTTTTCGGGACACCCCTCTAGCTATAATATGGTATGTCCAGTCTTGTGAGTGTCGTAAACAACTCCTTATATGGAGATTGGCGTGCGTACTGCGGGGTGTGGTGCACAATGCAGCCGCTGTGCCAGTGTATTGTGAATTTAGCACAATGAAAAATTCTGACTCACTGGTAGTATTGCGCATGCTTACGTGAGGATTGTGAACGTTCAACCAATTTTTACTATCACTTAATTTTTGATATTTATGCAAGTCGGTTTTTAATTTGAATGAACAGGACATTTGAGCAGACAGATGCGTTCAAGCCAGGAGACAATGTGTGGACAAACCCACCAGATACCAACAATGACAGCAGTAAGTTTGTCTTCATTTTACTGAACACTTGCAACTGTTAATCTTTAGACTACGTTGCTTCTTTCCGTTCCAAGTATCTTATTTTCCATGTACTGACTGAGCCGTTATGTTTTCCCAATCATTGCAGTGGGTGATTTCACCGTGTCGGCCTGGGATGGAAGTGCTGCGGCCACTGACAGCTGGACGGCAGATGATTGGAGCGGAGATGTAAGATAGATTCCTTTTCTTTATATCATTCCATAAAATTTCTTATATAAAATTTTAAGAAATAAAATTGTTTTTGAGGAACTTGATTATGTTGTAGTTTGCTTTGAAAAATAGTTTAAAAAGGGAATAGTTCTCTGCATTTTTTAAGTATTTTAAATACTTGACAAATTTCTTTTTTAGAAAACATCCATTTCCAGAAGCATATGTTTGATTTGATATTAGTGCTGAAACTGATCCTCCAGGTTTGGTTCGGTTCGGTTGTTAGGGCCAATGATTTTCCGCGATCGTGGAAAATGGACGGAATTCGCGGAATCTGCTCCTCGAAACTGAAAACGGAATTTGAATCTGAAGAAAATAACTTCTGCAATTTTATTGATAAAAAACATAATTTCGTTAAATTTATTGAGTACAAAATGAATTATTGATGATTGATTGAACAGACGAGCCATACAACAAATGAGCAGTGTTTATATCACGATTTTGGGGGGACAAAAACGTTCAAGATCAGAGCAATAAATGTTGCGAGATCACTACCGTAGTACGCGTAGTCGTGGGAGTGACAGTCCCGACGCATGCTGTAGCTGTCGGTCAGCGCAACGGTGAAAATCATCACACTCATGGCACGCTCTCGCGGGTCTCTTTTGCTCCATCGGCAGGTTTATTTTTCTCTCTTCAATCAATCAACCATTCGTATAACATCTAACTTTGGCTCTATTGAAATGCATGTTGTGCTAAGGTCCAAAATCTACCGTGTTTTCTTATTCCTCCATGCGTAAACTATCCTATTTTGTCGCTAACGTTAGCCCGAAAACAAAATGGCGGACATGAATTTCGCTTCAGCCAGCTGATGTGTGTGACGTCATGGGATTGGCCTGTACGGCTATTGCATGTTTCTTGCGTGTGTGGCAGTGGCAGTGCAGTATACGACTTGACTGTGGTGAAGTTAAATACTATGTCTGTGCATTGATCGGCCGTTGATAAAATAGAAATCTTTTGGGGGCAGTTTTCCAGCGCTCCAACCAAACGACTATTTCATTATCGTCTTGGAATCATTTGCTGTGTACATGGTATATATGTTTAAATGCCTTTTTATGTATTGAATAAATGTGAAACGGAATTTTTCAGCCTGAAACGGAATTCAGGATTTTTGAAAACGGAATTTGCACTTTTCTGAAACGGAAAATCATTGGCCCTAGGTTGTGGTTTGGATTTTTTCCCCCCGAACATCGGTTCGGTTCAGGCTCGGAAGTACATGTGCAATGTACATGAAAAACATACATACATGTACATATGTGCGTTTGCCGGATTGCGCCATAAGTTGGCTTTGCTTTTATAAGTCGCCATTTCACTCAAGTCGACGTGTTACTCTCAGTTCCCTTCAAAAAGCGCAACGAAATCCTTTGTGTAAATCGGCATTTAGAAATTCACGCATTGGCATCGACTTCCTGCACTATAGTTACGGTAAAATACATGAACATGTGCCACCACAGCGCGCCCAATCAAAAAGGGATTTCCCCAATACATGCAATACCGCACGGTGAGCAATACCAGTAATTTTGACCTTTCATAGCAAGCATTAGCATTTCTAGCGCTATCAAAATATAAAACTTGCCGAACTTCCGAACCGACCATTTCGGTACGGTTCGGTTCGGAAGGTCATGTTCGACTTTTTAAATTGTTTTAGTAATTGTAACTTAATTGTTTTGTTTTTGTCCTGGTTGTAGCTGGCAGAAAGCAAGGTGTTTACGCCAAGCTCAAACCAACCAACACCAAACGCCGTCAATTCTGCCGAGTCGGCCGCAGTCCCTGAGCAGTCGCCGCTCTCAACCAACACGTCAATGCCACCATCTATGCCATCCTCTATGTCCTCAATGGCGCCCTCTATGCCCGCGACTATGTCCTCTATGGCGCCCTCTATGGGCCAGTCTATGGCAGTGCAATCGTCCATCGGGCAGCAGCAGCAGTCTTCTATGCAGACCAACATGCAACAATCTAGTGGGATGTCTGCAATGCAACAAAGGCAAGTCCAACTCAGTTTGTGTCTTCAGCTTTTGTGAATTTGTGACGTGTCGTTTGTTTAAAGGGAATATACATCATTTGCTTTTGCTGTAATTTTCAGAAATGGATGGAATTGGGGGGTTGGAAATATATAGCAAATATAGTTACACTGACTTTTTTGAGGTTTTGGGTTCGAAAATGCTATAAATACCAAGAAAAACAATCATTTTCCTGTAGTCTGGTTCCCTGACTCCTTTTAAGAAGAAACAGAGCAGTTTACATACATTGGGGAATTGTAAGGTCAGGGAACCAGTCTAGCTGGCTTGTACCCGTTCATAGGTGTGTAATCGATTGCAAACAAGTGCGATGGTCAACTGGGGCCAGTATTTGAAAAAAAGCCAATTTTTTCTAACGCTGATCGGCTGATCAGCGTTGGAAATTGATACAAAAATACCATTTTTCTTGAAAATGACTATACCAGGTGCTATGATTTTACAGGATGCTTTACACTGTCATTCACTAACAGTCCAGCAAGGTATTTCAAAATGATTTGGTAGTTTTATTTTTTGATGTTTGCAAATGTTATATCTTCCCTTTAATCCTAACCCACCAGAGTATTTTGGCTAGAAACCCTTCCAAACGCAGCAACATGCAACACTTGTCTAAATGACAAGCCTGCCCAGTGTAGCAAGATCCATCAGGTCAAAAGTCTCAAGGCCACACTGCCTCAGAGTCTGTGGTCACCGGATGCAGCAGGATACAACTGTGGCATTGTTCAAGGGACTAGCTCTCATTGTCTCAGAAGTGGCCGTTCATGCACTGGTGTTGGTAGCTGAATGCATCAAGTGCACCAGACTTTTCCACCTGATGCACTGTGTTGCGTCTGGCAGGGTTAGGGTTAATAATTACGAACTGGCCGTATTAAGTTTGCCCTTCAAGAAAAAGGTGTATATATTTGAATAAAAAACCTTGAAAATTCCTTTTCGCAACTCATATTATTTTTTTAATGTGTGTTTAGGGATGTGATGAATAATTACAGTATGGAAGATTCGCGTTCCAGCAACGCTCCGGAGAACTTCACCAGGTAAATTTATCTTTTATCGATTCAGGATTTTGAAAATACAATTCTGACATCCTTGTTTCGTTGATGGAGAAGCATGTCCAGCGTGCTCCTAACATGACCCCTGGTTGACTTCGTCCTTCAATCTAGCCTGCCTGACACTCTAGATATTTGTAACATGTTCTTAATCGTTGCCTTTGTTTCCAGGATTGATCTGGCTGCATTGTTCGCCAAGCCTGCGCAGCATGCTCCTAACGTGACGGCCCAGTTGACTGGTTCTTCCTTGTCGGACCCCCTTGCATCGCAGCGGCAGGCTTCTAGCGTCTTTGGCCAGTTTGGAGACATCAAGGCCCAACCACCCATGCCTGGCAATGATAAGGTCAACTCGGTAGGTCTCCTTGTAGTTGTTCTTTTTTCCTGTATTCCCGATAACATAACCCTAACCGTGTTTAAAAGATCCATGCGATTCATTTTTTCAGCAACACATTTTGTACACTTTTCTGCTCCTAAATGTATGAAAACTTTTTGATATCCCTTTAATTGGCAATTTTGTTATTGAAAAGTGCACTTTTTTGAACGTTTTGAAATTTCTCATGCTTTTCAGGACAACTGAGGGCGCTGTTGCTGTGATGTCATTTCAGGAAGACTCTGTTCAGTTTAGGGGTTTGAACCCAAAATTTGCTCATTGAAAACATTGTGAGAAGTTGCTCATTGGCTTACTGCCATGTACTGACACAACGACGAATCATGAAGGAAAAAAAAATATGACAGCAAAATTTCCTCAATTCTAGCAACTTTTGTGCTAAAAAATAGCTGTAACATCCAAGTTTCTGCCCGGAATGACATCACAGATTTGCTCATGAATAATAATTAGCATAAAAAGCAAAAAGGCACAAAAATATCCTTTAAAATGGCAAAACAAATATTGAAAATAAAGTTAAATGGGACACAAAGGTGCATTTGGAAGGATTGCATTAAACAAAATGACATTGCATGATTGATGGTTAAATTGAAACTTTGATTGTTTTGTTGTAGATTGGCATGCCACCGGGCCAAGGGGCTCCTGGCCAGGAGTCGCCATCCAGCCAACAGACCCAGCAGAGAGCTCAACAACAGACTGCAAAACCGACGAAGAAGAGAATGCCGCCACCATCAACTAAGGTAATATAGACTGCTCAAGAATCAGCCGTAAGCCCCGCCCACAGTGCTTGTAACCACATTTGACTGAGCTATCATGGTCACCTGACCAGAAGTCAGGATTTGGTTGGCCAGTGCGCACTCTTTGATTAAAAGAAACGAAGGGTCCATTAAAGGATAAGATTCTTGAGAGATGTGTCGGTGATTTGCGATTATAACTAGCACTCATGTGAAACAGAAACAGCTTTTGCAAATTCAGGGGAAAAACAAGTTTGGCAGTATGTGTTCCTACGCGCGTATTTTGCAGAACCGTTTTTTTTTTCGTTTTCATGAACTGACACCCACTTGCAAATGAGTGTCAGTTCGTGGTGTCAATGACGACATGATGACCACTCACACGATGAGAAAATGGCGGCCTTCAATTTTGAATCAAATCTGATTCCTTCGTGAATCTGATTGATTCACATAGATATCAAGTCCGATGAAATCGCAGTGTTGGCCGCGGATCCGGTGAAATCAGATGCGAAAAAAGGTGTTTGATTTCATCTGGTCGCCCGGTATACGGTTGGATCGGTTCGAATTTTTAGTGCACACCTCTGTACGATGGCCCGATGATCCAGTGAACCGGTGAAATTCCTCATTTACACACATTAAGCTGGGGTTACGAGCTTGCATCTTCATTGACATTTATTTAATTGCACACTTAATGATCTTCGGTGTTACAGATTCCATTGTCCGCTGTTGAGATGCCCGTTTCAGCGCGAGGCATCGGAGTTTTAGACGTGCAGTTTGGTGCAATGGATCTTAGCATGGAGCAGTCAGTGGACTTTGGTGTTCCTAGTATGCTGTCCGGCGTACCAGTGAGTAGTACGACACTACAGGGATCCGTACCTATGCCGTCATCCGGTCAAATGCCAGCGTCTATGCCTTCATACAGGTAGGGGTCAAGGTTAAAGTAGTCTTAGTAGAAGACTGAATTTTGAATTTGTTCCTTTAAACCTCATACTGTTTGAACAGTCACATACAGTCAAAAATGTCATCTACTTCCCTGCCATGCCTTTAACACAGGCTAGTCACCAACAGTCGGATCATATGTTAAGCAAGCACTCTGACTAGTCAAATGCAGTCAACAGACAAATAGGTGACTGGTAGGCACAGTTGTCTTATCAATCACCAACAGTCAAAGCATAGCTGCATCAAGTTGCATAAACAGTCACAGCCAGTCAATCCTGCTTTATGTAGGCTGGGAGCTCTTAACTGTTGAAAACAGTCACTTGATTGATTTTGACTGAAAGGACAACTTTGCGCAGAATGTATGTTTGCAAACTGCATAGGAAGGCTAATACAGCCAGTTCTCCTAAGTCACTGCTACAGTAGAGAGTGTTATTAACAATATGAGTCAAATAGTCTTGGGAATGTAGGCACTCGAACCTGAAAAAAATCTTAAAGTGTTCCTCAAACTTTCATTTTTAACTCTCAACTGAATTCAGTATTATCATTAATGAAGTACACTTATGTTTGTATGGACTGTACCATTCCAGTATGGGGGAGTCCGCAGCAGTAACAGCAACAAGCCACTTGCCATCGTATCCCAACAAAGTCCAGAATGACAGCTATCCCTCCTCCAGTATGAATGCGTCGCTCCTAGCAAGCAGCACGTCGGCATCGCCAGTCTCGACAACGCTGGAGCAGAGATCAGGCTATGGACAAGTCGCCCCCAAGCAGGTACAAAGAATCTATTGGTTTTTTTTAACTTATTAACCCTAACATCCTAGCATGATTTACTAGGAACCATACCATCCTGGTAAATTCCAACACCATATGGGAAACTGCACACACATATTTCTGACTTTGATTCTGGAGGTGTGCCAACCCAATGTAAAAGACTGTCAGTTTAGGGGTACTGTACCCATCCTGACAGATTCCAACAAAACATACCGTTGGGTTTTGATGGGTTGAGTTCTGTAAGGGTTAATCTGTGTTATGGTCAAAATATGATTTCAAACATCTTCCGGAGTGATATTCCTTAGGGTTTTTCCTCATTTTTGAAATTATTCAAGAATGTCTTTTGTAACGTGAAATTCTTGACGTTTACTGGGTGTTGTTTGTGATAAAAGCTTACATAAAATTAAAGAAATTGTTATTTTTAGAGGTGCCTTTTGAGAAATAGAAACATGTAGAATGAAAGGTATATACAACATTTGCAAACACTTGAAAAAAAAGGACCAAAATATTATGAAATACCTTACTTGACTGTAAGTGAATAATTAATAGTCTCAAGCATCCTGTGAAATCATGGCACCTGGTGTGCTGTCATTTTCAAGGAAAGTGCAATTTTGGTATCAATTTCCAACGACCATAGTTGGGGAAAAAACTGACTTTTTTCAAATACTGCCGCCAAGTTATCAAATTCAGTTAGTCCACATGTTGTTTGTAATCGGTTACGCATCTGTCAACAAATTGGCCTTATGCCATTGAGGCAATGCCTGAGTTGAGATGATGATACTATCGTTATACTGACTTCAATGTTTGAGGACATTTTGATCCATCTGATCAGCCCAGACTAAGCGTCGTATATTGGCTTAGCTTTATTTTTACAAATCATGCACTCATCAATTTTTACGTCAGAATTGTATTGAATTCAATAACGTTTATTTATTTATTTGTTTTAAAAAAAGTTTTCTTCAAATTCTGACCCCAATTTACCAAATTTAGTTAGTCCACATTTTTGTTTGCAATCGGTGACAAATCTGTGGATGGGTGCACGCCAGCTAGTCTGGTTCCCTGACCAGACAATTCCCTGACGTGTTCGAATTGTTCTGTTTTGTCTGAAGTAGGGTCAGGGAACCAGACTACAAGAACACATTTTTTTTTCCTTGGTTTTTCCAGCATCTACGAACACAAAACTTTAAAAAAGTCAGTGTAACAATATTTGCTATAAAATACCAACCCCCAAATCCATCCATTTCTGAAAATTACAGCAAAAGCAAATGTTGTATACTCTTTTTAAACCTCAGGTTTTTGCTTGACTCAAAAAGGCAAGATTATTGTACTCAAACATGGCTGCTTTGTGAAGGATCTGCTATTTTTTCCTTTATTTCATCGTTCTTTATGAGTCGTTCTTGCAAAATGAGACAGAACTGGGCAGAGGTTGAAATGAGGGTTTACAGGTATTAGGAAAGAGAATAAAATGCTCTTTACAATACTGTTTGTTGCACTTCAATCAGACTTTCCGTTGACAAGTTATGACTGTTTCAAGTTTGCATTTATCGACGCATCAAAAAATAAAATACTGAGTAAAATGCCTTTAAAGGGAATATACATCATTTGCTTTTGCTGTAATTTTCAGAAATGGATGGAACTGGGGGGTTGGAAATATAAAGCAAATATAGTTACACTGACTTTTTGGAGGTTTTGGGTTCGAAAATGCTATAAAAAACAAGAAAAACGATCATTTTCCTGTAGTCTGGTTCCCTGACTCCATATAAGAAGAAACAGAGCAGTTTACATACATTGGGGAATTGTAAGGTCACGGAACCAGTCTAGCTGGCTCGTACCCGTTCATAGGTTTGTAATCGATTGCAAACAAGTGCAATGGTCAATTGGGGCCAGTATTTGAAAAAAAAGCCAGTTGTTTCCAACGCTGATCGGCCGATCAGCGTTGGAAATTGATACAAAAATACCACTTTTCTTGAAAATGACAGTATACCAGGTGCCATAATTTTACAGGATGCTTTAGACTGTCATTTACCAACATCCTAGTAAGGTATTTCGCAAAAACTTGGTAGTTTTATTTTTCGATTTTTGCAAATGTTGTATATTCCCTTTAAAGTTTCAAGTTTTGTTGTTGCGAAATAAAAGATGCCAATTGCTTTTCCTTAAAAACACTTTTATTCCATTAATTTTATACTATTGCTTTAAAATGTGTGTAGTGAACATATCAAACATTACAAATATCAATAAGTCTGGACATAAAAAAAAATACTAAAAAACATTTAGTTTCTTGCATTTTTCTCCACTATCGCCTGTGCCAAATTCCGTCATATTTTGCCAGAATGCCGCACACATGTGCCGTGTGCACGTTATGATTTCATGGATTTACGTTTTGGTTCTCGTATGTACTTGTTTTGTTTTGTAGATTGCTCCAGAGCCAATTCCGTTGCCAAATCAGACGCAGGTCGGTGGTTACATGAATGCTCCCAAAACATCGCCAAGCCAGCAACTGGACAGTAAGTTTACTCTTCTCTTTAATTTTCATTACAATTTGAGAGCATTTGTGCAGTGGTACTTTTTGGGACCTAGGTTCACATCCCGTCTGGTCCATCAGTTCAACTGAGTCTTCTGTTTCTATTTGACGTCTTAAATTGCCAAACTCTGACATTTCTGTCTGATTTACTTGTCTTACAGTTTAAAGACTCTATGAAGTTCACTCGTATTTCGAGTACAGTGGAACGCTGCTGTAATAAACATCGCAGGATCCACAGAAATTGTTCGTAATAGCGATCGTTCGGTATAACGATTTAATTAGCCGTCGGTGCCCTGGTACTCACTTTTCAATAAATAGCGCCCTTTAGAACTTCACCCTGCACGCCCTGGTAGTTACTGAAAGACAACTTTGAACATGTGCCGACCATTGAATCATGTAATTACACAGTTTTTGAGCTTACTACCTACATCGATGGGTGGCTTTCCCCTTCTATTCCTTGGGGAAATAATAGCCACTTGTCTCTCTTCTGATGACATTTTTCAAGAACAATGTTCAGTATGTTTTGTACAAAAAAATCAGGAGCCAAGGACGATGTTCCGTATAGGTGTTCCGTATGTTTTCTTCAAAATGACAAAGCAAAGCATGCCAGAATGAATAATTTCACAGAGTTTAGTGTCATTACTATCTTTAACCCTAACTCCCTAGGCATTTTTGCTAGGATGCAACCTCAATCCTGCAAAATCCTCCAACTGCCTTTATGCAAAAATTGCATACTGCCTCAATCCTGCAAAATCCTCCCATTATTTCTTAAATGTGGTCCTTGGAGGGGTGACCACTGCCTCAATCCTGCAAAATACTCCAGCAATCACTGTCAATATGTTTAGGCAGAGCCGGTGACATCCTGGAGCAGTGCGGAGGATTTCTAGCATAATCTATGGCTACATCAATGCACAGCTGAGCATAAACAACACAAGGTCCGGCCCAAGACCTTGACACAGTGCATCCTCCAAAATCAGCCACATATTTTTTGCCATATAGCGTCAATCCATCAAAATCCTCCAGTTTGCAAAGACGATTTTGTAGATTTGGGAAGGTTAGGTTAACATCAAATAAGCTTTTCAACAATAATTTGGCCAGTCACTTTTTGGATAGCTGCAAATGGTCTACCTACCTTTAAGAGAAACTTCACAAAACTTTCAACATTTTCCTGATAATGCTAAGCTCGGCCATTTTGCAGTACTCATGCCTGATTTCAATATGTATCTTCGTTTTTTTTCAAATCCAGATAAGTCGGAGAAACTACCCTCGGGTCCGTACTCACCAAGTATTCCTCTGCAGTTATCGTCCCTGGGTTCACATCCAACCAGTATGGCTAACACGGGAATGTCTCAATCGCCCAGCGGGATGCAATCGAACCTCCACTCACAGATGGGCCTCTCATCACACACCAATCAGCAACTGAGACAGGTGGATAAAAAAAATAGTTTCATGTACATAATATTGGATGGTGTTGAGGAGACACACGAATATATTGTAACGTGATATACTTTTCATTGAAATTTCGTGTTTTTTAGGTAGAAATGTAAGATCCTTTTGTAAATTACCTCTCCCTTTTAAGATTTTAAAATTTGTGAAGAGCTTTGAGACATTTTGTGTAAAGCGCTATATAAATGTCATTATTATTTTGCATGAGCTGTAACAATATTTATGGCGAGAGCAATATTCTTGTATCCCCCGAAAAAACGCCATCCAATATTATATTATTTATATCAGCTTGACTTGATCCGCAAGTAGTACAGGGTGAGTAAAAAAAACCCAAAAACCACCCAAATGTCGGGACTATTGTTTTAGTGAAGTTCATAATGTAGCACTTCCAAAATCTAGGACATGAAAGCCCAATTCATAAGCTTTCTTTTAGTATAAGAATCATTCAAATCACTCATGTACTTTTCAAGTTACGGAATTTTAAACACAACCACCGTTGTAAAGTTCTGTCCATGGATCACAGAAAGGTGTGCCTTAAGCAATACGAAAACAAATCACATAGGGATATGTGTGAATTGTTTTTGTTTTGCTGAAGGAACGCACACCTTTTTTTTGTGATTTGTGATTTTGTTAAAATTGGATTCTTTTGTTTTCTGAAAATAGGTGACATATTCAGGTTTTTATCAAAAAAATTAGTTGGATTAGGCCAAAAAAAAAAAATAAGTCGGTCTCTGGTCAGCGCGCGCGTCGATTTTAATCATGCGCGTCGATCTTTTTTTTTCCAAAATGTTCCGCGGTAGCTCCAACAGCGCCCTCTATTTCCGCACCTCAATTTTTTTTACCAAAGAGCACCAAGGAATGGGAAATTGCACCAAGGCAAATGATCGAAAGCACCAAGGCAAATTGAAGAAGAAAAAAAAAAAAGCTGCGTGGCCGCGTCAATTCCAGAACTTTGGTCTGACCAGAGACCGAATATTTTTTTTTTTTTGGCCTTATGTAAAACTAATTTTTCGAGGGCGTGGAACAAACACTCCTACCTATCCTTTGGCTCCATAAATTTTTGTTCTTGAGAAATGATTGCTTTGAATTTGCTATTCTGAAAAACAAAAAAGCTGTTACCAGAAAACATGCGTAAAACATCGACCGACATTTCAAAATTTCATGTTTATTCCTTTGAAATCATGTAATGATCATACTTTTGCCTGAACAGACACCCAATTCCTATCACGCAACGAGTGCACCAACGACCATCCACTCACCGGCTAGTCTGTCCAGCGGTCTCTCCAGCATGTCGCACGGTGGAGGCTACACGTCTAGCCATAACTCAGGTCTAGCAGGGTCAAATCTGTCCAGTAATCTGGGAACTTCAAACCTCGGTGGTTCGAATCTCTCCGGTTCAAGCCTTGGAGGCACTGGTCTACCGACGTCCAACCTGACGCACTCGACCAGTGGACTATCGTCCGGTATGTCCGGAGGACCGAGTACAATGAGTGGACTACCGTCGGCCGCGCAGCCAGCTGGACTGTCTAGCTCGGTCAGCGGATTGGCCAGTTCTGGTCACATGAGCGGAATGCAAACGACTGTGTCGAATACAATGGCGTCGCAGAGCGGCGTACAGTCAGCGCAGCTAAACAGCAGTAAGATGGGCAGCTTGGACAATCGGATGAATTCTGCTCAGGTCAGTGCATATTTATCTGACCTTTCCTAGACCCATGTCACAAACCTTTCAAGCTTACTTATAAAGTTGATGAAATATCCTACATATGGGCTATTCCATAAGTAAGGGGTACGAAGTATAACATTGCTATATGTATATTTATATCTGGATGCAAAATATTTTCTAAAAATTATTTTTGAAAAATATTTTTATAAATTTGCAGGACTGGTTGATCGTAGTACTTTAAACATGAATTTGTCATTTTCCAACTTCAACATTTTTCATTTTCCAATTTTCTTCTTACATGACGAAAAACATGCTTTACCATGTAACAGGGACACCAACATGTTATGTGTGAAATTGTTGACTTATTTATGCCATATTTCTGTTGTTTTCATTGAAAATGTCTTAAATTCATGTTATATAAAGCAGTGAAGATACTCGTGTCTGTTATGAACATTTTAATTTTCAACGGCAGGCTTAAGAATTATTGCGCAAATAAGTTTCACGTATAACAAATGTCCTTTACAGTGGAAAGCAAAATATCTTTTTGTGCCATATGTCTATTGGCCTTCTTTAAAAATGTCTGAATTCTATATATTGCATAAGCTAATAAATGCCATTTATTATTCCATACAATTCAGAAATTTTCAGATGGATATATTGCACAAAGTAGTAATTATTTCCATATTTAAAGGTCGTGTCCCATTACACGTGAAACCAGTAACTTTTATGTACCATATATCTTAAGTATTTCATTCAAAATGTCTGAATTTATTTAGTATGAAATATACCAATTACTTTATGAAATAATTGAATTTCAATTATTTGTAGTGTAATCGTGCAGATATTTATGACAAAAAAGACAGTGATTTCACGTGTAACGAGGACACCAAATTTGGTGTTCCCATTACACATGAAACAATATTTTTCATCATATATGAAGAAGATATATTTAATTATTACGATTCGTGTTTTGAGTGACAAGGACAAGCCATTACCACATACTGAAACTGCAAAGAGTGCAGAAAATACTTAGTTATGGAAATATCCTTATACTGAGACCCTTGTGTGAATTACTCCAGTCAACATGGCAGCAGTCAAATCACACATATTGTGGATATAAGTTACTAAACAGTTTGCCAGATTTTTATTCAAATTTTGGATGGGAAATGCCTGTCTTTCCTGCACAAGACAGAGATAGTTCAATCTTGGCTGAAATGATGTTACAATACTTTCGTTCTACTGACATAACGTCTGAGGACACATTTAGTTTCTTCTGATCAGCCAATATTATAAGATTAAGTTTACGGTTGCAACATTTAACAAATCTATTTTGCGAGTTTATGAGGTTCCAAAAAGGACCGTGGAAACTGAAAAGGGCCGTGGAAACTCAACGTTTGCGACAGTCTGCTCTGTCCGTCGTCAGGAGACTTACGATGTTATCAAATCTTTTTAGATTTATCTTGCACACTAGAAGACATCTGAATGCTTTGTGTTATTACTCTTATACAGCACACGATGGATCATAATCATCCGTCGTCCAGTAGTTTATCGTCGTCCAGTCTGAGCGGTCATTCCTTGAACACGACGGCCCCACTGACCACCGCCGGGTCATCGTTGGGCTATAACAGCATCAGCGGTATGTCATCTGGAATGACCTCGGTCACTTCAGTGGGATCGTCTGGTATGAAATCATCAATGACATCAAGTAAGTTCATTACGCTCTTCAAATCAGTGGCTATAAAACACAAGATTGGGAAAATTATTTGGTCATTATGTGTTGTGTTTAAGGCTAACGCAGTCAGATATTTCATTACTGCACTCTGTGTTAATATAACCGGAGTGCGCCACATATTCTGGTTCTGCTGCAAAAAAAACCTTTGCAATTTTTGCTAGGATGCAACCTCAATCCTTCAAAATCCTCCAACTGCCTTCGTGTAAAAATTGCATACAGCCTCAATCCTACAAAATCCTCCGTTATTTCTTGAGTGTGGTCCTTGGAGGGGTGACCACTGCCTCAATCCTGCAAAATCCTCCAGCAATCACTGTCAATATGTTGAGGCAGAGCCAGTGACATCCTGGAGCAGTGCGGAGGATTTCAAGTATAATCTAGGCCTAAATGTATGCATGGCTGAGCATAAACAACACAAGGTCCGGCCCAAGACCTTGACACAGTGCATCCTCCAAAATCAGCCACACATTTTGCCATGTAGCCTCAATCCTTCAAAATCCTCCGTTTGGCAAAGAGGATTTGGGAAGGTTGGAGTTACAGGGGCTGCTGACATTAATTTTACTTGGGAATATATTTTGTGCAACTTTCTACTCTTAAATGTATGAAAACTATTTGACATCCAGTTTTAGTTAATTTTATTGAAAAGTGCACTTCTTTAAACATTTAAGATTTCCCATGCTTTTCCTGACAACTGAGGGGTGGTGTTGTGATGTCATTTCAGGAAGACACAGTTCATTTAGGGGTTTTCTGTTCAGATTGTGAACCCCAAATTTGCTCATTGAAAACATTTGAGAAAAGTTGCTCATTGGCTTACTGCCGTGTACTTACAAAACAACAACTCACCAAAGAAAAGAAAATTTACGGCAGCAAAACATTCAAAATTCTGGCAACTTTTGGCGCTGAAATAGCTGTAACATTGAGGTTTCTGCCTGAAATGACATCACACTTTTGCTCATGAATTGGAAATTTACATTATTATAAAAACCAAAAAGGCACAAAAATAGCCTGGAAAATGGCAAAACATGGTTTTGGTGGGGGCTGTGGTCCAGTGGTTACGGTGTTCGACTTGTGTGCCGTGGTACATGGGTTCGAATCCTGACCGTGGGAACATGGTGCTTGTGCTCTTGAGCAAGGCACTTTACCATTATTGCTTCGTCCTTCAGATGGGACGTAAAGCCGTAGGTCCTGTGTGTTGTGTAATGCACGTTAAAGAACCCAGTAACACTTATTGCTAAGAGAAGGGGTTTGCCCCGGTGTTTCTGGCAGTGGCTGCAATATATGTGCTGCAGCACCTTGTAAACCCTTTATAAAGGTGCTACATAATGGGTCTCACATTTTCCCATAAAACTTCATTTACCTTTCTTTAATAATTGACATAATTACCAGTGCCTTGAGTACCTAATTATTGGTAGATATGTGCGCTGTATACGACTGTGGTATTTTTATTATTATTAATTTTTTTTTAAATAAGGTTAAATAAGATACAAAGGTGCAATTTCAGTTAAAGGGAAAATACAACATTTGCAAACATCAAAAAATAAAACTACCAAATCATTTTGAAATACCTTGCTGGACTGTTAGTGAATGACAGTCTAAAGCATCCTGTAAAATCATGGCACCTGGTATACTGTCATTTTCAAGAAAAGTGCTATTTTTGTATCAATTTCCAACGCTGATCGGCCGATCAGCGTTGGAAAAAACTGGCTTTTTTTCAAATACTGGCGCCAATTGACCATCGCACTTGTTTGCAATCGATGACACACCTATGAACGGGTACAAGCCAGCTAGACTGGTTCCCTGACCTTACAATTCCCCAATGTATGTAAACTGCT
The DNA here is from genome assembly GCF_015706575.1 of Patiria miniata. NCBI lineage: Eukaryota > Metazoa > Echinodermata > Asteroidea > Valvatida > Asterinidae > Patiria > Patiria miniata. Next base: position 8,908,117 of record NW_024037048.1, read on the forward strand.
CTGTTTCTTCTTCTATGGAGTCAGGGAACCAGACTACAGGAAAATGATTATTTTTCTTGCTTTTTATTGCATTTTCGAACCCAAACCTCAAAAAAGTCAGTGTAACTATATTTGCTATATATTTCCAACCCCCCAATTCCATCCATTTCTGAAAATTACAGTAAAAGCAAATGATGTATATTCCCTTTTAAGGCATTTTAAAAATAACATTGCATTTAACGGATCAATCTGTTGTGGTGTTGAAATATTTGTCAAACTGACTGTGATGTGACATGGCAACGCCTGGCCTATAACCTTGCTATAACAGTATGGTATGTTGTAGTACTCTGGGTCAATGCCATTCAGCCAATGTCTGGGTTGATATGATGTTTACTTTCGTTCTACTGACGTAGATGTCTGAGGACAAAGACTCGATCTGATCAGCCCAGACCAAACCTCGTACATTAGCGTAGGTGATTACAAATCTTGCGCCAATCAACTTGTACAACATCAGAATTGTATTAAATTCCATAACTTTTTACTCTTTTCTTGCTAGACAAAGGTCCCCCCAACTTGCCACCCGGAATGCCGTTGTTTAACCATCAGTACATCATGGGACATGGGATTCTACCCGTCAACCCATTTGTAAGAAGCTTACCTATTTTCATAATAAAGACTATGTCTATTAGGACACCAAAAAAAATATTCGGTCTCTGGTCAGACCAAAGTTCCAGAATTGACGCGGGGACGCGGCTTTCTTTTTTTTTTTCTCCAAGCTTGGATTGTACAGACAAGGTGGGGTACTATTTTGCTATTTGGTGTCCTCATGTGCATTGGTGTCTTCCATAATTTGCCTTGGTGCTCTCGATCATTTGCCTTGGTGCAATTTCCCATTCCTTGGTGCTCTTTGGTAAAAAAAAAATTGAGGAGGTGCGGCAATGGAGGGCGCTGTTGGAGCTACCGCGGAACATTTTGGAGGAAAAAAAAGATTGACGCGCTTGATTAAAATCGACGCGCGCTGACCAGAGACCGACTTTTTTTTTGGCCTTAGGTTAAAATCTTGTCGTAACTAAATGAAGTTTTGTGTACATTCCAGTTGCGTTTGTCATAGGGCTGCGCATTGAAACCAGGTACCGAGTACCGAGCGTTGATGTCAGGAAACGGTTCCAGATTATAGAATCGAGTACCGTAACCAATTTTACAAATTACTTAGTAACTTCTCAGACAATAAGAAAGATTTGGAATTACATTTTGTAGAGAATTTTTCGAAATGAAAACCAGGCCACATGGAAAAACCAGAACAGACCCATGTTTATGACGCTTGCGATAATTTACACCATAATGCTCATTTCAGGTAAAGAGCTCACTGTACACACTTGTATCTTGCTGTGTTGATGCTCAGATGTGGTAGTATTATTGTGCAGACCTTTGTGAACAGCAACTTCTGAGTTTTAAATTTGGGGTCGGTTTTTTTTAGTGAGTACCCATGGCCTTTTGGTCGTGGAGTGCCGTAGCCTCGTGGTCTGGAGCATTGAATCCGTGGTCTGCGGGTAAAGCTGCAGGTTGTGGGTTCGAGTCCAGCCTGGGGTCATGGTGCGTGTGCCCTTGGGCAAGGCACTTTGTCACTCATTGCTTGTCCCCACCCAGGAGTAAATGGGTACCTGTGAGGGCAGAGATGGTTATTGTGGTTGATTGTAGCTGCTTTGCGCCGAAATAGCAGCATGGCACACCCCTAATTTGTCAAATCATTTGCTTTTGTGCATGCCTGGTGAACAAATCAGACATTGCCGTTACAACATGAAGTTTGAGATAGTCATGCTGAATATTCACGTTTTGACGTTATTTCCTTGTCTTTGTGTAAACAGGCTGCGACACATCAGCCATTCTACAACTATGATGAGTTACAGTTACAGCTATCAAGAATGCCAATGGTAAGCACAATTTCCTTTATTATCACCGCACAATTTTAAAACCTTACACTCACAAACCCCAAAATCCTGTTAACAGAAATAAAAATTGCACCAAATTTGTTTGCGGAGAACACGTGTGCTCAAAATTTAACAAAATTAATGACTTGAATCGTCCATCTTCACCGTATGATGAGATGATAATGTCATTTTGATTCAATTTTTGGATCTGCGCACCGTGTGTTGAAATCGTTGGCAAAGTGCCAGTAGCCAGTATATATAATTTCACTTCGTACACCAGGGTTACTCGTATGATCCTCAACAGTTCCCGCAGCCCGCTACCACGCTGACGAGCCGCGATGTGACGTCGCACTCCAGCGCGCCGTACTCGGTGACCGACCAGAGCAAGTTCACAAGAGGAGAGGCAGCGTCACCCGTAGCGTCATCACTGTCAACACAGCAACAACCACAGCAGCAACAGCAAACAGGTACGGACAAGCTCTAATAAGTTGCATTCACTCAAACAAAAGACAAAACTACCTAACCCTAACCCCTAGGCTCTTTTTTGCTAGGAATCATCCTCAATCCTCCAAAATCCTCCAAAATTCTGCACTGATGTTCAAATGAAGGATACCCACTGTGGCAATCCTTCAAAATCCTCCAAAAGCCATGCCTCTCAAAATGCATTCAGCCTCAATCCTCCAAAATCCTCCTCTTTTTCAAACACCGTTCAGCCTCAATCCTGCAAAATCAACCGATACTGAATGTCCATTTGCCCTCAAGCCACCAAAATCCTCCAAAATTGTATGTTGCATTCATCCTCAATCCTCCAAAATCCTCCAAAACCGCCCGAAGGACTTTGGGGAATTAAGGAAGTTTAGAGTTCATTGCAGTATTTTTGTCAGATCACCAAAGCGAGGGTCTTTTTACGTTCTGTTAGAGGGAAGGATTGTTAGTCAGTGGTGAGGATACTTGCCATGTGATTTTTATGCGATTCACTGCTGTAAAGAATACGGTCTCACATGATAGCCATGTGATGGCGATATGACTGCCATGCGACAGCCATGTGATAGCCATGTGATGGCCATGTGATGACCAAGACATATGCCATGTTGTTGGTTTGTGAGTTCTATTTGATCGCCATATGTTGTGAGACTCGTGATAACCATGTCACGAGTTACATGTTATCACCATGTGGTGAGTTGCATGTTATCACCACATGGTGAGTTGAGCATAATCACCATGTTCTTGTGTTATATTTCAGGTCAAGCAGGTCATCATCAGACGCAGCAAGCCACCCAGCAAGCAGCGTTCCTGAACGCAGCGACCGTACCTCCAGGCTATGGCTACGGTGGGTTACCCTACTACCCCAGCCCAGGTATCATACCACCAGGCCTCCAGTATCAACCTGCTGTCTTTCCCGCTGTCAATACGGTCAGTCAAACCCTAGATTGATATTAATGATAAATTGTTGGGCAGTTTGGGTACAGAAATCAAGGATTGAATGTGTTAGTAGCCAAAACATTACTGTTATTTGTGAGATAATGTCATGTCATCAGGTCAACCAGCGATTTGCGTGCGCCGTGTCAGATCATGCTCAGTCATAAAACTGAGAAATCGTGTGATTCTTTTGAAACAAATGGCGTCCCGACACAAAATGATCGCAATCATGCTCTCGTCATCCATGACGCGACAACGATTCCTCGGAATAGACGTGATCATGTGACGTCTTCAAAATGGCGGTGCGCAATCTTCCATGGTCACGTTTGTTGGGCACGCTGCTTAGCTACATGAAATAAGACGATCCCGATGCGCGCACGACATCGTACCTTCGCACAGGTCGACTGCAATTGATTCCCACTTGTTGAGAATACGTTCTGTTGCAGCGCAGAAGTTAACATTCTCTACCCTTGCGACTCAAATTAGTTTGACTAAACCCTTGCGACTGTTTATTTTATTGAGTGCCAGTGATGCTGATCATCTCAAGATCGTCGCAGCTACACTTGGGTCACAAAAAAACTGGCAACTGATATATTCCTGACTGTCATAGCTCAGGTACAGCTTGATCCTGAAAAGTCAGTCGCCGAACTTTCTGTGTCGTTGCAGGGTCAACCTTAGGGTGGCCTTAGAGTTGTCAAGGAAAAACCTTGATAGTTAGTCAGACATAAAATAGTTTTGATTGAACTTTTTGTATTGCTATCGATGTTTAGGTGCAACCCAACAACAGATCTCAAGCCGGCACAACGCCCCACTCGGCATTCCAGCAAGCTCCGTACGGCCAGCACGGATCCCACGGAGGTTATGGCACTGGTAAGTCCATAATTGACTTCCAAAAATAACCTGACAACCCAGAAAGCTGTGGGGAGTGTGGCCTAGTGGTTAGGGTTCGTGACTCATGATCAGAGGGTCAGGGGTTCGAATCCAGCTGCTGGCCATATGTTGTGTCCTTGGGCAAGCCACTTCACCCCCACTTGCTCCTCTCCACCCAGGAGTATAAATGGGTACCGGCATTAGCTGGGGAGTAACCTGCGATGGACTGGCATCCCATCCAGGGGGAATAGAAATATTCTCAGTTGTTTCACGCTACTGAAACTGGAGATAAACGCCGGCCTGATGGGCCACATTGGCTTGTGACAGACTTTGCGTTACTACCCAGAAAGCTAGAGCTGCGTTGGCCTGGATCCCTGTCGCTAATGATCTGTTTTCAATTCAACTCTTTTTCCTGTAGGATACGATGATCTGAATCAGTCGCAAGATTTCCCTAAGGGCGGCTACTCCAGTGTTTCTCAGACGGGGGCCAAGGGCACAGGAGCAACAGGTTAGTCGATAGTGTCTGTCTCGTTATTTAACCCCTAAAAAGCTTCAACGGAGTTCTGAGCTTTGACTTGACCCAAAAAGTGCTGATAAAATTGTGACTTGATAAACTTAACGACCAGAATCAAAGGTTAACTGAATGTACAGATTAATGTACATCTTCACTATTTTTGTAAACATGTCTAAATTAAGAGTCACACATACGACAGTTGTTTAAACAATTTGTGATGTTCCATTTGGTTTTGTTTGGCGTTTGTTTTAGTTGCTAAATTGTGCTGCGGAAAGTGAATAAAAGCTTGGTTGCATGCTTGGGCCGCATTTTTGCTGCAAATTTGAAAACTTTGTGCTTTAAGATGTAAGGTCCCTGCTAACCTTAATATACCGAAAAGAAAATCAAGGAAAAATATTAAAAGTTTATCATGTGTCCAAAAGTTGCCAATGTCAACAGACACAACAGACTAAGAGAATTCTCCTTTTTCATTTAAGTAAATTTGCTGGCAGATTTTTTTTTAATGAAATTAAGATAATTTATGCTGCTTTAACAAAATCTTAGGCCAAAAAAAAAAAGTCTCCGGTTTCTGGTATGGAGCTTGCCCAAAAAGTGGTGCGGCGACGCGGCTTTTTTTTTTTTTTACCTGTTATTTTTTGCTTCAAATGTCGGCTGATGACTGCAAATGGTGCCCGACTAAACTTAGTGCATATATATGGGGGTCCAGAGAGGCCACATAAAGCTTATTCTCGATCATAACCCAATCTAAAAACACGTTAAAATTGTGCAGCAGCAGGATTCCAGTCAAACCAGTGAGTTTGGCGGTTTTGAGACATCATCTTTCACTGAAAAAAAACCTTTTTCATTTTGCCGACGCGCATGGCTACGGCGACGCGCGCGCATACCAGAAACCGGAGACTTTTTTTTTTGGCCTTATCCTTGTGTCCGTTTATTATTACTTATCCTGACACATAATTTCTCATTTTAACATCACTTTTTTCACATTTTTACGTAGTCTAGGGGATAGTCATTGTTAGGATTTGATAGGCGATAACCCACCGCCGCGATAACCCACTGCAGGGAGAGGGCGCTATAACGACCAATCAATTTCACCCACGAGCTGCCATTAACAACGTCTAGGGAACCTTGTAGCGGTTGTGTAATGCGCACGCATCTGTTTGGCCTAACATATGCAGCGCGCATTCAAAACATTTAATTGTAGTTCTGAACGCAACTGTTAAATTTCTTCCAGTAGTATAAAAGATGCAGCAAGAGTTTCGTGCAGCTTCACTGGTCAGCTCTTTTGTAGTGTGCGTGGGACTGAAAATGCACCGTAATTGCCTGCAGAAGTCGCGCATGCGCACTAGTTTCCCGCGTCTTTCGGGGGAGATATTACAATATTTCCTAGACGTTATTGGCAGTTTGTGGGTGATATTGGTTGATCGTGATAACGCCCTGTCGCGGCAGCGGGTTATCGTGGCTTTGGTGGGTTATGGCGTTTCAAATCATAACAACGTCTAGCGGCTAGACTAATTTTTACGTCACCCGAGTCTCATTTGATTCTTTTCTTATCCTGAGATTGCTATATTTATACTTTTTCCTTAGTGTTCTCATTCTGTCTATGTCCTCATTTAGGCATTCTGTTATTTCAATTTTGATCAGTCTTTATGCAGACATAGTATTCTCAGTTGGGCATTAATTCATTTTCAGTCAAACATTATTTCATTCTAAGTTGGATACTATTCTCATTTGGGCATGCTCTATTCTCATCCATATAATTCATTCTCATTTGGGCATTAATTCATTCTCATTCAGACATTATTTTGTTCTAACTTGGACACTCTATTCTCATTTGGGCATGTCTCTATACTCATCCGTATATACTCATTTGGACATAACTTAATTCTTATTCTAAAAGTTGCAGACCAGTAAATAGACTGCCATAGACGTCAGTGATAATTACGCGTACTTCCTAAAATTCCTAAAAATACTTGCAACTCTCAAATGTGTTTGAGTTACACATCAAATTAAAGCTTATTTCATCATCTTTCATTTTCTGTTCAATTTTTGGGGGTTAAGGGATGAATTTTTGGAGAAAATTCCAACCAAAGATGATCACCCCTAAAAGTAGTCCAGAAGCCCATCGCCATTTTGAAAAAGGATGCCTACGCTCCATGCGAAATAGAGCCACTTTAGGGCCCAATTTTGTCCAGATTTCACTGAAATACGAGCTTGCAGTCGTCTGCACGGCTTCCACCCTACAAATTGTCACATGCACAGCCCTCAAAATGCTCCCGGAGAATTTGAGGGCAAGCAAACCGTGATTAGGCCGGTGTAGGCAGTTTCGGGCCTGTTTACTGGTCTGCACCCTAAACAACCTTCTCCAGTTCATCCATCCCAGGCCACATAGCCATTACCTGGCTATGACTAGGAGTAATGCACGAGTCTATGGGTGTAATTTCTAGTCATAGCCACGTAACTCTGACAGCCTTATTTGTCCGATTCTCCTGGTCTAGTACCCTGTCCCTGCACTAGTATATTTTGCTTAATTGTGTATCTGATTCTCTCTTTCTTAACTGTCTGGTTGCCTGACTTCATGCATTGTGTGCTAACAGGACGTAGCTCAGGTAACTAACTCCATATTAACACATTTAATCTGGCTTCTCCAGCCTTCTTCAATAACCAATTATTAATTATTGTTATACATTTAAGATTAACATCTATTTATATTAATCCTAAAGAACAATTTTCCAGAAATCAGTGTACAACTTCATTGTTCAGAGGTAGTGACTTAACCCTAACTCCCTAGCGTCTTTTACTAGGAACTGGACCAAGTCCATCAAAATCCATCAATCACTGTGCTTCCAATACAAAACTGTGCACGACATAATGGAACCCACCACTGACGCACTGGTTGACATTCATGGACTTGCTACACATGGCTTTTATCACAATAGCAGTACAGGAAGCTAGGCAAAATCAATTGGATACCCCTAGCACTGCTTCAGGCCATTAGGCCCAAGTCCATCATACTCCATCAATATTTAGTCACGCCAGGCCTTCTGGACCAAGTCCCCCAAAATCCACCAAAATGGGGGGATGGATTTTGATGGAGTTGGGGTGGTTTGGTTAAATATTCCTAAAAATAGTTTCATTTGTTTCTGTCTGACTTCTTACTCACTGTTTTCCTGTTAATAAAATATTCGACACAAGCACAGAATATAAATTCATGCTGATGCTCATTGCGTAAAGGTGACAAGGTTCTTTTCTCACCCCTAATGTTCTCCAAAATCAAATCTGGTATTTTGGTGAATTTAGAACCGTTTACGACATTTTGAGTGACGATCTCCAAATTGTATCTGTTTCTGCAGTATCTGTTTCGTCATCTTCAGCAGTGCCGGGGGACATGTCGGCCAGTACATACAACAAGGCGCATTCCCAATCCTATGCAGATAAGCAAGGCTTCCATACCGGTACCCCGCCACCATTCAATTTCCCAATGGCCAGCGGGAACCAGGGAGGGCCTTTGCAAGCTGCAACGGGCTACCCACCGTTCGTCCCCGTGTTGCCTCACAACACCATGTTGCCGCATCAGCTGCACAGCGACGGGCAGGCTGGCTCGTCTCAGCGTTCGCAAGGAAGCGCCAACCAAGGCAAGCCCGTCAGCAAGCCACCGTACGGAGCGAGCAACTACTGGGGAGCCAATTAAACAAACCTGGCAACGAGCGTGTCGACAGCATGCTCTTAAATATCGTCTATGTCGCCTGATTCACGAGGTTTAACATAGACGTGTACATACTCGTGGAAGTTGAATCTTGTTGTATTTACTGTTTATTGAAAACGGAAATGGTCCACCTCAACCGCTTTGCTTTGATTTTGATTTTTTTTTTCCTTCAGCGGTCCGGTGGAGTAATATTCATTCAAGCTTTGTTTTTTATCTCGTGATGTACACAGTTTACTCTAGGTGCTAGTGTTTGGTCCTTGATGCTTGAACTATGCTATGTATGCTAGTGCGCTGTTTAGTTTTTTGACCTGTTTGCAAAATCAATTCCTCTTATTCACGACGGAGTCATCAATTCCTAAATACAAGAAATCTATTTGATCGCATTCCATTTAACCTATCACGAAGAATCACGTCAACGCATATTGTGAAATATTGTCCAATTACATGATATACAAATGGACGCGGAACGCGTAAAATCTTAGAGAAGCAAAATTTTAACGTACAAAAATTCCATAGGGTTGTCTAAGGGGCGTGGCTAACACGCAAACGGCGATAGGTCAATTCCTTTCACGCTGTATATAATATAATACACATATTGACTGCTTCGAGTGGTATAGTAAAGCTAGCATCCCAAGGTGATCCATGGCGCACTCTAAATCCCGAGGCGAATATACCACAAGTTAAAGCAGTCAATATTTATTTTATAACACCTCACCCACAGATTCTGCTTGATTTTAATCAATAACTGATTAATTTAATCTAAATACAATTACAATGTATTGCGATATCAGTACCGAATTAGTTGAAAATTTACTTGCACTTTTCCAAACTACCCATTCACAAAATGTTTGAACCCAGCTCTGTAGCGCTAGCATTTGGGAACAATACGCGCAATGCGCACGCCCGTATGCATTTGCACACAATACCAGTTGCTATGCGTATAGTACTTTGATTGCTATGTGTATAGTCTTTTTGGCCACACACAGTAAGATAACAGAAATAGCGAATACCATGTGACTGGCTCTCGGCCAATCAAGATACAGAGTCCGTGGATGGGGTGTTATAATCTGATCTAGTAGCTCTTGGTGTATTGCAGCACCCATGGTACTGTCTGCTGCACTTTTGCATAGTTTCGTTAAATAATGAAACTCAGTGTTCTAGAACTAATGACAGACACTAGTTTTTGTATGAGATTGATAAATAGTGAGGCATTCTAGCAAAACTGGGCATGGGCTTCGTGCGCCAACAAAAGAGGGCGTGTTTTTACCACTTTTAATAGCCCCTTGGATGGAACACCGCGTGTGCGTACTGTACTGGTTCGTGCGCGAAGTATGCACGACTTTTTTATCCTGAATGTGCACAAAGCTAAGCCATAGCGCCTTTGCGCGTGAGCGTCGGGTGTCAGCGCGTGAATACGTTCAAATTTAACTTGCGATGGTCTCCCAGACTAATCCCCGCCCCCTATAACTTTGGATCATTCGAAATACGCAGTGGATGGACCGGGAACCAGTCTAGGTCTCCCTCAACTCTCCTTTTCTGGCCGTTGAAGGAATACTTGTGCACGGAGCCCATATGAAAAAAAGAAAGAAAAAAACCAAAAAACACGAATGGAGATTGTTTTTTGAGGTTTTCAGATTTATTGATATATGTAATCACTAATATATCAAATACTATACACACATTTTAAAGAAATAGTATGAAAATCGTGGAAAAACTGTTTTTCAAGAAAACAATTGGCATCATTCATTTTTACGAATACAAAACATGTAACTTTAAAGGCCATTATCTATTTATTTTTTGACATGTCGATAAATGCGAACTTTAAACGGCCATAATTTGTCAACATAACTTGTCCGTTCGAAGTGCTACAAACAGTACTGTAAGGAGAATTTTATTCTCTTTCTTAATACCCACAAACCCTCATTTTGACCTCTGCCCAGTTCTGTCCCATTTTGTCAGAACGCCTCACAAATATTGAGTTGTTTGGGGTTGGATATGGAAAGTTTTGGCAATTAACATCACATAGAAACAAAATCATAAAAATTTGCAACAGCATAAAACGTTTTTATTAATAACTTCAAAGGTTACTGTCTTATCTCAAACAGTGAAGCAACTTTGCTGAACGTGCAGTTGAACATTAAGTGTGTTTTGAGTGTCGTGCTGTATCAGAAACAAAGAATTTTACATCATTGTGTTAAATTTGGAAATAACGTCACAACTTTTATGACATAAAATCTGAAAAGAAGGAATTGAAATAGACTGTTGCTTGTAGTGATTGACGACAATCATGTAGCAAGTCATGAAGACCGGTTCTCTTTTGAATAGTTACATCATCGAGGCTAGAGAGCTTGTTACCATGGCAACGCATCTTTGCTTTTGTCTAATTTATATTCACCACTGCAAAGTACCCGCTTGATGACATTGGTGTGTGTTTAGGACTCTGGTAGCTAGTCGACTAGTAAATATGGCAATATTTTGTGGTTAATGTTACAGAAATTAAAAAAACTTTGTATTATTAAAGCTTGTCCATAGCATTGTAAAGCAAATTAAATTAACACTAAAAACCACCAAAATACACTTTTTTAAGCAAACTTTTGTTTTGTTGGTGCAAAGCTAATAGAAGTAAATACAAGTGATTTTGTTTCGAAGAACAAAGGCCTAGCCCTTGTTCTTTCCTTATTATAATAAACTTATAATTGTTAATAACTATACACAAGATGTAAATTAGTAAAAATTGGGTCATTTTTTGACTTATCTTTAAATTAAAAACCAGATATATTTGAGTCGAAACATTTACTTCTACTTCGCCAAAAACCCTTTGTGTATAACATTAAGCAGAGTGTAAGTCTTGCTATTTTATGGTATGTAGTAATACGTTGTCGATTCAGCTATGAGTGCATGGGTTGTTTAATGACAAGTTATAATTATAATCTGTGTGTATGGTTTCTCTTAGCACTTTTTTTTTTAGTTGCAGTTTGGTTTTTCGGTATTTTCGTGCCAGAGTAATCAGGTTGTGACAAACAAGAAGTGAATATTTTGTCTGTAATAAACGCAAGAAGAAGCTTTTTTCCTTGGATATGTAACTTTGCTTTGCAGAAACTCATGTCATTTACTCTATTGTTTGAATGGAGTAACGGAAATATTCAAATACAGATGGTGAAGAAAACATTGAACAAAATAGCTAAAACATAAATATATTAATCAAAATGATAAATTGATATCTAGATAAAGCATACAAAAAAGCCTTCGTCTTCAAAATACAAATGATCCTTCCTTCCTCAGGGGCGTGGTGAGACCGATTTTAATTGGTGGGGGTGACAATATTTGTGGTCAGAGGGCGTCACAGAATTAACAATTTAGGGGTTGATTTTTTTCTCAGAGAAATTTCCGAAAGAGGTAACAACTTTCCTAAAAAAGAAAATTGGTCATAGTTTAAAAATGTTGAAATTCTTCAAACGGAGGCCCATTCCTTCCTAGAACCCAAAACATAAAAATTCGACCCCAAGAAATTAAGATATGTGCTGAAATATTGAATGTCTATGGTGAAAAGCTTGAAGGATCTAGGTTAAGGACGCTCGTTCACGTGATCCGCGATTACTAACATTACAAATATCTGTCGGCTATCAGTGTGACAGACGCGTTGAAATTAATCTGCTCAGGTTATTGGATTGCAGTAACTGTATCTTGCAATCTGTCCAAGTCATCCATAACGTCTTCATATCATGTCATCCGCATGGCAGACAGTCATCAACGGAGCATCACTTACTGCGAAACGCAGCGGTAGATGATTTGTCGAGAATGCGAGGCATGTATCTTTCGACTCGCTTGTGAGTAAGATCCTTGCTGTGGCGATATCCATGTTATGCTATCAGTATCACTGAAGAGTTTCGAATTCATAGTTGGATTCTTTCCTTCTGAAAAAAAATCCTTGTCTGATTAAAATATCAAAAAGTAGGATTGGAACTTGAGATAAATTGTAAAAAAAAAAATCAATAATGAAAGGAAGCAATTTACATTCCCCTAGAGTTTTGAACTTTGGGGTACATGTACATGTTATAACCTGGTTTGTACATGTACATGTACTCAGAAAAAAATGTGAAAAACTTCTGGAATGTGATACTTCACTTCACAAGAATTCCATGTTGTAAGAAACCGACGCTTTCTTAGAACAAAGACCGTTGATGACTGACAGACTTTGGCTGTGTCAATTTATCTTAATAGGCTTAATAATAATTGCTTATTTTTGTTTTGATTGGCAATTATTTCAGTCTCTGTATTTTAATAAGCCTCTGTACTGATGACGTCACACTTTGTTTACATGTGCACTTTCCTATGGAGCCAGTGAGGGCCCATGGTCCACTGAGCACCATAGGAAACCACACACGTAAACAAAGTGTGACGTCATTAGTGCAGAGGCTTATTAGGTAGTACCATTTCCAGACTTTTTGTCATTTTCTGTCCTTTTTTTAAAGCATTAGACCGCTGAATGATGTACAACGTTTTTCATTGCTAGAAAGAGTAGTTTCGTCAGTGACCACCTCTAACCACACTCGATCGCCAACCTCGAGCTCTAATGTCGCGGCATTCGTTATCTGATCGGAGTTACCGTTGAGGGCGCCTCCTAGCACGCTCACCACCGGCGCGCCATCGTGCATGAGACTAACTGCTGCATTTTTTATGGCAGCAAACCTACACACGGAGAATGCGAAGTAAAAGACGCCCCCTCGCGTGCTGGTAAAGACGCCCGTGTCACCATCAAAAGCGTCGCCTACGTTAGTGATGACGTCACCCCGTGGGAAAACGATGACGTCACCGGCGTTGGCTCTGACACTGGAAGACCGAGCCGCTGTGAATGCCAGCTTTGATGTTGATGTATCTATGGTAGGCTCTGATTGTCGTAGTCCTACCATGATGTGATCATTGTCACCTTTGTCGTCTGGTATCCTAGTGTCGCCTGTTGGTCTATTACGCTTCTCGTTCACAGTATATGTGACACATGAAGTACATGCTGGTCCTGGCTCACCTATTTCGCCTTTGTCACCTTTTGGCCCATCCTGACCTCTCAGTCCTTCATCACCTTCAGGTCCTGAGTCTCCCTTCAATCCCTTACTGCCTTTATCGCCTTTAGGTCCGATAGGTCCTGCAGCTTGTGTTTCTGTCTGCTGCTGTGGTCTGTAGTAACCTACATGTTCTAGATCAACTTTAGGTCCCTGTTCGCCTGGAGGTCCTGGGTCACCCCTTAACCCTTTGTCTCCTTGATCACCTTTACCTCCAGGTTGTCCCTTAGCACCGTTTGCACTTGAAGGTCCTGCAGGTCCTCGGGCGCCTAAAGGCCCCCGATCGCCTTGAGATCCTGTGTAACCCCGTGGTCCTCTGTCACCCCGTGGTCCTCTGTCGCCCTTGGGTCCTGGGTCACCTTGAGGTCCTGGGTCGCCTTTACTGCCTGTGTCACCTTTAGGTCCCACAGGTCCTGGCAATCCTGGAATTCCATGCGACCCTGGAATGCCGGGGACAGCAGACGATGACGTAAGACACAAACAGGACAAAGAACATATGGGTCCCTCTAATTGCTCTTCCGATTTAGAATTAGGAGGATTTGTTGCTCCTAGTACGTAAACGAAGACCTCGAAGACAGAAAGTACAATCAGGATAAACATCATCTTGGACACAAACCGGCTTTATTACTTTCGAAACATAAGACTACCTGTACTTGTTTGTCAAGTTTGAGTGTTCATTTAGTATCAGATGTTACGTATTAAAGATCGATCATGAGAAGGTTACAAAGTCTGAGAGTATGGCCTGGTTGGCAGATACACTGATCAGAGCGGACGGAATGTGAATCATGGACTGAACATTTTCCCACATTGTTATTTCTCAACTTCTCTCAATGTAATGTGACATGACATGCCCCCATCGCGACCTTCTCGCGATAAGACAAGTGTCTACGTGATGATATCAAACATTCTCAAGATTCTACGCTGAGAATTCCAGAGCTGTGATAACTGCATGCCATTGTATACCATTGATATGTCACTTTGATGTGCTCAAATTGATAATTTGTAGTTGTGCGCATCATGCTCATTCAGACTTGGGTTTTGAATAACAAAATGAACAAGATACAAACTAAGATTTAATTTCACTTTCATGACATTGGCATTTTTGTTTTGGAAAACATCAAGATGTGTGGTAGAGACTTACCACCGTGTCTTGCTCTGACTGACAACATATTTTTGAGTGAGAAACGGCATAAAAATTGTGGTTTGGAAGATATAGCTGAAAAAACCTTTATATCTGAGAAAACCTTTTTTTCACGTGAACTCTCGCACAGCAATGAGTTTACATGTACATTAACTTAACACCCCTCACTGGTCAGTGGACGAGTCTAATAACTCGCGGAGTGACGTATGATAACGATCAGCACGCGACCGGTTCATATCAGTCTCGGGGGGGATATCGGGTTAAGTTGGATCGGCAGGGTTTGTTTGTGTTGGTTCGTGCATGGCTCGTGCTAGCCTCTCTCTTCTGCGAGTGAATATAAAACCGAGTGACCATGAGCATGTCTTGCCAGAAGTTTGAAAGAACTGTAAAAAGGAGTGTTTCTTAGAATGAAGAAAATGGTCTTCGCCTTCAGACGTGAAACGTTCGAGGCCAGTGATTGTGAGAAGCCTTTGACAAGACTGACGTATTGAGAGAAGTCTAATGATTGACTCCCTGGTCTAATGACCCATTTATGGTGGGTACACATGTGCCCCTTGTTACTCGAGACACCATACACGTAGATACCGCAGGTCCTTTCAGTCTGCAGACTGTGCGCCGGTAGCTTGCCAACAACACTGTAGAGCTTGTGGTGACTGCTAATCTATTTTACAAAGACCAAAATCCCACTGTTAGGCCAGGCCGACTGTACCCCCTGCATAAAGCCGGTAGTGAAGAACTGGTTGTGAACATTCACCGGCTCCAAACATGTACATGTACATGGTTAGCCGGTAGTCACGGCGTTGCATTCATTAATTAACAATGTGGAGAAATAATGGTGTTTTGACACGTACAACAGTCTAGCTACAAGACCACTCTACAACTTGGTTTCTCAGGACACCAAGCTAAGTTATCAATTTCTTCAAAGGACCAGGATTTGATGCTCTAGAATATCCAAGTTCTGATGTCGTGTTGGAGTTAGCACGCCAGCTGTTCAGTGCCGGACTTTAGACCGGCCACCGCGCACTGCCGTTATTTTCGTGGGGGGAACAATGTCCTATCGACCCATGAGAAGTCGTAGCAGTGGCGCCAGCGGGATGATCGTTCCGGAGTACAAGATAGCACTGCTGGGCAGTTTAGGGGTCGGCAAATCAGGTAAGAATTGAATACGAGTTTATTATGAACACAATGAAACCTTTTATTTACATACAATTACAAACAACAGGAGTTTAAGTGTAAACGAAAAATACAAAATTGAGTCAACTGCTAGCTGTCGACCTTTTTTTTTTTATGTGTATCGATCCCATTTTATCAGCTGTTTGTCGATTGTGTTGTCTAGTCGGCACACCTTTTTAAATTTATTGATCTGTCCCATACCATTGTGCTCAAATACTCTCTTGCGGTATTTTTGCAAAACAAAGTACTCTCTGTCTGTTTCACGTCTGCTTAGGTAAAGAACAAGTTGAATGTGCTTATTAAGTTATTAGTGCCTTTTCCATTCAGTCATTTTTGCTCTAGTTTTATTTAAAACTCACAGTATACCACAGTATACCATCATCAACCATCATTGCTCTCCTTATTGTTTCTTTGTCCAATTCTTGACGTCTCTTTGTATCCATGGACACACCTGTGTTATTTGTTTCTAAGAAAAGTTGAGTACTGTCAGTGATTAAACTATTTTTGTAGTGTATAGAAAATCCAACATGAAAAATGAAACTTGTCTAAAAAACAGAATTTCCAACCCTCCAACTATAAAAATGTCAAGTTTAAATAAATTTCATTCCAAGTTTGATCGTTTTGGTTTTTTTCTTCAAAAGAAGAGCCCCAAAATGAGTGGAAGATTTGGGACTCAATACTGTGTATGAGAAAACCAAAACTTAAGCTTTGAAAACATGCAAAGCAAGAAAATAGACTGGCACCTGAAACAGCAAGTCCAACAACCCTTCAGTACTGCATTAATCAACTGTGCCAAAAGAAACATCTGGCATGTGTGATACTAGTCTCTATTTCTACACATTTCTCCATAGTCAGCCACCAGACTAATGACAATGAATGAAGAGGTCAGTCTTTTCTAACAGTTGGACCATGGTTGGACATGTACCAGTCTAGTCTTTAGCCTCATTTTGAAATCGTTTGACTTCCCTCTCATGTGCAAAATATTGAAGAAAATTTTCCTTTAAAAATTGAATTGAGTCTCCAAACTTGGTTGGTGAAATACCGAGGACCTTTTCTTTTGCCCAATGAAACTTTTGGAGAATTTTGCTGGCTAAAGAGTGAGTAAAGTTGGTCTGATTTCGTTTTGCATGTTTTGCAGCACTAACTGTTTGGTCATGCAATAAAAAAGCCAGAAAAATTTGAAATCAATAAATGTCACAATTGACAAAAACACGAACTGATTCCGTCTATCCCTTTGGGGGAAATAACTCCGTGGTCTTGTATCATAATGTTGAGTGAAAATAAAAGACTATTATAGAATTCCGATTGTTCATTTTTGTCCAGCTGCAATTTTGCTGTAGTCAAACAGCCTTGTTTGCTGTTGCTGCAACCTCAATGCACAGTAGACATTGTAGCCACCGTCTATTCTTTACTACATTCCACGCGACTTGCCGTCCATTGTGCCCCGCATACCGATGCATTCTTGCACTTTACAGTCCTTCAGACCCCTTCAAACACTTTTATTCAGTCAAACATCCAACAAAAATAAGGTAAACTGCTCAACGATCGGTATCCCTCAAGAGACGGCTAATTCGGTTGATCTTTTGTCATCTACTTCGTTCTCTGACTTATTAGCGCTTATATTAGCTGATTTAGGAGTAGCGGATTATTTGAACGCATTTTCTCGCTGGAGATTTCTATTATTTTCGCTAGATCCTCGCTCAGTCAGAGTCGGTCTGCTGACATGACCTCAGAGTAGACTATCTGAAAACTGAGTGACTGACTGAAGTAACTCTATAATGTATGTCTTCAACTGAGAAAAGTTGCATGTAAACTTGCTAGTTGAAAATGTCTTCAACTAGGCAGGTTTACATGCAGAAAGTTCCTAGAGAAAATTCCTTCTTTTTGATTTGCAGTAATAAGAAATGGTCAACAGAATTAATAACATGTTAAATTCGAACCATATGACCGTATTTATATACGTGTACTTCCTTTCTAATTTATATCTACCGACTGTGCAGTTTCATTACGTGGGCGTTATCGCCTACTACTCCCCCGTTGCTAGAATAACTCAGGTCATTAGGACATCCAACAAAACCTTCAATGGAGTTTCTAAATCTACCACCCTATTACCAAAAGCAAAGTTCACCTTCTTCTGTAGCACCGATGGTCATTTTGGCGTCGTAAAATCCCCAGCCATGCCAAATGGCCCATTTCTGTTTCTTTGTTTATCTAAATGTGATAGTTGAACACCAAAGTTGGAAGTTTTATAGCTCGGAGGTGAGAGGTGATCATGCTGATACCTAGATATTTCTTTTGAGGATATACGAGAAAAAATGAAAAAGTTGGGGACAAAAGGACTTTGTTTGAAATGCCACCCATGGCGACACACTCGGTGTGGTTGGGAATAATAACCTATAATGTTTTCTGTAAGGTCACATTATATTGCACTATTGTGGTTTGGTGATTGTAAAATTGCGGTTATTTAGATTAAAGGGCATGACATGAATTTTTCTTACAGGGCAAAAAAAAATAGTTCTGCTTCCGATTACATGGCGTTCGAAAATAGGGTAGGTAGGTAGGGCCTTTGTGGCCCAATTTTTTGTGAACGATCATTTGGAGGCGTCTGCGTGTAAAAGGTAGAAATTGGTGGTTTTGGGTATTTTTTCCCTCATTTTTCCAATAAAAAAAAATAGAGTAGGGGCTGTCAGAATAGGTTATGTAAGGAAACCGGAAGCAGAACTATTTTTTTTTGGCCTGGGAACATAATTTGTGCAACTTTATAATCTTTAAATGTATGGAAACTATTTGACATCCCTTTTTGGTTAATTTTAATCCAAAGTGCTCTTCTTTAAACATTTCAAATTGTCCATACTTTTCCGGACAACCGAGGGCACTGTTGCTGTGATGTCATTTCAGGAAGACACTGTTCAGTTTAAGGTTTTCAGTTCAAATTTTGAACCCAAAATGTTCTCATATAAAACATATTTGAGAAAAGTTTGCTCATTGGCTTACTGCCATGCACTGACACAACGAATCACCAAAGAAAAGAAATTTTAGGACAGCGAAATATCTAAAACTCTGGCAACTTTTGGTGCTAAACTTCCCTGCAACATTGAGGTTTCTGCCTGAAACGACATCACACTTTTGCTCATGAATATGGAAATTCGCATTAGCATAAAAACCAAAGGCACCAAAATACCTTGAAAATGGCAAAACGAAAATTGAAAATATGGTTCAATGGGACAAAAACATGCTTTTTGGAGGATTGCATGAACAAATACATATGGCCCTTTAAAGTATAACAAGGGAATGGAGAAGTTGCATTGTCTTTCGGACTCTGGGAGACTTAGGCAAACATTTATCGTCGTTCGTGTGTGACAATCTTTGAGGAACAATTCCATCTTCGTTATGTTGAAACAAAATACGCTTCTGCTTCCTCGCACCCATAATCGTACCACTATTGCATTGAGTGACAGATTCTATGCATTCGATACCCAATGAAAACAGAACAGTTGCAAGTGCAGTCTCGTGTGCACAGCGACTCTTCTAGTACTTTTAAGCAGATCAATCAGTTTTGATAGTATTCTGAAAGCATCTGGTATTGACTGAACGTGATGCGGCAGTGCAGCTTCCAACTTGACCCACAAATTCTGATTCAACTGCCTCAACACTGCACACTTTAGGCAATTTGCCGATACTGACTTCAGATGGCGTCAAATATCTTCGGCTCTCATTCTGTTGCTGCAATACGGTATCTCGTTAACCTTGGGAATAATAACGCTGTAATCCTCATAGTTTGTGCATCTGTCAAACATAATCAATCGTGCAACTGTAGAAAGATGCTCGCGTGAAGGAGAAACCACAAAAATGCTCGAATCAACGCACAGTCTGCGGTTTAGCAATTATGTCTGGCGATTGAACCTTTTTACCAGACTTACATGTAGATCTGTTCTGCACTTCTTTTATCGTGTCCATATTAAATTTCTTGGAAATTTGCAACAAATCTAACAGGAAAACGAGTTTTTTTATTTGTTTGTTGGGGTGTTTGTTTGTTTGTGTTTTTTTTTTAACACATTTTTGACTTTGGGACTTTGTTTGCACTACAAACATTCTCCTCAATGTACATAATTAGGGATGGGTCCCTCATTTACTTTATTATTTCCCTCGAAAACTTATTTGCTCGGCGCACTGTGGTTTTATTTTTTATAAAGCTTGAGTGGAAATATTTGTTTAAAAAAGAACGATATTGTTGAATAATTTTCTGCATGAATACCATCATTGAGAGACTTGTTCTTCTGATTCTTTGCAGCTTTGACAGTCAAGTTCATCACCAGACGGTTTATAAATGAGTATGATCCAACATTAGGTAAGTAAATTGTCATCTTACTTCAGATATTACTGTCTTTTCATTGACCGGTGAGGGCGCTATCAGACAGATTTTTGTGGGTTATACATCAACGAACATCGTACGTCATTGTGTATGTTTTAAATTCATATAAACAAACTACCAGGCCTAGTCTGGTGCGTTGACACGTTGGCCTTATGACACGCTTCGTGCAAATATTTTGGTTTAGTCCTTCGTTAATTCAATACTGCTTTGAAGGCTGTTACATGAAAAATTAGTTTTGAATCGATTCAGCACTTTATGTAAGGTTGCAGGTCAGTTATAGACCCGATTTTGCCTACGCCTGCCAAATCACGATTTGCATGCCCTCAATTATTTTGCTATTTGAGCATTTTGTGGGCCATGAACTTGAGGGTTTGTAAAAATGAAGGGTCGAAGCCATGAACAGAACTGTTAGCTCGTATTTCTGTGAAATTCGGATGAAATTGGGCCCTAAAATTGCTCTATTTTGCAATGGAGCGCAGGCATTATTTTTCAAAATGGCAATGGGCTTCAGGACTACTTTTAGGGGCGATCATAATGGATGCAATTTTCTCCCAAAAGTCATTGATTAGCCCAAACAAATGGAACAGTAATACTTTTTGGGAAGTGGGCGTCATTATCACTGAGTTATATGGCAGTCTATTTACTGAACTGCAACCTGTAATTTTTGTCTACCATATTTCTTCCACAGTTTTAACACTTTTTTTACGTAAACAACGCCAAGTATTAACGAGGTTAAGGACACCGCGTTAGCTCATTTTATTGCCCCATTGCTCTATGCGTCAGTTAAAAGACATCTTCGGATCATGTTCTGAATACATGTATATAAAAGATTCTCACAAGAGACAAGTTGATTTATAACGAGCAATTTAGGTCAAGCACTTCACATTACATTATCTCCCCATAGTCTTACATTCATATCTGTCTTCTATTTATCACATCAATACATTTCTAATTCACGAATTTCTTGTTTTCGTGTATGTTCTATACTTCTCAATAAAACCCCAAGTTCACTTGCCGTTGCGTGTCAAGGAATCGCCAATGGACCCGCGAGTGCCATGCGAACACATGGTGACCATAAATCATCATCCGTTCTGCGCAGCACGTGCCGTGTCGACTGAGAAAAGACTCGAATAACGGATACGCGAAGAAAAACTTATAAATCTCCTCTTAAATGTCCCTCGTGACGTCACAAATTGCCCAGTACGTGGTATTTAGAGGGCAAATACTTTTACGAATGTCACGTGGGTAAGTTATTATTTTTACGACACCGCCGACATTTTTATCACATATCTTCAAGTTTTTGTAGTTGAACTAATATCATTGTAAAGGCAACTTCGTGTCGATGTCGAGTTCGCTACTAAGAACTTCTTTGAGGTACTTACTTTCCAGATGAAGTAATTTGTTCACAATTTCAGTATCAAAAATATTTTAACCACATTCCGGAACATCAAATTGAGGTCACTTTGTTTTGAAACAACAAAGAAAATATTAACCATGTTAACACGGTTGGTATGTAAGTGCATTTTACTCTTTGGTGTAGAAATATGTACCTCAATACTAGCAGCGTATTTTTTTGCTTTTGGAAATTGCACCACAACCGGTCATTATAGTGACAGTGTGGCCTATTCGCGAATAGCATATTTCTAGGACAATCAATTTGTGATTGTACCAGTCATGTTTTGCCAAACAAACTGACACGTTGTCCGTTGTTCAGTATCTACCTCCAGTTGTAAGACGTGACGTCATCACTTGAGCGAGGAAGTCTGGATGTTGAGTTCTGTTTACAAGGAAGATGATATGAATCACCCTTCATATTTTAGCGATGTAGTAATAGACTGGCACGTGTGGTGTTCTGAAACAAAACAGACTGTATGTCGTGTGGCAGTACGTGCGCATCAGCACGTTGTCTTGGATAGACGACATGTGTAGAAGTAATTGATAGTCTATCAAATAGTATTTGATACATGTGCTGCAAAAATGGTATCACTGTTGAATGCTTGAAACTGTTTGTGATTAGACTAACTTCTCTGCCAGTTTCGTGGCCAAGGTTCGAATCAAATCCGGGACTCACGTGGAGTATCTTCGTCAGTCCCTTCTTTGTCTCGTGTATCTTCATCAGAAATTGAAAACATTTTCGATTTCCTCCACAAAAGGTTATTTTCTTTCTTGTATTCCATTAAGACTGTTGCGACAGCGGAGTTAACGATTTTGTTTTTGTCCTCGTAATTTTTGTTCAGTTTCATTATTGTGTGTCGTCATTTCCACTCCGATTTGCCACCTTTATGGCCCCCAGAAATCCCAGCAAAAGCATTATCTTTGGAATGTGTATGCTCAGCTGTGTGAAGTGTATTTATTCGCCACCATTTTATGATTTCATCGTAAATTATGGCGAGGGCAAAATGTCTCGAGGGATCTTGAGTGGAATTTGAACCTGGAGTTATGGCATAGTTCTTGTTTTGCTTGAAAGTTGAAGCTGCGATGAAAACATGTCATTGGGTTGTCTCAATCGCAACTTGTACAATATTTTTTGTTGATGATGTTGGAGTAATAGTATTTACATGTAATGAAGGATAAACTCCTCACAATCAACAACAAAGTAGCAGTAATCAGACTGGTATACACAAGTTTTTGTGATTTAGAAACGAAAACAACTGAAGAAGTCTTTACATATCCGTCTAGATAAACCCTTTCGTTCGTATAATAGTCTGGTTCCGTAACCTTGTTGTATCATCAACAGTGTACTCTATTGGTGAGCATTATAAGATTTCTTCATGTATTGTATAAGAGACGATCGCCATTTTGTGGTTGTCCCAGTTTTTAGTTCACCTATACGCGAGGATTCTTCCGCTTTGCGCATCTTCACTAATTCAACACCATTCACGCTGAAAACTCAACAACACGCTACAAATTACGCGTCAAATCACATTAATGTTTACTGTCCTGAACAGTTCTTGGATTCCATCATGGCTGACTGGCTTAATTCACGGACAAACTTCTAGTAAGAGCAAGTCAACGACTTTATAGACATCTCAATGTCAGTGCTGTCACATTGATAAACTAGAAATCAAAGTTCTTATATTCGGAGAAGTTCTTATTCTAAAACCAAACATTTTATCAATTCAGGAACAATGATGATCTTTCAAACTTATACAATAACTTGCGCTTTGAAGTTTTACATAGATATTGGCCATAACAAACAAGCTTTCCTGTAGTTTTCTTGAAACATCGGCACCCGTTGAGCCCAAAACATTCACATCAAAGACTCTAAAAACTGTCTGAATGCTATAAATTTACACTGACATATACGTTTCAATGGTTTCCAAACCATGTTTGTGTATCAAAAGAATCGTAATTGATGAGATGTCTTGGACTTTACTTCAATGTTTCTTCCACTTTCCAGGAATAGTTGAGATGGATGAACGGGAGGGTTGATACTGTCTCAATCTTATCACTTTAATTTTCTTCAGTCATGCTTCAGTAACTTGCTTGACCGAGCGTTCAGTTATCATCGCAGTCTTCCGTAATGTTTGTCGGTTGTGATGGCCGGTTGTCATATCCTTCACTTAACAAGTACTATCTGTCCCATTGTGTCATTGTCACCCATTAATGAGCCATGTCACTCATTAGTGAAGCATGATTGACAGGAATGATTGCTTTGACATCGATGTGTCGCCACAGGTGCTCAAGGATTGGTAAACATTCCACTTAGCTTTCCAAACCGACTCATCACCTGGAGCACATACTGGCATGCAAGGAATGCACACCTGAGGAGCGCTCGTCTGAGTCTCGGATAACCTTGAGACTTTGTAAGACGATTGGGATTGTGTCTTATTGAGAGTTGGATTTTTCTGAATTTTTTTCGTCCTGTATGAAAACTAATTAGTAAAATTATGATACATAGGGACTTGCTACTTTTAAAGCTTCGTTATAGCTTTGTTTTGCATCCTTTAAAGTGAAATTTAAGTATATCTTCGGTTTGGTAATTGTTACATTTAGAAGTATTATTGCTTTTACTGTTTAATACATTACTAATCTAACAGACCTTTATCATGCTGCCACCATTTCAGTCATGTTCCCTGTATCCAATGATATAGTGCTGAATGATATTTATTTTTGTGCAAAAAGAAACCAGGCTATTTTTCCTTCCAGCCTCGCTTTGGTTACGTTGATTTGAATGGGAAAAATCAAGATGGCCGCAACACGATAAGACCTTACGCACGCGGAAGCCACACTCGATCGTGTTCCCTGAACGTATTTTATAAAATTGTGAACTGTTGAATGGGATGGTGCCAGACTATTTTTTTGCGGTCCAAGCCTCACTATTTCAATATTTGTTAACTGTGGCTCAAAACATTCGGGTATGTTTAATCGCAAATTTTAAATTATTCATCAGAGCAGACTGGTATTAATTTGTAATTAACTTTTATGTCATCGAAGTCATTTTGAGACTTTTTTTCAACTCGATATTTCATAGTGCTGTACGTGTTAGTAAACAATTTCATTCTAAAGTCAGATCTCGGATCCCAGGCAATCCAGATAATCCCAGAACTTACCTGATGAAGATAAAATTGAGTTTTTAACGAGGTTTTTAACGAGGTTTTTTAGCTGAGGATGAAAAAAACACAAACATATTTTGTGGTGCAGACAAATAATGTGTCCAGCGTGCCCGTGTATGAACTTGATGTAAATATCGCCGTCTGTGTGTATGCTGACGTCATAGTGTATAGTTGTCGGTATGAACTTGCTCAAAGTAATCTATGGACTTGAGACGGCTAAGCTCAGTAATGGACGCCACGTCGTGAAGTTATGCCAGCAATGGGAAAAGAAGTGGTCAACTGTCATAATATTCCACCGGAAATCCTATAATTTACAGCTCCATTTCACGTCACAGTCAACTGGAGATTTCATGTTTTTGTTGGGAAAACTCGCGTGCAATATATACGACACTATTCATATAGATCCTCACAGAGGCTAGTTGTTTTGTTTTTTTAAAGGATGATTTATGTTGTATTGTAAGAATTATGAGGAAAGCGCCATGCTTGTTTTTATTCCTAGAATTACACATTTTAAAATAACTTTGTTCAATAAGATGAGTGAATCGAACGATTCCCGTGTTTTCTACTGTGACTATATAGCTCCGTGCAGCTTGCACGGATTAGCAGTTTCTCGGAAGTATCCTCACATGACCTCAATTTATGACATTTTAATTGATTTGTTCAGAGTTTGTGATGCAGATTATCCAGCTTTTCGGCGGTAGGATCCTAGAACACAGCACGCCTGACAGTCAATCAAATGGTACACATCTGCAAACTAACTCAAAGGCTTATTACATTCTCCAAATCACACGAGTGTAGACAGAGGAATCCCGTCAAATCAGGAACAGGACCAGATAGTCACGCAACCTCACCGCTTCAGGCATCGCAAATAAACCCTTTCCCTTTTTCTATCGCGCTCATGGTACATGTGTGGAGTTCTTTGACGCGGGCGGAATGTATGAAGGACACCAGGACAGCTGTAGAGCGAGATGGACGCGATGATTTATCCCCGGGCGTGATAATGATTCCAGTCCGCGATTTGTACTTGCCGTAAAATCATAATTTCATAGGGTCAAAGTCATAACTACGGCGGCATTTTGCTTTGTGCATTTTTTGTCACAGCAGTGAAATTAATGTGTTTTTTAGTTGAGGTAGGCCTTTACAGGGTGAGTAAAAATAAAAAACGAAACCCAAATGGCATGACCAATTTTTGAATGAAGTTTTGCCTGTAGCAGCTTTGCCTGTAGCACTTTCAAAATCTAGGATATGAAAGCCCAAACAATGAGTTTTGTTTTAGTACAAGAATCATTCAAATCACTCATGTACTTTTCAAGTTACGGAATTTTGAACACAAGCACCGTTATTGAAAGTTCTGTCCACGGATCACAGAAAAGGTACGTGTTCTTTTAGCAAAACGAAAACAATTCACAGGCATCCCTTTGAGAATTGTTTTCGTTTTGCTGAAAGAACACTTGCTTTGTTGTGATCCGCGGACAGAACTTTAAAACGGTGTTTGTGTTCAAAATTCCGTAACGTCAAAAGTACATTAGTGATTTGAAAGATTCTTGTACTAAAAGAAAGCTTAATGACTGGGCTTTCATATCCTAGATTTTGAAAGTGCTACATGCAGAACTCATTCAAAAATTAGTCCTGTCATTTTGGCTTTCGTTTTTGTTTTACCCACCCTGTATAGAAACCGTCATACATTAAGTTTCAACCAAATTTTCATTAAAGAAAAAGAGTTTGCAGACCATGTTATATTTGTATTTGAAATACAGTAATTAAAAACCGCACTTTAGACTTCATTAACGATTAATTAATTTTACTCGCGTGTTACCATTTCGCTTGAGGGCGCTATGATGACGTCATGTACTGTTTCCTACCTCCATGTACTATGTACTAAGCAACGAACTATGTACTATCTGTTCCTGTGCCCACAGGGTTTACCCTTTTTGGTCCACCTACACAGACTTATGTCAAGTCAAGACTGCATTTCGTGCTAATCAATTAGGCTTCGCCCACCTGCTTGTCGCCAATGGCAAGCCAATTAAATGTTTTGTTCTGATTTTCTGGGCGAAATCCCAGAATAAAAGTCTAAAGTGGGAGACCCTGGCCCGAACATGAAAGCTGCATCAATAGCGAGACAAGGTAACATGTCTAAACATAGATCTATACTTCATAACAGACATCGAATCTATGGAATTGGAAAACATGCCTCCATTATCAAGCTACTCAGAGCCATAGGTTATACTTTAATGGGATGACCTACTGAAAACCTTCTCACTGTTATTTTAAAACTAACGTGGGTGAATGCATTGAAGTTTCTAAGTTGATTTGCAAATTTAAGCGTAATGCTGTACTTCAGTAGCCTGCTTGAGTTTTGGTTGAAAGCGCAGAATTCCCAAGAGATACAGGATTAAAATACTGAACTCCAACAACAAAACTTTAACCAAATGAAGAGGCCTTCGTTTAATCTGAAGTGTGTTTTTCTGTCAGTTCGCAAGAAGAGTCTTCATTCTATTATTGAACCGTTGTCATGCATCGTGTCTTCTTCCATGTGTCGGCAAAACACGTCAATCCGTTTTAATCACGTACCAATGAGTCGGAATCTTTTCTTCGGGATGCTCTCATGAGTGAAATCGGTTTGAAACGACCTTTGGTTTGGGCTCATCATTCGGATAAATCGTCTACCTCCCTCGGCGCATGGTGTTCTTTTCACAGACATCACAAGATTCAGCTCAGAGATCGAACGACCCTGGAAAAAAATCCCCTCCTTTGATGGATCTGCGTTCTGTAATCTATCACTAATAGAGATCCAAGCATATAAAAGTCAGATTTACCAACAATTTAACTCGGCAATTTCACCCTATTTTCAGGAATGTAATGCGACACTGCCATAAATTACTGATGTAAAAAATAAGTAATTAAAGGTCCAATGACCTCTTTTAATTAGATTAACGATTGATCGACAGCTGACAACGTATAGTGTGCATGTATATATAAACCGAATTACTTGGGACAGTTGTTAATTAGCGAGAATTATTTCCTTTATAAATCGGCCAAGAACACTTTCACAACATTGTGGGATAAAAAGTCAAGTCAAATTGATAAAATCGTTCCTAAAGTAAACTTTTAACTGCTCTTTCTGTTTTACCGCCTTTGGTTGTGATATAAAGTCGGTTTACTTCATGTATTTATTTTGATGTGTAAGGAACATAATCCATGTCCGTGTGCACCTTATTAATTAGCATTGTTGCAGCGCCCCCACGCGGTCAAATGTGGCGAAACAGACTTTTAATTAACAGCACAAGCCGCTATAGGCAACAAATCCTGTTTAACTGTTTAGTGACATCGAATACAGATCCTGTGAAACTGATAATCCACTTGGCGCCACTTTTCTGAAATCTTACACCAAAACATAAACTTTCTTTTCTCTAAATTTAGTAGTCGACCCGTAAGGTGAAACGTTGTTTAAAGTACTCAGTATTGGCGTCGGTTGTTCTATGAAACTTGACCAAACTGACCCCGATAGGGTTCTATAATTGAACTTGCATAACTTCTTTCAATCAGTGAACTTATATGTTTTCCCTCTTTATTAAATGCCTTAGATTTTAGGACGTATACCTTTGATGGAGAAGGTAACATTGTCTCATAAATTAAACATCGCTGAGTTATTGAAGTACTAGTTCGATATTTATCGAACATTATTTTGACCATTGGACCGCATGAGTATACTTTTCATCATTGCAACGTCAAGCGATATCCAATTTAATTTTTTGTCTTAGGAATGAGATTTTATGACGTATGTCTCCCGATGACGAGCAGAGCATACTGTTCGAAACGTCGAGTAAGGCAGCAAACCTCCCATTCGTCGTCCTAGAAATTATCCTAAATTGTTCGTCTCTGCGATGTAAGACTGATATATTTCTGGCTCACTGGCCATAGAGCCTATCCTTTCATGTTGTGATGTTCTGGTTTTAATGAACTCTCCATGGTTCGCTTCTAAAGGCGAACCAAGAACCCCTGTAGGGCCCTGCAGTAATTGTTCATTATCGACAAATGTCAAGGTGGCGAGTTTCAGCCATTTACTATCTCGCCTCTGCCTTTTATACATAATGCTATCTTGTTTTGCATGTAATATACATGTACAACTTTTTTGCTCCCGAAAATATCCTGCTGAAAATGTTGACTTTCTTAAGTTCAAAGTGTGATTGGTTTCCTTTTTTTGTCGTGTTTCAAGTTGTGGTAAGGTGTGGGTTTCCTGTTTCAGATATCATCGGGTTTACAAAATGCATCGTGACATTTTCATTTGGATGTTAGATTGCCTTCACAGCAGTCGTAGCCCCGGGCTGTTTCTCATCATTCCACATGGCTGGCTCCCGCGTAACACCCAAGTTCTTTCCATTTTCCCTCGGGAATCTTGACGAGGAATTTCCCCTCAAATTTGTTAGCTCACGCGGTCGTTGATGTGAGGTCTCGTCACTTGCTAAAATTTTTGGTATCAGTTTGGAAGCACGGAGTATCGTAGCCTCTGGCATGACGGTTATGATGTGATCACTGTCATTCAAGAAAAATATTATAGTTTTTGCCTTGAGACTATGTATTCTAGACACGTACAGAACCATACAACGTTGTTGTCCGGTAATACACCGTAATCGCCCTTAAGAAATTCATATTTAGAGAAATATGTAGCACCAAAAATAATTATGACTGGTAAGCCAATTTAATAAGCTACTTTTAGATGAACAAAATTACTTCAATTGCTCAATCCGTTCAAATTATATCACTGTATTTAAACCCTAAATTATGTTTCGTCCAAAAATGCGATTCCAAGAATTGTCGTTACAATTGCCTTTTAACATCACCAGCGATAAAGATCAGTTAAAAAGTTATTCAAGAAAGTCCTTTTGAAGGCCCGTCTTTAAAAACAGGTGGATTTTATAAATCCTATTTTTAGCCAAAGCAATATGTTGTGTACTACAGTTGTTAAAACAAGAATTCTGTGTCATTTTCTTTGTTGTGCCAAACAGTAAGAACACACAATAAATTGCTTTTATTTTGACAAATCTGATTTTAGGGGTACTTCGTTAAAAAAAAATGATAAAATTGTAAACGTGTAGAGCAATTGAAATGATTTTCTCACTTAATAGTTGTTTTATTAAATGGGCTTCCAATTAAGTCATAGTTAATTTTGGTGTTACATAGTTTGTTTTATATGAAATATATTTGTTTGTTTTGGGTCCGCTTTTTTGACTCGCCCTGTATAAAAAAGACAACTTTTTAGAGCATTGTCACACCAGTTCAAATCGTCAATCATCTGCATAACACTTCATTTGCTCTTACGGAACCTAAGGCTCTCGGCGGGATTCTAGCCCACGACCGCTACTTTGGAAGTGCAACGCAAGACCTAATGACCCCTCTAATTTCTAGGTTGGGGAGGTTTAAAAAGACGTCTTTGCCTTGTTGGTATAGCAGGAGATCGTGGGTAGAGTTCCGTCTGACCAAGCCTATGATGTAACTTTTCTCAAAAGGAATGACATCGCTGAACTTACAGCAATAACATTAGGCAAAATCCCTGTCAAGTTTTCATCACCCACCGAATTCCATTGTCAGCCACCGTCAATGTGGCACCATATTAACATCATATAAATACACATTCAATCATGTTATCGTAAGAAGCATTTCGTACATTGTTTTGATAGCTTCCCGGAGTATGTGATCACCACTTACTTAAAGTACACACTGACTCCTACGTCTCTCCTTGAACTTAAGTTAAAGATAGTTTTCGATATCGGAGATCAAACACTCGCATTCCTTAGCTCTTATCAGAGATATCTGATTATTTTTGGCTAGCCGGCACTCTGCCAATCAATTATGATTCAGTCTTGCAGGACATGCGATCCTTCTTATCGAGAGCAAAAT
Organism: Patiria miniata; assembly: GCF_015706575.1. Lineage (NCBI taxonomy): Eukaryota > Metazoa > Echinodermata > Asteroidea > Valvatida > Asterinidae > Patiria > Patiria miniata. The sequence continues at coordinate 8,938,730 of NW_024037048.1, forward strand.
GCCACAGAAAGTTTAATATTTCACAGAAAATATTTGGAATCTTTTGATAAGATTGTTGGAGGTAGACGCCTAATTTCAGGGTCAGGATTTGACAGGAATTCTGATCACAAGCAGAGCTGTAGAGGGCGGTCTAGTGATTTCTATGTCAACGGATGTTTCGGGATTTAAACAGGAACAACAATAGTCTGCTGCTTTTTCCTCCTTATCTCCGCATGGAGGCCCTTTATTTTTCAATTTTTAGCTATGAACTTGATATGAAATGAGGCGAACATGAAATGTCAGTGCACAGAACACTCCCTTCGTTGTGGAAAAAAAAATGCGAATTGGAGAACTGACGAAAATGCATTCAGATACAACAGAAAGTTTAGAATTCCACATGTTCGTTCACGCCTCCATCTTGCTGGATTTCTGCAAGTGTTTCTACGATGTTCAGGTTCGTCGATACCCTATCGTACTGGATTTCTTCGACCGGACGACATCGCTCCCCTCCGTACCTGAGTTATTCCTAGGTCAAGAAATACGCGGGTCATGCAACAGCACGCGTGGCACGTCCCAGGAATGGTTGTGAATCTGTCACTAAGATACCTCCGCTGATATAAATTTGCGGCACCGTTTCCTGTACTGATGCTCCCATTTTGGCCAATTAAATAGTTATTTGCTGTTTCGGTGGACCATCATTGGCATTCTCTGAGGGGAGTGTTGAGTGGGACAGTAAATCACGCGTGCTGTAATTTGGTCGTAATTTAGCCGGCCACAAATTGCAAGTTGCGGCGTGTCCCAGGTTGAGCTGGAAAATTCACAGATACTCTTTCTGTTTACCACGGCATATTGCATGAAAAGGCTTTTCACTACGGGAAAATATATTATACACCTGTTTACAAACAACACACTTGTTAATGACGTCATACTTATTCAAATGACGATGTTGACGTGAGTGTGACGTTACACCCGTCTTGCTAAAGTCATAAGCTTTTAAAGAAATTTCTTGTTTTATTGCTGCGATGTGATTCTTGGATGGTTGTTCATTTGTTGTCGTTTCAGAGGACACATACTCGAAGGAAGATGTCATTGATAACCAGACGATGCTAGTTCGTCTGATGGACACTGCACACGGGGTAAATGAACTAAAACAAGCTTGATTAAAACTCCCCATCCCCGTCAGAATTCTGACTCAGTCCCTTCAGAACTTAAATTCGTTCTTGCCTATAAGCAGTTGCTTCAAAATTTTAGATAAGACTTTTCTCTTTCCTACATTTTCTTTCTGATGTGATTTCTTTTTTCTTTAGGATGCAGAGAACCTTGAGCGTTATATTCAATGGGCCGATGGCCTAGTGGTCGTGTACAGCATTACCAGTAAACACAGCTTCAACTATGCCAAGAATCTCCTTCAAGAGGTCTCCGAGTTACAGAAGACGAGGGATACCCATGAGGCACCTGTTGTGCTCGTGGGAAACAAGAACGAGATGGAAAGATACAGGTTAGATGTGCTACCGTTGAGGGCAGCATTCATGTCGGATATGTACCGTTGAGGGCAGCATTCAAATTATAACTTTGAGCGAAAATTCTATTTTCTTGCCGGATTTATGCAGTGAATTTAAAGTGCATACACGTGAAAGACATTTAGAACAAAAGTTAAAGTCCTCAGCAGCACTTGAGGGGGTAGACAGAAATTGGAAGTACACAATGTCTCTGTTTCACAAATTGAAATGATTCAATGATTTGAAATTATTTAGCTCATTTATTTCAATTTAATGCCTTTTTGTTACAGTTGTCCTTACTTTTATGTTTGTGGTTTCTTTTGACGCACAGGCAAGTTAGCAAGCTGGACGGTAGCTCACTAGCCACGCAGTACGCATGCTCATACCACGAAGTCTCGGCCGCTGGCGAATTCGAGGATGTGGAAAATGTCTTTCACGAGACTGTGCGCGAGATTCGGCGAGAAGCTGAACGACACATGCCCCTTAAGCCGCTGTTTATTAGCGAAGAGAAGACTGTCCCAGCCTCGCCGCCCTCATCGAGGAAAGACCGCGATCGTGCAAAATCTCCGCAGCCTAAGGCGCCCAGAGTACTGCAAAAGAGAACAGTGTCTAGCTTCAAGTTCTTCAACAAAGGATTCAAAATATTTTGAGGAAGGAATCGGTCGTCTTGGTGATTTTACCTTGATTTTAATTTAGACTTGATATCGACAGCCTTCATTCACTAAGGTCATGTGATCGCTTGACCTCCATTTGGTCTACCCATGGTCTACCACTGAGCTTTTCCAATTGTGAAATATCAAGAAATAGCCCTTGGATATTAGTTCTCGCCCGTGACACAGGTGGAAGGCATTGTGATCTAACGGTATTCAGCGTGAACTCCCAAGGCTGATCTCGGTCTACAGTGACCATCGTGGATTTCACCTCGGCAAAACGGCTTCAATGAAAATCAGGTGACTTGAACAGGTATTCAACACCTGATGTTTGTTCATTGTGCCAACCTGGTGACCCGATACTGACAGGTGTCAATAAATGCCTGTGGATATCACGTGGCACTAGCAGGTGGCGATCACCCGTGATTGATTAATATTGTCCAACCTTGTGACCCGATATGACATGTGTCAACCAGGTCAATTACCTTCCTCCACCACCTGGGATAAACACCTTGCACTTTCAAGGGAATGTGATAACTTTTTTAGAATATAAATTGTTGGGTCTTTAAATAGATCCATCAATAATTCCCAAAATGTCTTTTACATTTTGTTATACCCTTCGGGTTTTAGGGATCCTAACAATAGGGGACCATCCTTTTGCTTTACAATGTCTGTAAGTAGTTTTAATAAGGCCAAAAAAAATAATGTCAGTCTCTGGTCAGCGCGCGCGTCGATTTTAATCATGCGCGTCGATCTTTTTTTTTTCCAAAATGTTACGCGGAAGCTCCAACAGCGCCCTCTATTTCCGCACCTCATTTTTTTTTTACCAAAGAGCACCAAGGAATGGGAAATTGCACCAAGGCAAATGATCGAAAGCACCAAGGCAAATTATGGAGGACACCAATGTACATGAGGACACCAAAAAAGCAAAAGAGTACCACACCTTGTCTGTACAATCTAAGCTTGAAGAAGAAAAAAAGCCCCCCCCCCAAAAAAAAAAGCCGCGTGGCCGCGTCAATTCCGGAACTTTGGTCTGACCAGAGACCGAATATATTTTTATTTGGCCTAACAAAAGTAAGATGACATATGCCAGGTCTTTAAGATGGACACAAATACACTGGGATGTCTTGCTGTTCATACCGTGCAGGTAAAAATGATTCATTCAAGAATGGATACTTTTTCTTGCAAAAACAACCAAATACGGCATAATTATGTTTTAATTGTGTACATTTTATGATGCAGTACTCTGTGTATTAGCATGTGATCAAAGTTATTTCCAATAATTTCATAAAAGTATGCTTTTATAATAAGTTGAGTCCAAGATATAAAGGGTTTTATACCTCTGTCTTGATTACTGCACTTTCATTGGCCTAGAACGATCACGTGTTAAGTTTGTAAAGCGTATGTGTAGGTACGGTGTGAAACGCTCGTATCGTTGGTACCCACACTATTTTCACAATGTTTCCACAAATGAGTGGGAGCAGCGATTTAGCAGACGATCAGCTGTTTGGAGCACGCGACATGTATGTGAGTTGACGTTCGATTATCATGATTGTTGTATTTACTGCTGTTTGTTTCCGGGATTTTTACATCAAAATCCAAAGAATCCAAGACAGAGGTATAACAAAACAATTGTTGACTGCTGTAATGTGGGACATGACGTTTTGAACACCCGAGGCGAACGTCATATCCCACATTACAGCAGTCAACAATTGTTAAATGTCGCAATGCAAAAGTGAAGTTTCTCCATTTAATTGTTTGTGTAGAATGTCTCAACATCTTAAAACGGACTGACTATACGTGTACCGGCATTCCACCTGGCCCGCCATACTAGCTCCTAACCCCCCCCCCGTACCCCCCCCCCGTACCCCCCCCCCCCACACTCGAATTAAAATTCCTTGGTCTTGTCTTCTGATACAAAACCTTTCCATTGAGTTTCCACTTTCCAATCAATTATTTTCGTCTTTCAGCAAAATTGTATACACAAATTCTGGAAAAAAACGCCAGTGTGAAAATGTCTGATTTAGTGGGTCATTTTGAGAATCATTTTTCTCCCAAGTCATGGACACAGCTTGTTGTCTATCGGCAGTGTAATGATCAAGAACATTAGGTCTACTTTAACATGATGTTAAAACTTGGCGTAATACTTAAAACGTAAAGTTATTCATAATCGCATTTGTACTTTCAAGGGAAAACGAGGAGTTATGTGTTGTACGTTGGAGGCATTTTTTTGTCGGATGAGTTTCCGTTGCGTTATGCGCCTGCGGTGGAATAAAGTTGATTTTTCCTGAGACAATTCGGGAATTTTCCTGAAGCATTTAGTGATGAAACAACGGGGAGTATACGGCATTGACGTTTAGTTTTCATTTGGAAGCTATACTTTTTATCAATTTCAAATTAACTTTGGACTTGATTTCATGTAATCCATCATAGCATTCATTAATTTATATTTTATTTATATAATGAACAAGAACAATCCATTAAACTGAGACTCATTCTGTTTTTTTCTTTTTTTTGGGGGGGGGGGAGAATTTGAAGATTTTGTTTAGAAAAAATAAAAATTGCTCTCTATATGCGAAGATTTTATCAGCAAGATAAAGTCTATCAGCATTTGGGGGATATGGCGGTCACGAAATAAGGGCGCCATGCGGTTTGGGTAAATTCTTGTATTTAACAGTTACAAATTTAGTTTGATAATTGAAATAGATATGGAGTAGATATGCTGAGGAAAATAAATGTGAACACTGCTTGCCGGATATTTTTGTTGGCATTTTAACTCTTTTCCATTATTCTCCAAATGTTGACAGGTCGTGTGAATGTGAACGTTTCAGGAGGTCTATATTTTGGAGCAAATGTGGACCGTAAGAGGCGCTGTTCACTTGGTACTGAACCAAAAATTGTCGATATTCCTTTCTCAAACGCGCCCTAAGAGGACGCTCTTCATTACACGCAGAAAATGTTGTCGAAAAAGCATATAAGAGGGCGCTATTCATTTAAATATAATAAACAAAAGAACCATAAGAAGGCGCTGTTGCTCTGCGTCCCGATTTTCATTCGTACGATAAGGGGGCGCTGTTCAACAAAAGTTGTCGATCTCTCAAATTTTAAGTACCATAAATTCAATAGCCTGAGGGCGCTGTTCACTAAACGCAATCCTCTCAACTTTGTGCTATAAATTACCCCAGGCTCTTTAAAAAGGGCCGCCCGTCAACTATTTCCGTGATACCCTTGGAAAAAACCCCAAATTCCCGACCCGAGCTTACCTGACATTTTAGCCTCGAGTCTTGCGCTTGTTTTGATACCAAAAACACAAAATTCCGACCATGGGTTACCGGGGGGACACATTTACCAGGGGGGACAGAATTACCTGTCACACGCAGCGACTTTTTCGGCGTTGAAAACTGAATTTTCCAATGTGTAGTGTAGTTAGACAAAGCAGAATTACCATTGGTGCATATGCATAATTAACTAGTCATAATTCCAAAACCCTTTAACCTACAGTCATGAAATTTCTTGGGTATGTTCTTATTAAATATTTCTATGCATGCACCGATGTTGAAAACGTTTTCGATGGCCGAAATCTGTGCCTCCCCCCCCCCCCCCCCCGGCCCCCCGGCTGTGAGTAGTCAAAATAACCCAACCCCTTTAAAATTAAGAAAAGCCAGATAGCTAAACAGATAAATTTCGTCATTCCTCCAACACGTTATTTTGGATGAAATACGAAAGGCCTTCAATTTATATGAAGCCAGCGCAATAAACGAAAAGCCACCCCCCCCCCCAAAAAATAGATAAATTAAAAAAAAACACTGTTATTCTTGAAGAGCGCCCTCAATGGCATCCAGAAGCGCCGCTAAAGTTGACTAGCGCCCTCTTGCGGGAAGGGCACTAAGTGTAATGGCGGAAAGTTCGAACGAGCATCATGATTGTCGTTTTATAAAGGTTAGCGTTTATTTTAACTCTTCCACCGAGAAGGGCTTGAAATATAAGTATTCGAACTATTCACAGGCATTAATTTATCATTCAAGATATGCTTTCGTGGCGTAGGCACTCATAGTTTAAGAAAAGTGGGGAAATAATTGGGCTTGATTTTGTATCCTCGACCTTCCAATGCCATGGCCCATGGGCGCGCATGGCTCATAATCTGCGCAGGTCACACAATTTGAAGGTGAGTGCGTAGAAAAAAGGACCGCGTAGCTTTAGGGGGCTTGCCGACCGTTTCGATTTTTGGTCAACTTCCTCGATGATACATTGTGTATGCTTGACCAGACAACTTACCAGACTGGGACCTGAAGTGTCCTGAAAGTGAAACGTGCAAAATTTCAGGCAAACTTTTTCATGTTTTTGTGGAAAGTTTTCATACGACATGTACGAAGCCTCATACTTTTTTTAAATTAATTTTTAAGCGCCAAAAAGTTGCATCATTTATGGTTATTTCCCCCACTTTCCTCCTCTACTCTCACCCTCTCCTTTCCTTCATTCCTATTTCTTAATCAATCAGTGGTCACTTACTTCATGGAGATTCGAACCTCTGACTGAGTCTTGTGTGAAACAACACTTTTAGTTTTACTAGCCCCATAAATGTGGCCAATTTACTGGACTACATGTACATTGTACCTCCGTAAATAAAGGTCACACTTCCACCATGTACAAAAATATGTAAAACTTTGTCAAATTTTGATTTTCACATTGAGGCTATAGGCCTAGTTGTAGTTTATTTTTGCTTTAGAAGCATACTCACCCTTTTTATAGGCAAATCAAAAAGTGCTGCTTTTTTCAGATGTCTATTTTTCGTGAAATTTCCAGATTTGTTTGCACAAATTTGCGTATCACAATTTCAACATGAAATTTCACGAAAAATAGACATCTGAAAAAGGCAGCACTTTCTGATTAGCATAGAAAGAGGGTGAGTATGCTTCTAAAGCAAAAATAAATTACAAACTAAGCCTAAATGTGAAAATCAAAATTTGACAAAGTTCTACATGTTTTTGTACATGTCAACGTGTGGCCTTTATTTACGGAGGTAATCCAGTAAATTGGCCACATTTATTGGGCTACACTTTTACCACTATTATTATTAAGCCATGCATGGTCGCTTGTTGCAATGATCAATCTGTGGACGCATTTAAAGTATGCATTTTAATAAGACTAATGAATATTGAATAAACTAAATATTTATGAGAAATTAAATATTCATAATGATGTTATTGCATGCCATTGTCCTTGGCCGGCTCACTCATTGTTGATGCCATGCATAACGTACAGCTGTTTTTCCAGACACTTCAATCAACATGGCCTGCTGCCTCCAACTTCGTTCTGCACGACGTGTGCATCCAAAATGTGCTCTAAAAACCCATTTTTCCTATGAATTATTCAGCTTCCTGGATTCGTCTTGGGTGAAATCACAAGTGAGGTGAAAATTGATGTGTTTAGCGGGAGATAAATTGAGGCGTAGTATGGAAAATTGCCTTTCCTTGTATTGCATGTTTTCAATAACTTAAGTTTTGGGACTCTCGTAGTTATAGTGACCATACACAGAATTGAGAAACCCATATTTTTGGACTAATGTTTGACTAGCCCCATTCTATGGCCACGCACTCACTGCTCTGAAGCATGGAGTTTTTTTACGGAAAAAATGTTGCAACCTGACGCCACTTTTTTCTTCATATATCATCTCAATAAAGGTAATTCATTGCAAAAATGATGATAAGACATGAATCTGGGACTGAGAAACATTTCTTAAATTTTGTAAGGAAATACTTTGAAAATTTTCTTGACTCTCCATAGACTTTGTATACAATCGCTGAAGTGGCGTCAGATTGCAACATTTTTATGCCCCGCGGCGAAGCCGAAGGGGCATACTGTTTCCGCCTTGTCCTTCCGTGGGTGGGTGGGTGGGTGAGTTTGTCTTACATACGCAGTGTGGACTTCCGAACAAAAGACGTCCACATAATGTAGGTAGCACCGACGTTGTGTGGACTTGCCCCACGTCCACACAGTGTTTCCCCATTTCTGGAAAACAGGTTTAGAGGCATTTTTGGGTTAGGTTTATCTGTAGCAGAATGAAGAGAAACACTAAAGGGAATCATAGAAAAAAAATTGGGTTGAAAGAGTTTTCACAGTTTGAGAAAAATGAGTTTTTTCACTGGTTTTTCTTAACTACACGAAAGCAATGGAAAGTCCACACTAGTCATGTGAAACAAGTGTGGGTGGGTGGGTGGGTGTGTGTGTGTGTCCGGACAAATCTTGTCAGCGCGATAACTTGAGAAATACTTAACATATGAACTTCAAATTTGGTTTGTGGATTGTTCTTGGTAATCCTAAGAAGCCTTTTGCATTTGGGGCCAAAAGGCCAAAGGTCAAGTTCACAGTGGCTAAAACAATAGAAATCTTGTCAGCGCGATAACTTGAGAAATACTTAACATGTGAACTTCAAATTTGGTTTGTGGATTGTTCTTGGTAATCCTAAGAAGCCTTTTGCATTTGGGGCCAAAAGGCCAAAGGTCAAGTTCACAGTGGCTAAAACAATAGAAATCTTGTCAGCGCGATAACTTGAGAAATACTTTACATGTGAACTTCAAATTTGGTTTGTGGATTGTTCTTGGCAATCCTAAGAAGCCTATTGCATTTGGGGCCAAAGGTCAAGGGTCAAGTTCACAGTGGCTAAAACAATAGAAATCTTGTCAGCGCGATAACTTGAGAAATACTTATTATATGAACTTCAAATTTGGTTTGTGGATTGTTCTTGGTAATCATAAGAAGCCTATTGAATTTGGGGCCAAAAGGTCAAGGGTCAAGTTCACAGTGGCTAAAACAATAGAAATCATGTATTTATTCTGAGATTATAGGGATTAGGGATTAATTCATATAAAACCTACAGAAGACACTAATGCTGTCAGTGAATGTTCCATGTGACCAAGGTACATGTAAGTTGATGTTAAAAGAGTGGTGTTATGTCATGGGAACTGTCACCGTTGCGGGGCATTTGTGTTTGTAAACACACCTGACTTGTTTTCTTTTGCAATAAGCCCTAACCACAATCGAAGGATTCATTTTTTTTTGCAGTGCCAGTGAAGACGACCGTGTTACGCTGGTTATTTGCGTTCCTGTCTCCGACAACGATTACCAAAATGGATGCCAGTAATTTGGATGAACTGAAAGAGACATTTGAAGGCAAGATTGCTGGACTTACAAGATGTATTGACTTATCTTCAGCAGGTAAATATCCCCTACAAGTTTACATAGGTTTAAGGTTAACCTAGCGGTACTTTCCTCGCCTTCCACCGCTGTGGCCCGGGTTCGATTCCCGCCTGGGCCAGTATGTGGATTGGGTTTCCAGTCCCTGCCTGATTCTGTGGGTTTCCCCAGAATATTCCTCTGGGCTTTTCCTCCCACCTCTAAAACTGTAATTTCTTCACATAGTCTTCTCTTCACTGGGCCTACCCAGTTAAAATAAGAATTATAAGAGGGAGTTTTTTAGTTATTCTTGCGAGAACGAATTTCAGGGGGTCAAGATTTTGACTCCAAATTCGAGCTGTTGGGTGCTAGTCGTGAATCGTGCTGTACATGTTCCACTAGTGCATTGCATTCTGCGGACCGTCGGACGTGCGAGATACAACGTTTGTGTATTGGTGCCGTGTGTATTATGTGACATACACACAGTGTCTACCGTACATTGAATGGACACGTCAGGAATACGCATGTATGCCTATGCCACATAATGTGCGCTACGTCAAAAGTAAACAATGAGGGTTTTTTGTCTTTTCTCAGGAACGGTGCGACTTCAAATAACATTATTATGTAAATATTTGTTCATTGACTCTCTTTCAGTTTTGACCCCCGATGGACTTGATGAAAACTGCAGAAAACAGCTAGGAGTGATTCACATGGAGCTGTGCATGGTCGAGTCATTAGTTGGACAAATGAGAGAACTTGTACATTCGGAAAAACAAAAATTGCAGCGGGCAGAGGTAATGTTTAATAGGATCTGTTATTATAACCGACATACAGATCCTTGTCATTTGATTGGTGGAACTCACATCACGTGACATTCGTTATTACTCCCATTCACGCTGGGGCTCAAAAAGTCCCATTCGCCCATGGGGAATGGGAAATACTATTCAACAGTTAGGATCATTCTTGTTCCATGACGTGGTATTTGTGTGCAAATGCATGCTGGTGTGCGCGTTCAGCGTTGCGCGTAGCGCGTATTGTTCCAAAGAGCCAGCACTACAGCATTGGGTTCAAACATTTTCATGAAGGGGTGGTTTGGAAGAGAGAAATACATTTTCCACCAATTTTGTATTGAAATAAAAGTTCAAATATCAAATGACAAGGATCTATATGTCAGTTATATAAAACAAATATTGAGTGGCTTTAAATTGTGAAATGGGAGGAATATTATCGCTCGGTAAAATCTGGACTTTTCCAGTTCACTCGGCTTCGACTCGTGAAATGGAAAAGTCCAGATTTTACCTTGCGATAATATTCCTCCCATTCCACGCTGAGCCACTCAATATTGCAGGGGTGTGAAATCTCAGCTTTAAAGCTGATTTCAGCTTTTTTTATTTTGGATTTCAGCTTTTTTCTTTCACTTGCTGTGTACAAAAGTATAGGGGATTTCCAAAGTTCAGCTTTTTTTACACCTTTTTCTGCTGTTTTCAGCTATTTTTATCAGTGGTCACTCACACCCCTGATATTTGTATAATATGTAAGTGGTTTAACTTGTCACTTGAGAAACTTCATAAAATTCACCAAATATATCCATTCAGCCAAAACAAGGCCAAAATAGGTGCTTTTTACACAATTTTGTATCTCTTCCAAATTTTAGTACATCTTGTCCTAAATGCTTAAAAAATGCTTTCAAACACATCAAAGATTGCAACAATTACTTTCTCAGCAACAGCGCCCTCAGTTGTCCAAAAAACCTGGGAATTTTTAAAGAAGTGCAGGTTTCAATCAAATTCCCCAAAATATGAAGTCACATAGTTTTCATTAATTTAAGAGGAGTAGAAAGTTTCTAAGAAAAAATAATCCCTTGAAACCTTTAAATGCAAAAGGCGTGTAGTTTAGAGAGAACTTTGTGAGTTTACATTAATTTATCTGTATTTCTGTCAAACTTTGCAGTTTTTCTTTTTAATTTCTAGGCTCTTAAAAGCCAGATGGAGGAACAGGCCAAACACATCCGATACATGGAATCTCATTTGCCAGATAGGTTGCCTGGACGAGAACTCAAAACCTCAACTAGCAGCAAAGTCAAGGGGTATGTGTATCTCCGGGACGAATAAAAAAAAATAAAACCCAAATGTCGGGACTATTGTTTTAGCGAAGGTCTGCATGTAGCACTTTCTAAATCTAGAATATGAAAGCCCAATTCATAAGCTTTCTTTTAGTACAAGAATCATTCCAATCACTCATGTACTTTTCAAGTTACGGAATTTTAAACACAATCACCATTTTAAAGTTCTGTCCACGGATCACAAAAAAAGGTAAGTGTTCTTTCAGCAAAACGAATACAATTCACACACATCCCTATGTGATTTGTTTTCATTTTGCTAAAAGAACACTTACCTTTTTGTGATCCGTTGACAGAACTTTAAAACGGTCAAGTTGTTAAAAATTCCGTAACTTGAAAGTTATATAAGTGATTTGAATGATTCTTGTACTAAAGAAAGCCTATGAATTGGGCTTTCATATCCTAGATTTTGAAAGTGCTACATGCAGAACTTCACTAAAACAATGGTCCCGACATTTGGGTTTCGTTTTTTTTTACTAACCCTGTAAACATGTCAACACTAAAATTATGATGTTCCCAACATGGTAGGCTTCATCCATTTTTTTTCTGAGCATGAAAACTAATTATTTTAGTTTTATTATTATCTTATTTCTTTACTTTTTTTTTTTTTTTTATTTTTTTTATTTTTTTTTTTACAGTCGTACCCCCCTGGGAACCGTACAAGACAAGAGTAACCATAGCAACCAAGGAACTCGTCAGCAGAAGTCAAGCAGTAAAGACAAGGAAACGACGGAAGACTCTAAGAAGAGGAAGCCGTCGACACCAACAATGGAGTTTGTGACGGTGGAGGAATTCGAAGGGGTTCCCAAGTAAGTTGACCAACCAAAGTATAGACACTTAGCTTTTCACAGTCATTGAGTTTTTAAAATTTAATTCAGTAACAAAACAAAAGCACACACCTCAAACATGGCTGTCATGCAACGGGTCTATATCACCAAATATCCGTTATTCGTAAATACCCGAGACAGTTTACTCATTCCTATTGGTCGAGAGCCCGACACTTGGGTGGTTTAAGCCATTGATAAAACACACATTGGCTGGTCTTAAACACTTTTCCGGTGTCATGACATTTGGACTCCTATGAAATCTGGTCCCTTTTACCCTTTTATTTGGTTGGACGTTAACAATCTTCACTTAGGCATGTGCAATACTACCAGTGAGTCCGTATTTCGAGAGTATTAATTTCACACTACACCAACACTGCTGCGTTCTGCGCCACATTGCGCAGTAAGTGCCACGCATGCTCTAATCTCCATATAAGGAGATATTTAAGACTACTTGCAAGCAGTATATACAGGGTTCGACCTTAACTTTTCTTTCACTAGCCAGCCGGGCTACTGAAGCAGACTCTTAACTAGCCCGCGGCCATTTTCACTAGCCCGCATGTTTTTCTTTTATAGAGTGTCTCATGAACAACAATGTGCATACATGTAAAATGTGTCGGCAATCTTGTCAGTGTTTTTAATAAACACATCTAATAATTTAACCCTAAACAGTTAACAAAGCTAGACACAAATTGATACAGGTTTGCTTTCTGAATTAAATGATTTATTTCTTCCTGTCCTTTCACCTTTGCCTTAGCCCAATAATTTTTGACTCACCATCCGGGCTACTTAAGGAATAGTTTGACTAGCCCGCCGCTGTTTTGACTAGCATTTGGCTAACGGGCTACCGCTAAAGTCAAACCCTGAGTATATACCATGGCTAAAAGGGTGTCTCAAAAACATGAAGTAAAACTCTTTAACAAAATTGTTGGAAATTTATAATGTTTGATTTGTTCTGACTTTTTGACGAAGGCTCGGGCAATTATCAACATCAAGGCCCCTGAGTTGGTCATAAACGTATGTGTACTTGATTAAACCAGCCAAGCACAATTTTTTTTCTTTTACCGGTAATTATTTCTACATTGCCAAATTTTAATGCACTTTTCCTATATTTTCCAATGTTTTTCTTTGCTTTTCAGATACATGAAGGGAAGGCTAAACTATGACGCCATCAATGCAGCAGTTGAGATCATAAATACGGCAGTGAGTGCTCGATATTCTCTGCTTCACAAACCGAGACACGCATTGGGTGAAAATGCCATGAAGAAAGTACGGCGATTGAAGGAACAGGAGAACAAAGATACCAAAGGTGAGGGTGAAAAACAAAAAAGGTCCTCAAACTAAAAAAGTCAAAGAAACAATAGCACTGGCTGCTAGGTTTAATTTCCTCAATGCCCAAACCACTGATCTCTATAAAAAAAAAACGTGGATAGCATACAGAGAACCGCAGAAGAAAGCCATTTGAGGTCATATTGGACAGACAGGCTGGTGATCTATAAAGGACAAGTTGTCGTCTTTATAGGCAGTTGTGATTCACGGTATTAAACATCGTGGTTCACCGTTTTTTTTTTTTTTCACACTTTTTTTCCACCACAACCGCTGGCCATGGATCTCAGTTTTTCAAACGTTGTAATTCAAGTTTTTTTGAAGGCCGCAGTTCACTTGTTTGCGACGTTTGGAAATATAATCACGACGGAATCTTGTCCTCTATGGAACATCATAACACATATACGTGAACAAAATGCACGTCAACTCTTGATACAGTGCGTTGTATGTACACGTAGAACGTTCATGTATCAGTGACCATTTTTGGAAGACCGAGGCGAACTGGTCAAAATGCAAATTCAACTATGTGACTAGTGTATGGACATCCGCTATCCAGTTTTTAAAGGGCGCAGTGACCATGTGTAGGAAGATCAAACATCAGCAACAGCGCCCTCGGGTGTCAGGAAATATCACAGACATTGTAAAAAGTAAAATATTTGGCCTCTTCAAAAAAGTGAAATCATGGGTGTCCCGTTATTTTTATAGAACGAAATATTTGAAATATGTTACCCAGTGACAACATCGGTATCATTAGTTTATACCTTGGTTCTTTTCGAAAAACTAGTAAAAAAGAAAGTCACACATATAGAAACAGAAATTCACCCGTATGATTTGCCTTTAATTGTCCTCATTTTGGAACTCTTTAGGTGTTTTTTTCTTCACTGATGAAGACTTCAAGGCCAATAGTAACGGCCGCTGCTCGACGACCTCCCGATCCATCTTCACAATCCTACGACACTGTGGACGACTGCGAGAGATACGCAGCGCTGGACTGACGCGGTATGCTCTACTCGTCTGAGACTCCACCCACCAAATTGGATTTGTAAATATGACTTGGCCCAAATTGCATGGCTACGACTTCCAATTACACATGGGCCTATGGAAGCGCTGTAGCCACTTCCCATAGACCTGTGTGTTACTGCTAGCCCTAGCCATGTAATTAATGATCCCATTAATGGCTGTGGCTTTGGGTTGTGCAACTGGCATGGTACTTTGCCTGTCTGTAGTCATAGCCAGTAGCTGCTGATTCTAACATGGCTTACATAGATCTATGGGTGCTGTGGTCCAATGGTTACGGTGTTTGACTCGTGTGCTGTGGTACATGGGTTCAAATCCTGACGGGGAACATGGTGCTTGTGCTCTTGGGCAAGGCACTTTACTACGATTGCCTCTCTCCACCCAGGTGTAGTAAATGGGTACCTGGTAGGAAGAAATTCCTTCAAATGCTTGAGCGCCGTAATGGCAGCCGTGCTAAAGCCAGGGTAATAATAGAGTGCTAAGAGCGACAATTTGTGACGGACATGAGCGATATACAAGAAGCCATTATTATTATTATTATGTAAACTGGGAGATTGAAGCTCATCTAGGAGAACAAACAGCATTGATCTCATTTCGAATCTCTGTGTGATTATGGCTCTACTTCAAAATCAAAATGGGACCAAACGGGAACTTGAGTCTTCAGCTTATGGTTGCAGACCAGTAAATAAACTCCTACTGGTGCTGGGTGAGTATCCCGAGTACTCCAGTATAGTGTTTGCTACTTTTTCTACTCATGGTTTTTCATCGACTCGAGTACTTGTTCTGGCGCAACCATTTCGGTTAAGGAATCACTACCTCCATTTGTTTCCATGGGATTCCACTAGCTCTCTCAACAAATAAATTATCAAGTAAAATGCGCCAACATTTTGCATAGTAAGGATATCTCAGTGCTGAAGAATGTGGTGTGTCTTACACACTGTTTATTCATAGTAACTTATTTCATAATAATGTTTATGCCATTTTTTTCCCCAGTTTTTATGGGAATTTAGTAAACTACTCACGAGAACTTGATTACTCGTGAGTAATTTCTCTGCGAGTTCTTGACATGAAAATCCACTACTCGCCCAGGCCTAGACCTCAGTGATAATTAAGCCCACTTTCAAAAGTTTGGAAACACACTTGAGACACACATCAAATTAAAGCTTATTAAATCATCTTTCATTTTCTGTTCAATTTTGGGGGTTAACCAATGACTTTAGGGAGAAAATTCCATCCAAAGATGATCACCCCTAAAAGTAGTCCTGAAGCCCATCGCCATTCTTAAAAAGGAAGCCTATATACTCCATTGCAAACTAGAGCAATTTTAGGGACCAATCTCATCCGAGTTTCACAGAAATACAATGTCGCAGTCCTGTTCATGACTTCCACCTGTCTTTGTACAAACCCTCAAGTTCATGGCCCACAAAATGCTCTAACAGCAAACAAATTGAGGGCATGCAAATCTTGATTTGGCCGGCATAGGCTATTCGGGCCTATTTACTGGCCTGCACCCTTATTGAAAATGACTTATTGACCTGTGGACTCTACAAACAGAGAGTTGGCAGGACTCATGAGCACGTTTCACAAATTTTCAAAAACTTTGATGATTCTGAAAGCTGATCAATATTATATATTACATGTAAATATGTAAAAATGATGTTTGTGACTGAATTTTATCTACTGGTTCTAAAAAATCGAAACAACTTCTTTTTTTTCACAATACACAACTAAGTTCCAAAAAAGGCGTCCAGCCTTATGTTTGTTAGTTTTCATTTGTCATTTTATAATTGTTTTGATTTATTTTCGTTTCTTTTTAATGTAGCAGTGTTAATGTTATGTTTAATGCATATTTTTGACAACATTGATACTGCTGTATTTGTTTGATTATTTTTGTTGTTGGGAGTTTACTTTGTTCAACTTGTGGACATGATATGTGAATTTATCATGGACTGTTTCTTTGTTTTTATTTATGATTTTGATCAGTTATTGATTATTATGATTTGCTTATTTGTGATTTTATTTATTTTGTTAATTTTACTTGAATCAAGAATCATAGGGACGTAAATAAAATCCCCAAAGCAGTCATTATTTCATCAGGTTTGCTGTCATTTGACTAGATTTTTATTTCAAGTTGAGATATTATCGAGTTATAAGACCATGATAAGACTAATTAATGTAATGGTGTGTATTGATTCTGTGCTATAGGTTTAAACTATAGGTATAAATTTTAGAGGCGCAAAAAAAGCTCTGCAATAAACATATTTCCTTTATAAATACTCCAGCTTTTCCAGTGACCGTAGTTGACCCCAGATACAGGGCGAGTCAAAAAGAAAGTGACCGAATTAGAAAATACAATGTAATACTTTAAAAATATTTAGCTTCATGTCATATCTTCCAATGACATTCCATGGACAGCTAGCTATAAAGTAGGTTCTTTTAGTAAAACATGCATTACTTCTGATAGCATGGATCAATTTTAGGCCGAATAAAAAAAAAACATGTTTCTCATCAGGGTTTTTGAAAAAAAGGAGAAAGCGGGGCTTTTTATTTTTTATTTGTTTCAAGATGACCGCCATTTAAAAATGTCCTGCAACCGTTAGTTTTTCCACTGTTCAAAGACACTTCTAAAATGAAAGATAAGTTGGACAAGAGAACTGAACATATTTACAGTGTTATTTAGACTTGTTTTGGTCTACAATTTATTTTCTGATGAATTTGTGGACTTTTTCAGTGTTTGTTTACCGCATTTTTCAAAAATAAAAAATAATAAAAAAAATCCAGGCGGCCTCCAAAAAGGAAGCGGGCGGGGACGAGAAACATGTTTGTTTTTTTACTTCGCCTTTGTAAAACAGTTTTTGTTTTAAATGAGTGGAAGAACGTGCTCTTTTAAGACATACTTCATTGGTGTATCAAGTTTAATCGCTTAATCCGGGTCACTTTCTTTTTTGACTCGCCCTGTATAACAAGAATCCTAGCTTCTTTTTGGCGCCTGAAACCGTAAGCCAAAGTCGATGTATTTTTCCCAAACACTGTGATTTGGAAATTGATGTGTGGCGTGACTCGCCACAAGCTTTTTAAACCCAGGACCGGTCCAATAAGCCCCGCCCACTGCGCACGTGGGCGACTCGTGCGTCTATCCATTTACGCGCGCTGCATGTTCCAGACGCGCGCGTCCTATGCAAGCGCGTCTTCAGATATTAATCATGTCTGTGATTGGTCAAAACATCATAGGGCGGGCCTTAGTGAATCGGTGTATTTGTGTTACGGACTCCTTTTTTCTTGTATTGGTTAAACCCTCTCACGTGACCGGTCCCTCTCCTAATTATCTATACATGAGCATGCGCAATACCACCAATGAGTCCGTATTACATAGATGCATAATAAATTCACTATACAAGTATACACCGGCATCATTCCTTCAAAGCACCAGACTCCAGCTTTTCATCTGTCTCGACTTCACATTCGCCTCAAGCCAGCTCAAATCCATCCAGTTAAAATATACTATTTATAGGTTCAGGGGAGCTCAACGATGTCTCGATTATATTTGGAATTTCGAAATCAAGTCACTGCAGTAAACAAATCGCCAATGACTTCAAGACATTTCCTCCCTTTGAAGGCTTACAAATTCGAAACTTTAACCGTAAAAAAAAAAAAAAAAGTGACTTTTTTTTCCCGAGTGATTAAAATGCGTGTGTGTGTCTTTTGTTTCATATTTATTTATCTAATCCCATGGGGTTAATTTTAATATTTGAATAAAAATGACACAAATTTACAGATTCAAACGGGATCTTTCCAAAAAAAGAAGAAGTGAAATCAAGAGTCCGACATTAGGGTTAAGTCTGTTCATTTATGCTGCCTTTCTGTCCTTGGTGGCTTATTTTCTGACAATTCTGATAATTCCGTCCACAGAGGAACATAACACACACAAGAAACCTGTCGTTTCAATCACATACCGTCACTCGCAATTGATAAGACAATTTTGTAATTGCCTTTATCAGAAACCCCGCGTTCCAAAGGTATGTATTTCCATTTATGTCAATTCAAATCATCATTTTGGTTCTCAAATTCTCCCAAGAATAATTCTATTTGCAAGAATATTTCTATTTACATGTTGTTTTTGAGTTTCTTCTCTGTGAAAATCGGTATGTTTATCAGTAGTACGTTTATTATGACCGTAAATGTGTAAGTGTTCATGGTAGAGTAGAGCCCCTTTAATTAAATCTGACCTGCGTTTACCCCCTCCGCACTCAAAGTGCCATTGGTAACGCGTCTTGATGCAAAGCCTTGCAACCCGGAGCTAGAAGAGCCACCTTACCTAAGTGGATTTAGTTTAATTTTCCACGCCGCTCCGAGCCACGGTCTTCTCTTTAAGCGCACCTCCCTAAGATTAAGCCAAGCCAAAGATTAGGATAAAAATCATTTCCTTGGTTCCTGCCTCCGAGCACTGATGTGAGAGATGATGAAATAAAATACCGGTGTTGGTTTGGCATTTCGGGGATATACGTTTATGAGGTCGGGAGAGATATACCAAGTTATTGTCAGCCTGTATTGGTCTTGGATTGTGTTGTCTCTGATTTCTCAACTATCAGTTTCCATAGCTTGACAAGGAAAGGCTCTTCGTTAAATTATCGATAGTTAATTTTGGAAAACAAATCTGATTTCTGCAGAAAAAACACAGCGCCCTCTTGTACAACGTGACTCCCATCAATCCATTTTAGGAATACTACATTTTGTAATCCCCCCCCCAATAAAATAGAAAGCACTCAGAGAACGCAAACCTCCGCCGAGGCTAAACAATTCCCCGCCATTATTGTCAGTACACCCAAAAGAAATGCTCGTATAAATGGTAGAGAATCCTAAAATGAAATCCTGGATCCAGACCCAGATCCGGATCACTTCCAAAATCTAATCGATTTGTACTTGTACCAAGGACCACCTCTTTTTTTCATGCAAATCCGACAAACCAACCAACCAGCCAACCAACCAACAAACGCCGATGAAAACATAACCTCCGTGGCTGTAGTAAAAACATTAATACCGTATACAATTTTGCAATGATTTATTCAATCTTTAAATTACATAATTGAACAACAGACAGGTTTCCTCATTCGTGCTTTTTATTTCCATCTAGTGCAATAGTTTATTATATTTACAGTTAATTTTTAATTAATAGAAATGTCCATTCTCCAGGGCCTAGCTCCTTTCCTACAGTAGATTACCATAATTCCCCCTCCACCTTCCGTCATTTTTGTCTGTCAATTGACTTCAATTTCACTACTCGTCCTAAATCCGCCCATACCTTTGTATCCAATTCTGTCAAAATTGCACAATTTTGACAGAATTGTAATTATTCTGTAACTATAGCAGGCAAATTATGAGATTATCTACCGTCCGATGAAATAATGTTTGAAATCAAGAATGTTAACCATTTGTGCATTAATAATATTTAAATTGATAAAATAGACCTAACCCTCCAACCTCTATATGATTGCAATAAAGTTAAATAATCACCCTAATTAGCACAAATATTGCACATACTCATCATTTTAACATTATTTACAAATACTTCATACTACCAAATATTCAAGTCCATAATATACAGATATATTACATTTTTCCTTTTAAATTCATGACACTTCGCCAGTGTGGATATAATAGATTGCACTTGTAAAGAAACCACGCGTTATGAAACATTTCTACACTCAACTTCTGTGATTTCTTCTTGAAATTCGACTACATAAAGATCCAAGTGTAAACAATTTTTGTGGTTGGACGAACAAAGCACTCGAACCATGGAGGAATGAAAAATATTCCTCTATATGCTCTAACTTTATCGTATATTTGTGTTTAATAAAACGATTTGTTGAAAATTCGGATGTACTTTTTAATTATTTTCAATCAGTGTAAAACGATGACGCAATGATCATGTGACCTTGTGACGTCAATGGTTGCTTTAGTTTTTGAACATGTCACACAGCAACCTCTCCATGGGCGTGTTGCCGATGGTGCAACGGAAGAAGATCCGTTCAATCTTATCCGATGAGATGAAACGAAGAGATGGGAGAAGGATGAGGAGACGACCGAACCTGGAGAGAAGAGAATTCAGAAGGAAAAGACGATTAATATACCATCATGATGGACTTAAAACTTGGTAGGGATAGAAACGTGGTGGACATGAGTTTACATCTGAGGCTGCAACATATTGACAACAATAGAGTGTTGTTATAAATTCTTGTGTTTGTTTACCTGCTGGGATTCGCTGGTTGCTGGCTCCTGACGTGCTGACCCAGCATGACCTGAGCTTGGTCCTGTAAACTCTCGACTTGGATGGGATCCTTCAAACCTCTGGTATCTGAGGAAGTAAAGATAAGAGAAACGCTTGAGGAAAAGTCCAAGAGAAGATCTAAGCTCCTCTTTGTAGCTTGTGGAGCACCGTGATCCAATACGGTGTCCGATTAATGTGCCATGCTACGTGGGGTCGAATCCTGAGTATGACGCTTGTGTTCTTGGGCAAGACACTTTACTGCAATTGCCTGTCTCCACCCTTGCAGCAGAAAGCTGTTCTCGTGGCTTGATGAACAGGGTAATAGTATTGTATTGTATTCACTTTGGGTGGTGATGTCTTACCTGGTTTGAACAGTACAATGGCTTTCATGCAAGCAAACTCCGCTGCGTCCACTGCAAACGATTTGAATCGTGCCATGACCTCACGAAGGACCCGGATGTCAGACAGCATGGCTACGGCTTTGGTATCGGGAGACGTGGCTCCCACTTCATGGGCGTGTTCTGAGAGGGACAAGAGAGGGCAGGATTCCAGCGGCATGGACCATTGGATGGCACAGAGAACAAAGAGTTCACTCCACGCTTCCTCGATCAAAATAACCTGTCAATATAAATGATATAATTACATTACGTCTTAGCCGTCTTGGCGAATTCACTGCATAAATGTAATGTTATTATTGCCTTATCAGCAGTCTAATATTCACGAATTCTTGAGATCTAGTATGCCATACTTGTTTATATTCCCTCCATACCTTAGTAATAACTATATATTGGATGGCTTTGAGGTGGATACAAGAATATATTGCACGAGCTATGATGATATTGACTGATTCTCTGTTTGAGCGTGCTTCCTCTCACCCATACACTCTAGCTGTGCCAAGATGTAGAACAAAGAACTACTCTAACAGCTTTTCCCCATTTTTTCTATCTCTTTGGAACTACTCCTTGCCTAGTGCATGCCTCCCTCCATTCTATGATCTAGCCTGTTTTAAGAGGAATACAACTCCTACCTTCAGCTTTTCTGATTATTATTTTTCTTTTAATCATAACTTACTTGGTCCCTGAATGGAAGATTTGAGAAGGACGGCAAATTCTTGGCCCACTTGACAGCCATGAATAGCAATCTGGCTGAGGACTCGTAGATATTCTCCTGTGCTCCTGGGTAGATAGCCATATCACGTGTCAGGTTGTCATTGTGTTGTCCTGAGCCCGAGCCACGATGACGAAAACTCCGCTCATCAGAATCTGTGTCCATTCCTCCAGTGACGTCTACATCTACGTTGTCTTGAAGTGCTAAGAAAAAAAGCAAAGAAGTAACATTTTACAAGACGTGGTCTAGTCGAGGTTCCAACTCCTCTTTCATATACTTGTAATTGTCTTCAGTTGTCTGTTTTGCAGGCTAATCTTGCAACAAAGTGAAATGTTGATCATCTTTTGGCTCGGGTCTTGCATCTTAGTACGGCAGATAGGTGATGGGATTGTGCCTTTGATGATACAAGCATGGCATTTGGCACACAGTCAGAGTATGTCATGAGAAAGATATTTGGCTATAGGGCCATCGCAGATTTGTCCTTTGGAAAATATAGGAATAATAATAAGCTATAGACCATTATCATGTTGCGGCCATCTTGATTTTTCCCATTCAAATCAACGTAACCAAAGCGAGGCTGGAAGGAAAAATATAGTCTGGTTCCTTTTTGCACAAAAAATATTATTCAGTACTATTGGATACGGGGAACATGACTGAAATGATGGCATCATGATAAAGATGAATGGCAGCCATTTTGAACATTTTGAAAATTGCTTGTTATTCTACCTATGTTTTTTTTAAAGGACGTTACAGCCAAATATCTTTCTTAAGAAATATTCTGACTGTGTGCCAAATGCCGTGCTTGTATCATCAAAGGCACAATTCTTCCAAATATTTCCCCTATCTGCCCCACTATAATACCTCCAACATATTGAAAGGCTTACCATCTTCTGGTTCGAGCTTAGCACAAGTTTCAGCCGTCATGAGGCTGGCCATGAAGCGGTGGTTGAGGGTCGGGGTGACGGGACGGTGCATGGAGGGCACGGTAGATGAAGCTTGCTCGCCCCGGATGATGCTCCCCGGACTACCGTCAAAATCATGGTGATCCACGGCAGTAACTGACGGGACGCAGTCCAGGCGAATCTGGGCTGTGTTGCGGGGCTGCCGCTCGTTCTGCACGGCTGTTTGAAAAACTGATAATGTCAGTTTGAAAACAAAGTTCTTCTTGTGTTGGTGGATTAATTAACTTGGGACACAAGTGAAGTGTGGAAAATGCAAGAAAACTGACAGAAAACTAGGAGGCAAATGTGTGGCTATTTGTTTTTACCACTTTTTTTCTATGTTTGGACAAGAAGTAAAATCGTAAGTCTGACCTCTTGCAATTTTAAGCGCAAGACACTCAGGTTGGCTTTGGAGTAAAATAATCTTTATAATAAGTAAAATGCTGAATTTTAAGATTGGAAATGTAATCACGTTTTGTTTTGATAACATTCAGGCTGTATGAATTCGAGCTGAACAATATCATGTTAATTTGAAACTTGAAAGTGAGATTCAGCATGATCATCAGTTGAACAGAATCGCTCTTCAAATATTTGTTTTGACAATTTTTGTCTTTGTGGTTTAAGGTAGTGAGTACCCTGGTATGAAACATTCTTATTAAGCTTAGTGAATGCATATGGCTGCGACGCATGCGAAACACAATTTTGTTTCCCAATATAACATCTCTTGACTGTGGTCGAAAAAGATAACTTTTATCTTTCCCGCGCTGCCCTAAGCCTCAGACTGTGCTTTTTCCTTCCTTACTTTGCCTCCTCCATCTCGCCCTATCTTCCCCAAGAGCTGTGTTTCCTTAAAACGAAGCACCGCGCCACAAATTGAACTGCTCTCGGAGGCTTCACGGTACTCCAATGTCAATCGATGCTATTTAAACAAACTGCCCGAAATGACTTTTGACGGAGTTTAAAACGGCGCAGCGTCCGGCGGGTAAACGATTCGCCGTGCGAACCAGTTGACAAATTGGTATCTATTTCAGGCCGCGTAGCGTTAGAAACAGGCAAATGCTATCTGGTAAATTGTATGGTAATTGAATTGATGGTGAGGGGCTGGCATCCTCGCCACTTCGGCTAATTCCCTACCCGTGTCTCCTCCTTGTCCGGGGAATCAAGACATTAGCGTTCAGATAATCAACCCGCAAACTGATTAAAGGAAAGGCAACACTTTTCTCGCTTGCTGTGATCAATGGTGCTCCACATTTTCCCGTCAGGTTTTCGTCTCCGTTTATTTTTTTGGACGAGTCCGTCTAAGTGGCACAACTTGCTGGGTGTAAATCATAAACTGTTTCTTTCTCAATTTCCCTTTTCAGCTGAAAGGTTATCGTCGTTTTGATCTCAAAATAATAAAACTGCCATATTTGATCGTTTTTTCCCTAAATTCACACGTGTGTGAAAAATAAGCATGAATATATTACACCACAAAATAGGATGCTTAAAGAATGCTTCGGTTTTGCCACTTCATTCGTCTGTTTAATACAATAGATACGACGAAAAAGGTAGTTTTTTTAACAGTAGATAAATATACAAGTTTAAATTAAGATTGATTTTATTTTTTCTTAATATTCCTAGTTGGTTTTCCTGTGATAAAATATTTATGCCCCAATGTTTTTTTTTTTTCACATTATGGCAATTCTGTGAATTCGGACGTACATGTCAGACAGTTTAATGAGCTTCTGTTGGTAGTGTGAATGTGATACATTACTAATAATGTGACATCTAATTGAAGACAAAAAATACAGGCCAAACAAATGTACTATCCTTTACGACCTTTCTGTTCCTTGCTCTATGGACATACAAAAGGAGCTGGAATTTGCGGAATTGACATACCTTTTTAACATTTTGTTAAAATTTGGTAAAATTCAAAATGATGATATCAGTCGAGCGGTATAAATTTAATTGAAATCCTGAATTACGAATTTTGACTTTTTTTTGCTTTAAATCCTGGGTTCTGAATTCGAAGCAAGTCTGTCAATGTGAGTGAAGCATGAAGGTTTTGATTGTGAAGTTTGCGCTTTTTACGCCAACATCCTGACTCTATGCCTCAAACAAGTTGGCCATAAATCATCTCCACGGCCCGTTTTACCATCAGCCTCTATTAAATCATGCCTTCCCCGCTTGCCAAGCAAGCAATCCATGAGCGAGAGGTTGCAGGCCCGCTGTTCAAACACCGAAGTCACGGGCAATGAGGAACTAACATAAAAAACGCTGCTGATCAAATTAGTGTAGGGGGAGTGGACTATCAAATTTGAGTTTGGTTTTGCCGCGCCGCGGTAGGCGCGAAGCTAGCGTTCGATATCAAACCGAGCTCGGGTTTCGCTTGACGCCCAACACAGTCGCGGCATTCCTCAACCAAAAAGCCCCTTCCTGTATCTTTCCCCTTTTTATCATCGCCATCATCAGCGTTATTATTCTCTAGATCCCCCTGACAGCCCAGTGCTTTCTCACCGCCACTAATTCAATTTTGGTGTCGAACTGACGGCGCGGTCTGACAGGTTTCCTGGCCTTAATACTCGCCGTGCTGCCTTTTTTTAGGGGGAGCTTCGCAAACACCGTCCACAGCCCACCGCTAATGCTAACACCAACAACTTTTTGGCACCAAATTATGTGATTGGTTGGTAATGTGACAGCAACACTCACGCGACACTCCAAATATTGGGTCATTTTCCAAGTTGGTGAAATAGCTGGGTTTGTGGCATTGTCACGTTTTATCGCGTGGCGTCTCATTCTCGCGTTTACTTGCCACAATATCTTCCGAAATCTGCGTTTAAATTGAAAATTGCGTAGTAGACTTTAAAGAATTTTAATCTGGCCAAGTTTCAGTAAGTCAAATCAATACTATAAAATTGGACAAATAATAAGTAACAAATAATGTCAGTAAATAGTACCAAGAATTACAATCCAGCAACTTCATAGATGTCTTGATATGGTTCGCCCTGTTACAGTTTGCTTTCAAAAATGAATATTTGCTAGCCTAACTTCACTTTAGATTAGACATGTTTATCTTCGCCACAGGAATAATTTGATTGCAATCAAAGTTATTTATTCTTGATTAGAATGAACAGATCATGAAATCGAATGCTTCATGAAGCTAAATGCAGTGATGGAATTATTTCAAAGAATCAAGATATACAGGGTGAGTAAAAAAAAAGAAACCCAAATGGCAGGACCAATTATTGAATGAAGTTCTGCATGTAGCACTTTCAAAATCTAGGATATAAAAGCCCAATTCATAAGCCTTCTTTTAGTACAAAAATCATTCAAATCACTCATGAACTTTTCAAGTTTTCAATTTTGAACACAAACACCGTTTCAAGTTCTGTCCACGGATCACAAAAAAAGTAAGTATGTATGTGAATTGTTTTCGTTTTGCTGAAAGAACACTTACCTTTTTTGTGATCCGTGGACAGAAGTTTAAAACGGTGTTTGTGTTTAAAATTCCGTAACTTGAAAAGTGCATGAGTGATTTGAATGATTTTTATGCCAAAAGAAAGCTTATGAATTGGGCTTTCATATCCTAGATTGTGAAAGTGCTACATGCAGAACTTTATTAAAAAAATGGTGCTGACATTTGGGTTTCCTTTTTTTTTGACCCACCCTGTAGTGTCCAGCATTCGTACTCACCATCTTTATTCATGCCTGTCTCCATACATTTCTTCAAGCGGCAGGCTTGACATTGATTACGATGGGCCTTGTCAACTACACACATCCCCGTCCCAGCCTGACACCTGCACATCAAGACAAGACGTATTATTATAGATTTATTCAACGGGTCAACTCAAAACGTAAATTTTGGGTTTTTGATGTAAATTTCATTTTGGTGTAAATTTTTACTTCTCTTATGTGGAGACACGACATAAGGTTGGGCGTAGCGAATTTGCATTTGAAACTATAGGAATTTAAAATGTTTACATTTTAGTCAGAAATACTGATCGTGGTTTTTAATTTATTACAAACAGGGACTGAAATTTAATCTTTGTTATAGTCTTTAAACTTGTCCGATGTTGTGATAAGTAAATCTTTAATATTTACATAAAACCAGTTCCGTAAATTCGGACGTAAATGTCAGACACTTTAATGAGTTGCTGTTGGAAAAGTGAATGTGATACATCACTAATAACGTGACATCTAATTAGTAGGAAACAATTACAGACCAAACTAAGGTACACCACATTAACGACCTTGTACATCTACATCATGTGGTCGGACGTGCGATGGATTTTACGGAATTGCCTCATAGCAACATACAAATGACTTTTAGAGATAGTGGTGTTTTACTATGATTCACCTTGTCTTAAAGTTATTTTTCATCTGACAGTGGTGTCTCTGATACATCCCTTTCTTCTTCTGTTTTAATTCTAAGTACAGACGTCTATTTTCCATCTAACTTTCTGACCGACTGACATTCATCCCATCTTGGCGCGGTGTCAGCATGACTAACTTTTCGCGCGTCACTTCTGGTCGGTTTGCTGTTGCAGTACGACACGGCTAAGGCAAGATAGCGTAAAATCTGAACCACTACTCTTGCGGATTGCAAGGTGTCAAGCCGGTAACCTTCGGATGGAATTTTATTCGATTGTGATATGAGCCGGAATCATCCTTCACTATTCCACATCTCAGATCACAAGTGCTACGTATCGATTGATGGAGTTCCGATATGAATATTTATAGACAACCATTGGCTGCTTTGTCTTCACTGGGAATGCACGTGTATGCAAACACCTAACATCCTCAGTACGAGTGTGCAATAATAAGACCCTCAGTCAGACCTTTGCTAGTCGAAAAAGCTTTGCCAAACTAAGGTTGAAAGCTACCTTTTCTTTGATGTCCTAACTGTTTTCTCAAACTGTTTCCGATTCCTTCACAATTTCTCCTGTATTCTCATCTGTTTTTCCCCAATTCTTCTGTAGGGTGAGTCAGAATGATCCGGACCCAAATTTAAAAAAATATTAAAAATATGTAGCAGTTATCAAAACAAGCGCAAATGAGATATGTTACCGGCTGGTATTTTTGACATATTTGGTGAAAGTTTCATGTATATCCATTGTAGAATTTTGAAGAAAAGCGCTAGCAAAGAACACACGCTAAAAACACACGGTTCCATGGTTCAACAAATTTATTGAAATCGCGTACTGATGTGAAGCAGTGTAATAACAAATAAAAACCTAGTCATGGTGACTGACTCACTCGAAGTTATTGACACATTTTAAAAATGTAAAACCTATTCCGTGTGCAGACTGGAAAATGAGCCACTTCAATGAAAATGGCATAACTCCTCACCACAGCCACTAAGTTGAAAAAAATATCAATATTCCTGTGGAAGACAAGGTAATAACCATTCATATGAAACACTCAATTTTTTCTCTCAATATACTCTGTTTGCCACAAAAAATGGCGAACTTGGGTACAAATCATAACCCTGTATACGTAATGTTTGATTTTTCCCGATTAACCAATCGTGTTTGTCAATTGTTCTTTTCTGTTTATCCCGGGAAAGGCATTTTACTTTATAATGTTATTTACTCACTCAATCAAAGTCTTCTTTATATATATATATATTATTATTATTATCTTTATATATTATTGTCGCTCTTTTCTGGCCTTTTCCTACCATGCCATCCTTTAATGCGACCTTTTCTTCCTGACACAACCAACAATGTAATTTCGTTGTTCCCACGATCCATAAACCACGGACAGTTATTTGTTCCGTGATATTTGTCGCAATTTTATCTTCATACGATGTTCGTCTTCATTTTATCGTTGTCAAGTTGTCTTCCCCTTCATTCGAAATTTGAATTTTCAAAAACCTCCCTGTCTATCAAGGCCCACATTGTCTTTATTATAACGGTAAATCAAATAACGACGATTTGCCTCAAACCATCTCCTTAAATTTTAATCTTCTCAGATATCAAACTGCTTGATTTTAGTGTTTTCTTGTCATCTGAGTTCGTGTTGATGCATAGTAAACAGCAACAGTAATATTCCACGTATGAATTGTTTTCTGTCAAATTAAAACTTGGTTGCAGTTCACATGCAGACATCGTGACATAACAATCATTCCTATCATGTACACACAAACCTTACTTTCATATTCAACCGCTACACCAATCTCTAATCTTCCCGCTGCGATAATATTAGTTTTTAATGTGTGTAAGTTATGGATTGACAAAGGGGAGAAAATATCAATTAAGGTGTGAGCGTATATTATTTACATTCCTAGCGTTTGGTTAAGCGTTCGTCTCGGCGTGCCATCCAAATCCCATTACTGATCAGTACATGGTGTTTTTTTGTTATTAAGCCCCCTCCAACCGCACGATCCTATCCTTTCAATTTTGCCAGCTCTCAATGGCACGTCATAGGGTGCTATATCGCCGTGTGACCTTGCTGAAGTCCTGCCCTATTCTCACTATTAATTAAACAGTTTTCCCTTGTTCTTTTAGCGTATTTCTGCGACAAAGGTTTCTCTTCGCCGGCCATATCACGCTGGTTAAATAATTGCCGTGCCCCATTCCGGCGCGTCACACGATACGTGTGCCTTTGATGTTTGAACAATACCATAATGAAATTTCTGCGTAGGATGGGGAGTGCCAATCCTTATTTTTATTGGAAATTGGTTTAGTTCAATGATTCGAGGAGAACTCCTCCCTTCTCTCGAAATGAAATTAAAATGATGGGAATTTATTATCAGTTAAATGGTCGGTTGGATTGGTTGTTATTATCAAATCAATAATGTCGGCTGGCCTTGTTTTAACTTCGTTTTGAGAATGAAAGGTAGAAAAATGACACATACAGTGTGTCAAATTTGTCATAAGTTGCTGTAAAATGGTTTTACAAACTCTCATTTAACAATCAATTTTTCCGATATTTTTGCAACATAAGCAAAAAAAACCGAAGCTTGTTACTGCATGATATCCCAATATCATTAGTTCATATTAACATAATTTTCCACTGAATGAGAACATTCCTTGCTCTTGATGTTTGACTTAAACATATTTATTTGTACGGTTGCTCTGGTAGTTTTGTAGGCCAAGATATGAAAATATAAGGAGTTTGTCACTAACTAAATTGACAATGAGTACCGCAGCATTTAAAGCTACGTATGTTTTTGATTCTGTCTTATTCTTTTTGTTGTTTAATCAATTTCCACTCAACGATAACTCCACAGAAAATGCCAGATTTTAGTGAACATAAAAATTCAACCTGCATGTTATATTTGTATTAGCTCTGTGGAGGATACTACCGAAGGAAATATATAAAGCATTTGCCCTTCAAAAATATAAACTGAAAGAGTTGAAAAACCTTGAAGAAACCTTGATTTTAAAGCTTCATTTTCTTAAAAATTAAAGAAGTTTTTGCCAAAAAACCCAGCTAAAATGACTGCAGTGCCGAATCTATCAAAGACAGTAATTTAGACCATCAATTTGTCTTAAAAAATATAGATACAAGGATTGAACTGTCTCATAATCATATGGCACCAACATAATAAGTTTAAATAAAAACTCAATTTTTACTTATCTATGTTTTGTTTTAACGTATTTTTCGCTCTTGATATTTTTCTCTAAACATCTTTCCTTTCACGGTTGCTCAGCTAGGTGAAGATGTTTTACAGGCAAAGATATTAACCAACCTGCATGTACTGTACTAGCTCTTGAACTGTAAACCCAAACGAAACTAGAGAAGGAACAACATAAAGCATTTACCCATGACAGTTTTCATCATAATAATGGTGAAATGATTATTGCCAAGTTATTGTGTAATTATCCCTCCGCAAACATCCTACAGTTTATTTTCTTGACAATTAAAGAGAAAAAACTTTTCCCAAGAAAACAGTTTAAATGACTGCGGTGCCACATATATCAAAGAGACTAAAGAGTCTACATCTGGAGGCACAAATAAAAGCAAGGAAATCATCTTCAATTTCTTGTACCCACCATCAACAAAGAGAGACTGTTTTAAGTGCTCGTTCCTCTCAAGGAGAACTGCCCATAATGGAGCCTTCTACTTCTAGATATCAGGAATCCAAAGCAATCGAAACTGTTACATTTCAAGCTCAACTTGAAAGGATCAAGATATCATCATTGGTTTAGGGGACACTACTAATTCCTTGTCTGCCATCCACCTTGCAACTTTACTGCGAGGAGATTATTGCAGTCTAAAGCAGAAGCAGAAGACACAACTTTATACCCTCAATTTCTCATGTTTCTTTTTGCATCTTAGATACAAGATGGAACTGTCTCATATGGTACCAACCTGTAAATGAGTTTTCTTCGGACGCTTCTCTTGAAGAAGCCGCTGCATCCGTTGCAAGCGTAGATACCGTAGTGCTTGCCCGAGGAGATATCGCCGCAGACTCGGCACGTCAAACCAGATGTCATCCGCTTATGAACTGAAGAGGAAGACGGTAAGTCAAGAACATCCATTTATTGACCGACAACTCAAGACTAATTAAAGTTCCCCATGATTCGGCGTTGTAATAGCTGTATTAATCTAGGCGACACAGCTATGAGATAAAGTTAAACGATGACTCGTGTGTAATTAACAGCGCTTAACCCTCGAGTCTTATAAGATACAACTTTATTTCGAATAGGGTATAAGAATTCCAATTGAAATTCGGCAAATTCGGCAAAAATTAAACATGTTTGTTTTGAAAATAAGACTACAAATCTGGCATTGCCACTTGCACGTACCAGATTTTTTAGGGGATTGTTGTGGTCCCTCTGATTCCCCTTACTTTGTCAGATCGAGGCTTTCAACGCTAATTATTTTGCAATGATAGCAAGATTGTGTTTAATTGCTATTCACAATTAGAGTGTACCAGTTAAATATTTTAGGAGACAGACTAGTGTGTCCTCCCTTATCCCCCATACTTTCTCAGATCGAGGCTTTGAACTCCAATTATTTACAATTAGCAAGATTGTGATTAATTGCTATACACAGAGTTTACCAGTTAAACATTTTAGAATACTAGTCTGTCCTCTCTGCTCCCCCATACTTTCTCAGATCGTGGCTTTCAACGCTAATTACTAGTTGAAATAATATTAAGGCAAATTGTGTTTAATTGCTATACACACTTGTTAGAGTGTACCAGTTCAGTATTTTAGGGGAATGGTGTGTCCTCTCTGATCCCCATACTTTGTCAAATCGAGGCTTTCGATAATTATTATTTTGTTCCGTTGTTTTGCTGGGACGGAAAACCTGTTTGACGAATCGATTGAATTTAATCAAAATCTGGAAAAGACCAAGCCGCGAAATGAGAGTTATCGCTTTCCTTTCATCACTTCCAATCCTACATGAAACCGATATCACTCACAAACTCCTTCCTAATCAATAACATCCACCGATCATCCGTGTTCCTCTTGCATCATAAAATATAAAAATTCTCATTCTTATGTAAGATGTGGATAAGATTCGGTTTTGTAATCTTTGATTAGTATCGTGCGAAATGCACCATACGCTGGGACATCGATCTGACAACCGCGTCCATCAACCCACCAAAATTAAAACAAATTTCGAGAGTAAACATTGGAACAATAACACCACTCCGTGCCTGTGTTGTTCCTCATGCATCATGTTGTTGACACATCTTGTTCCGCTAAATGAGGAATCAGTCTTGCCCCATCAACTGTGTTTTGTTGTTTGTGAATGGAAAATGGTAGCGTATACAGGATCGATTCCAGCTGATATGACTTGCCTTCTATGCCAACATCTGTGTTATGCTGTGTTAAGTTAGAGCAGTCTTTTGCTGCATGTGTTTAACCAGGACTAGGGCCATGAATTGAACAGAACTAATTGGCATGTCCTAGTTTCGGTCAGAGTAATGCACTTTTTGGGTGGAGCATAGCATTTTGTTTCAAACATTAACAAACCACGGTGGTAGACACCAGATCCAATCATATCTCTCCAATGTTTGCTTGTGTTGGTTGGTTTTTAACTTTGGTTTAAACACAAGGAAGTTTACGGTTGATGTCATCATCAAGATTAATCTTCTTAATCTCATTTTTCAAAATCGCATTCCTCTCCAAAAATTGAAACACGGTGACATGAATAATAAATCAGGATTATTCATAAAGTTATATTTTAGTTAAATTATGCAAATTCAAAATTACCTATTACCAAAGGACAAAACCACCTGCAATCTGTAACTTAACTCACCCCAAATCAATCGTAAAACACTGTTTAAAAATGATCTTTATAAAATTAACACCCACATTTAATATTTTGCCCTGTTTTACTCGAAATCCTAAGCTTTTGAAGACTTTAAACTTGAGATATGAACAAGACGGACGTCTACATTTTTTAGATTAAATTAAGCTAATTACTAAATTATTTCGTGCAATTAAAAGTAATCTATCAACATGGTTGATGAATTCTTTGTCTTAACTAATTCGCCAATTGATTTATGTACAGCGATTACAATGTGTAGGCTTATATCACAGGCACTAACAGCATCACTGCCGATTTTTTCCCTAGCAGTATAGTTATACAGCTAAAAAGCCAACTCCATGTCATCAGCATTCCAGACGATAATTTATAATCATAAATATCCGGAGAGTGTCAAACTCCCGTTACATTTTTCACTTAATAACTGTCACATGCATGGGGTCCAACCGATGCTTGCAATGCCTCGGCACAGCGGTGCACAGCGCCAATGTTTGAACAGGTTCCGGCAATGAGTGACCGTGTCCCCGCCCCGTTCATAACCCTGGCTAACGCTCTTTTGTCCCCGTGAGGTGCTCCGGTAAACACGCCATCGACCGCCCCGCACGGAGTCCAAGCCAGCTCCAGTTAGGGCTCAGTTTTTATTGGTGTTTTGTCATCCAAACTTAAATCGCCACGTTCAATTGACTCCAAACTTTGGTTTAAGCTAAAGTTCTTTCACAATCGATGCTGTTGAAATCACTTGGGTGATTGCCTGAATATTATTGATAATAATTAGAGCTACAAAAAGGTTTTTGAAGCTGTATAACTCAACACGTTTCGTGGTGCTGCATAATTTAATAAAGTTTTATTTTGTCAATTGAAATTTGTCAAATCAAAATGGCATCATTGCAATAAGAAGATATAGTTAGCCTAATGAAAGTGTTGTTTGCAGGATATTATTAATTAAATAAGTGAGTTGTGGTGTGATTTCAAATAAAGATTGAAGCCTAGTAATTTTTTTGAGTTGGTTATCATGGTTTTGTACTGAAGGTGTTTTTTGATCAAAGTGGACAATGTATATCGGTTTAATAAATTGTTCTCACCTAAGGCGTCCTGCGGTGTATATTAAAACCCTGTAAGCCATGTCATGTCACGTGTCACAAGCACGTCGTCTGTATCACACATGATAACTTATATCTGACCAATAAATTTTGATGTTTTCTGCCTTTCCGCAAGATTACCCGTACATGGTAGTGTAATCTGATTAATAAGTGAAACAGCTGTTGTGAAGCTCATGGCCATTGGCTTTAGTTCAATTATAACCCAGCAACTGGCAATATCCTCGGCGCAGAGGACGCGAACAGAACCGCCGGCATTACTGCGTCCTCGTCCGACCACACTTCGTCATTTATATCCTGAGGCACGAACGGTTAACTCACCGTGCACCGTCAGTAGCAACCCCCCAAATCACAACCGAAATATTTAGATATGGACATCGCCATTTATTCAGTCAGAGAGGGGCGAAGTGGCAAACCAAATAAGAGCTGCAGCCAGCGCGGCAGATGCTTTCTATCTGCTTTTAATCATCGGTTTTTTTCGCTCTTCTAGCGGCGGTGCGGTTTGATTTGAGGTACGATGCTTTGGGTTGACGCGATGTGAACTGTCACATTTAGCGTGGGCACCTGCCCACCGCGGGCAGAACTAGAAGCCGACGAATCGCTCGAATCATCGGCGAGGCATGGGCGAGGGAGAATCACTGGATGCAGTGAGTTACCGTCGTTTAGTCAGATGGACAGTTGGTCAACTTGAGGCAAAATAGGCTCATTATTGCCAAGTCGAGTGTCGTCTCGATGTAGTTGACTTTTCAGAGAGGACAGACTTCTTTTAGTATCAGGAGTGATATAGTGTTTGTTTCATTTTGCTCTTTGATTGTATCTCATCAGGATCGCATCTCAATCATTTCAGTCACCGACTGCCCTTTTGATTTTGTTTTTAAATGTTTATGCTGGCCATGTCACATATTATCCTTCTAATTTCTGTATTACTAGCAAAGAGACGTCCAATAACTCAAATTGGTACTGTTTCTAAAATTGTAACGGTCGATTTATTTAGGCCTATCGCAATTATGTTTAATACATTGAAAATTTATTTATTGTGCAATTGCTTCAAATTTCGCAAATTGACCATGGACTTAAGTCAGTTGTCATTATTAGCAAACCTATACACACTTACGTATAATGAAGTGATGGATGTGGTCTAAAGCTGAAATACAAATATGAAGTGGCATTCATTGAATTGAGAATGATTTTTACTAAGCAATTCGAATTTGCGTGTAAACATAACTAGAGTTTGTTTGGGATCGTGTTCATGTCGCAATGTAGCCTTCGTCTTTGTGTTAGTATGTTAAACCAAGGCCCAAAGAGTCCTAATTTTCTAAGTTGTACTCAACGTGCGGGGAATTGAACGACCTTCGTTTTAGGAACCGTTAGCATTGCTATGGTTCGAATCGCTTAGCTTTACAGATGAAATTTTACCGACTGCACTTTCTGTAGTGTTGTTTCACTTAAAGATCTTGCAGAGGATAATCATGCAACATTATTAATAAATACAATGAAAGGTGAATTTTATGGAATGTGTGACTTTTTCCCACCAATAAAAAAATCCTCCAAAGGACACGTGACAGTACTTGGCCAATCGTAAAGCACTTTTTCAGCGGGATCCACAGACATTTATTTCAAAGGTTATGACAAACGAGGTGTCTATGCACAGTGCAAACAAATCAGTCACCGTGAAAGGGGTTGCTTGATCTTTTCTGCGGGGCAGCTGTTGGTATGTTCCGGAGTGTGGAGCCTTCCAGCTCTTGACCACCTTACCCGCCCGAGGCGAGACTCTACCGGAGGGCAGTCGCTCTGGCACGCCTGGCGGCTTGCCGGTTAGCTTGTAACACGGGAAGACCGATTCTGACAAGTCAACGGATTCACGTTCCTACGGCTTCCTTCGCCAACACCTGCTGGGCCCGGGCGCTTTGTCACTCGCGCTCCGCCATTGCACCCGGAAGCACCTTGATCAAGTGCTCTGTCATATTTCTCAGATTGTTTTATGAACTGAAATACCGCCTGCCCGCTTCTAATAAACCTTGACTTTTGTTAGTAGAGCTGGTGTATTGGCCATCGCAAACGTGTCTTTGTGGATTGGTTGATTGTAATTAATCTTTCCTGAAATTTGGCTTTCGATAAAATAATTGGAATGTGCCGCTCTTGATGATGAGAATAGTTCAGTACCGGTCGCTTTTAACATCCAATGTCTTAAACAGATACATTGTGTTTGCAACTAGAATGTTGTCATGAGCTGTTTTAAGTGACACTTTCAA
Organism: Patiria miniata; assembly: GCF_015706575.1. Classification (NCBI taxonomy): domain Eukaryota; kingdom Metazoa; phylum Echinodermata; class Asteroidea; order Valvatida; family Asterinidae; genus Patiria; species Patiria miniata. Next base: position 8,975,188 of record NW_024037048.1, read on the forward strand.
ACACTGTATTAGTTATTTATTGTTGGTTTAAGCATTTGTTTCTGTCAGTCTTTAAATTGATATTGCTTAAAATTTTCTTTTACCACAAACAAATGTCAAGTATGGTCCCTTCAAAAGTTCATAAACTCTTATCTCTTTGTCCATTGTTATTTCAGTGGTAAATTATGAAACTGTATCTCGAAGTAATATATTCGGCAGGCTATTATTAATTTATTCCAAATATTACACAATAATAACACTTTTTTTGGAAAAGGTGTTTAAGACCATAGAAGAGAATGTAATTTTAATTAAGATGACATTAGTCCTGTGTGTCGTGGTGGTATGAAATTTCACCACTAATGTTTCAAAACGTGCCTCAGTTGATCCGATAACTTGATCAGCTCTTAATCTCTTGTCAGAGACACTTATTTTTGCCTGCCACAGACGAGGCTAAGCTAGGGCATGCCACGTGACGCGTGATATATTTGTTAAATATCCCCCGCCATTATGACATGCTGCTGTACTATTACTGTCTCTTCTCTCAACCCATCGATGTCTCAGAGACAACTGAGATGGAAAGTTCTTCGTCAAAAAGAGCAAAAACGCTGTAAGGCAACTGTACTCCCAAGTCAGACAAGCGATGTATGATCTATCATGACTATGCCGAACTTTAAAGTACCAGTGCGTAGGATATATAGCTACAAGTAATATCTTCTGTATGTAAAAACAAAAAGCAGCCGTGCTGGATTAAAGATTTGGATACAAGTTTACTTTTTTATTTTCTACTTTCAGGCATTGCTAATTCTGCAATGCATACAAACGCACACAATTGTATATTTGCCTGCAATCGGGGACCCCCTATTGTCCCTCTTTTGTTTGTACTAACTTTTTAGGAAGACCTCCCATATGTTTTGTACACATCGCCAAATTGGGGATCTTCGGGAATTGGGGACCCTATTGTACTCTATTGTTCAACGTCCCCTAATGATCGCAGAAATAAACTCACATGATGGCCCCCGAACACCATATGTATATATCACACCCATTGTTATCTTTTGCCGAATGCATTTAAGTTCTCTGAGATCTTAGATCACACGAACAATTTTATACAAATATACAAATACTTAGTCATCTAAGCAAATTATGAACCGTACTACTCAACCCGAGAGAAATTACAGACAGAAGCTATCTGAAGTCATTGGCGCCGTAAAACATTTGATAAAAATCACTTACACTATAATTGTAAAAAAAATACAACATGCGATGACAAAAATATATGCGTCCATAATTGGATTCTGATATTGGTGAGTTGACAAAAAAATTGAACGAACGTAACATCACGAAATGTCATCAAAAACAAGAAACGTCACCCAAGCTACTTCTTATTCCAGTTAAACTAATAAAATCACCCAACATGGCTTAAAAACATGCACTATATACCGACAAAAATACTGTATGATGACAAAAGAACTTATGTCAAATAATAATTGATATTCAAGAAAGGGGAAAAGCTATGATTAAATTAAAATTTAACAAAGTTGAAAATTGTGAATGTTTTCAACAAATCACAAAACGATGGCTCACTATAATCGCCTTGAGTGGTGAGGTAACTTGCTTGTTTTATGTTTTAATCTGGCGATAACCAAATTAATTTCTTAACTTAAACAAAGTAGATTGATTGAACTCACCCGAGTCTGACATATCGGAGCATTGGTCCTGTGCCATTCTTACTGTCTCCATGTCCATGGTGGAATCTCTGAGTGGTCTAAGGTGTAACCTCAGCTGAAGATGCGAAGATAACTGACGGAACAACTCACTGTTGCTGCTTTAGTGTCTACCTTACTCGGTCCGTGTCTCACACTCTCTGACTGTACCGTGTTTGGCTTCACACTTCCCCCGCTGTTCAGCTGAAAAACACGCCCCGTCCGCGCCACACGCAGTCCACGCTCCACTTCACCTTACAACCGACCAAATCAAGAAGCTGGCTGGATTTATGAAAAATCCATCTAATAATAACTGTTTATTTTCCGAGTGATTGGTCGCGGGGTGTAGACCGTTAGATGCCGGGCTACAGTGACTGAGTGCGGCGGGTGCAAACTCCTCCTTCTTTCCCGCTGTCTCCCGCTGGCACGAACGATAACGTTTACTTTCTCTGTTTTCGTTGTGCGCTTGGGCCGCGGTTGAGTTTGTAATTGTCTCGTCATGCAAACTTTTGATTGGTCGATGTTTGACGATGTATCGCTGCATGGACGTTGGCGTCGCACTGCTAGGTAGGATCGGCAGAGATCTAGTGCCCTGACTGTTAAATCATAATCGACTATCATTTTTTGCATAGTGAATTGGTTCTCCAGTCTATCATCTTTATGAGAAGGGAAATGTGGACAGAGATTTGATTAATCAAAATCTTTTGGATATGTGAAGGTGTTCGTAATGTTTATAACGTTGTACATTTTAATTCTAATGATATCATCACACGGATTTCGAAGTTGTTTGCGAATTGTAGTAAATTCTATTCTTCACTTTGCTTGATTACATATTCATTATTACTATTCGTTAACCGTGGTTAGAGCTTCTCGTGTTTTCGGCCTATAAATGCAATATTTTGATCATCCAAATTAGAAATGAAAAAGTAACAATTGATAGGTTTTTTAAATCTTTCTAGAGGACATTAATTGGTGTAATATAAGTTTGTGCTACACTCATGTACATGTATTGAAGGGTTTTTTTTGGGGTCATCATCTTAAGAATTTTGTCATCTATGACTGCACTTTCTGCATTCAAAATGTTTGTATTGAGATCGTTCACCAAACGCAGTCTTATTGGAGTACAGAGTTTTTGATTGCGATTTAATTACATTGAAAGAACTCGACATGAGACGCAGATGCCAGAAAACAACATCGTCTCTGTCTAGCATGGTAACCAAATGATTTCCATGGCATGACTCAAAGTTAGCAAACTTGGTGGCAAGTCTTCAGAACCATTGTGGACTAAGTACCCGGCAACGATTGGTTATGGTAGGCCGCCAAGTCACCTGAGCCGGCAGGACCGGGTGAAGCGATCCAAATATTGCGCTACCAAATCTAATTTGAAGACATCGCTTTGCTCTAACACACTCCGCCGGATTGCATGGGCTAATACAATTGCCGCGCGGATCAATCACAGAGTCGTGTTTTTGGCGGACGCCAGGCAAAATGGTCAGCCGAGAAACGGCGCGCCTGCACCGCCCAGCGTCATTGTGCGAGTCAGGGAAGGTGATTGTAACCGATTTAAAAAAAAACGAGGGGTGAAGTTGATGAGGGTATTGTTAACATTAACACCAAAGATGTGTCTCAAGTCCCTCCTTTGGATTGGAGTTCAAGTTTCTCGTGAGGAAGGTCATCGGATAGACCGGCTCTGGTTTCGGTGCGTTAGTGGAGACATTTTGTGGGGGAGAAAATCTAACTTTGAGTAATTCCGATATATTGAGCTGTAACCTTAGACGATCATAACCTGGGGGATTAAGCGTCGAGCGAGTAGAGCCTTAGGCGGTAATAGAAACCCTTTTGACGGGTCAGTATCGAGCTACGTAGCCTGCTTGCTCATCGCATCTCGGAGTAAAGTCTACAGTGTGTAGATACACACTGCTCTAATGATACATGTCAAGTCCAAGTCTATTTCAGACAACCAACTGACAACTGCCCCCAAACCAGCTGACATATTCCCAAGATCTTTGACTACAGATCTCAAACCATGTTAAGTTACCTTGCTTTCCAACAGCTACATATTTTTTTGTTCGGACTCGTTTCCCCTTGTAGCATCATACGATATCATGTATCTCCGTCATTGCTTTACTCCCTACAGCAAGCCTTGATCTAGTCGATGTGAACCAGAAATGCCAGCCATGCTTATTAAACTACCGTGATGAGCTATGAACACTGCTCAGTCATCAGTTGAACAAAAGACGACAGTTTCTGTCAGTGTTTAATAACTTCTTTGAATATTAAGTCCCAGTATACATATTACTGAGAAATAACGGTTCACATTTGCACCCTAATTGACACAATAGTATGCAGCATCCCTTAAATAGGGTGCATATTTGAACCTTCATAGATTCAATTCTTCAACGCGTTGCACCTTAAAAGGTGCAAATTTGCAGCTTAGAGGTTCAATTTTGCACCCCTAGGGGTGCCACTACTGTACCAACTCCAAGGTGCAAAAGTTAACCTTTATTTCTTAGTGATCCGGGTGAGTAAAAATAAAAGGAAACCCAAATGTCATGACCATTTTCTTAATAAAGTTCTGCATGTAGCACTTTCAAAATCTAGGATAAGAAAGCCCAATTAATAAGCTTTCTTTTAGTACAAGAATCGCTCAAATCACTCATGTACTTTTCAAGTTACGGAATTTTAAACACAACCACCGTTTTAAAGTTCTGTCCACGGATCACAAAAAAAGGTGTGTTCTTTCAGCAAAACGAAAACAATTCACACACATTTCTTGTGAATTGTTTTCGTTTTGCTGAAAGAACATGAACTTGAAAAGTACAAGAGTGGTTTGAATGATTATTGTACTAAAAGAAAGCTTGTTAATTGGGCTTTCATATTCTAGATTTTGATAGAACTTCATTACAATTGGTCCTGGCATTTGGTTTTTTTTTTTTTTTTACTCACCCTGTATGTTAGCTCTTGAGTGATGTATTTGGGAGCACGAAACAGGAACTGTTGTTGGATGCGGCTACTCAAAGGTTGACACCTTCCCAATACTATTAACCTATTAAACATGTAGAAAGAAAAATCCTTCTTCTGATTTGATCCGAATCGGTATGGTGGCCTTTCAACAGGCGGCAGTGACGTTCAAGAATGTGTCAGTTAAAAGCCTATCCAGAGATAAGTGGTTTATAGATACACTTTATCGACATACGGCGTGTTTGTAGTAAAATCTGAGAAAGGTTAAGCAAACAGGTAAAATATTTTGGTAAACCAACGAAGAGAATAAGTGAATCACAAACAGGGATACCTATTTGTAAACATCGTGTTGCAAAACATTTGCGAAGACTAATGTAATTTTGAAATCACGCACCAAAAAAGTTGAATGTCATCGAGGAACAAAACTCCCGTTGCATGAACAGAACTTTGCGGAGAAGTTTACCAAAAGCTGGAAATTTCAAGTAAACTCTTCTAGTGCTTGTAACAGCTTAGCGTTGACGTTCAAGCGAATTACATCGTATCGGATACGGCAGAACATAAGCTAAATGATGCCTGGGCGTGTACCATCACGCCTCGCACCGGGGCTCCTGGTCTTAAATTTCCGTAATCAGACCGTCTGGAAATGGTCGGTAATAGAGTGGGAGTCGATGGCAATTGAAATAGCCCTGCAGGCGAGATGGCCATCGGAGACGATGATAGATTTTCCTTTCTGTGATCGAATTGCCACTGTCTCGAAGTGAACCCATCTCCACTTTATAATCTGCTTACGATCTTATGCCAAATTTTTTTAAGTAAAGTTCCCACGCGCTAAGCACGTCTATGTTCAAATTTGATCGAATGCTTTTCCATCACCGCCATGCATTACCTGTTTACAAAGACGGTTGGTCTTAACTGCACAACTTATTAACACTGCTAAGGAGGTTATGCTTTCATCGTGTTGGTTGGTTGGTTGGTTGGTTTGTCTGTTAACAAGATAACTCAAAAAGTTATGGACAGATTTGCATGAAATTCTGTTTAAGGGTGGTCCTTGGTACAAGTACAAATCGATTACATGTTGGAAGTGATCCGGGTCTGGGTCTGGATCCAGGGTTTCTTTTAAGGATTCTTCACCATTTATGCGAGTATTTCTTTTGGGTGTACTGACAATATGGCGGGGAATTGTTTAACCTTGACGGAGGTTTGCGCTCTCTGAGTAGTTAACAAAAGTATTCAAAATAAATAACGTATTCCGAAATGTAAAGATGCTATATTTTTTCTCTTTTGTCGTCCTTGCTGAAAATATAAATAAAAGTTTTTGCATTTTCTCAGTGTTTTATCTAAAGTCAATAGTTACATTTTTTATTATTACATTATTAAATTTAGAGATTCACGGCACAGAAAGGCTTAAAAATGCATGGATTCCCGAAAGACTTCGACCAGATGACGACTTGCTGTCTGTCATTGTTTTGTTGTCTTCCAGAAGAGACAATCAATCTAGTACTTAAGATCAAGGATCTCTCTGGAGAACAAAGTCTTTGTGATGTTTTTCCCAGCCCAGCTTCGTACCATGAACCAGATATTATATTATAAAATCGATGGTAATAACATATTAACGCTGGGAGTTTAATTAGTTGATGGAACAATCGTCTGCTGGTTCATACACGTAATGATGATGAGACGAGGCAAATATCCACCCAAGGCCAACACAGTTACTATAGCATGCCGTGGTATAACATCATTGTTATATCAACAAGCAATCAATGAAAGGATAGTGTGTGACTGTTGTTCTAAGTGTTGTCAATGCATAGATAATAACGGTGGGAATAGACGAGACAACAATACACGCGAAGACGTTCCCTCACGAGATACAGTCATTTAATTATTTGGGAAACGCGTGTGACAATGGTGGCCACGTGCTGTTTTTAATAATTATGACTATCATCGGTGGATGAGAATGCACGTGACATGTGACTAACGTGTATCGGTGCTGGGATAAGAGAAAGGACGCCAGTCGTTAAATGAAGATCACTTCTTGAGTTGATTGTCTATGGCAATGTTTGGACCAAGTATCGGAATTGGAGGTGGAAATTCTGTGTGTGTGTAAAGAAATTTTACTTAAAACGTGAAAGCATTTTACTAAACGGTTCACTGAAACTTTGTTAGACCAGGCTTTTCTTGAGTCTCGCAGTCATTTGGCATAAAAATATTACCTACAGGGTGTAATAAATATGCAGTACCAAAAATAATTATGACTGGCAAGCCAATTTCATAAACTACTTAAAGATGAAAACAATTATTCAATTGCTCAATCCGTTCAAATTATATCGCCATTTAAACGAGATGACCTTAAAATCTGTTTCGACCAAAAATGCGATTTCAAGAATTGTCGTTACATTTGTCTTTAAACATTACCAGCGATAAAACGTCAGTTTAAAAGTTAAAAATATTTAACCAAGTCCTTTTGAAGACCCGTCTTTTAAAAAAAGAAGTGGATTTTATAAATCCTATAGTTCGCCAAAGCAGGGTTGTTAATAAAGATATTGTGGAGTTGATTGTCTATGGCAATGTGTGATCGCGCTCAATGAATTGTGTACTACAGTTGTTGAAACAAGTGTTCTGTACCATTTTCTTTGTTGTTCGAAACAGTCAGAACACCCAATAAATTACTTGTTTTTGGACGAAACGTATTTAGGGTTACTTCGTTTAAATATTGATAAAATTCTAACATGTAGAGCAATTGAAAACATTTTCTCATTTAAAAGTAGTTTAATAAATGGGCTTCCAAGTCATAATTTATTTTGGTGCTATTGTTTTTTATATGAAATATGTTTCTTTGTTTTGGGTTCCGCTATTTTTTACTCTCCCTGTATTTTGTCGACCATATCGCGTTAAATATCGTTACGAAATTACGGGGCGAAAACACTTAAGCAAGTTGGATGGTTGGGTTTGGTAACCATTTCTTCCTGGTGTGACTGTAACGTTGATCCATGGACCTAGTATAGGGACCTGATCCGATTAACACAATCTTAGCAAAATGGTTGCGACTATAATATCCCAATCCTAGGCTTAATCACCCGGAGGGCAAACGTCATGGTCGGATACAGGGGAGGCTTTTAGCTGTCGAGTGGAACACTTTCTCACTGATCCAATTTGCGTAAATCTCGGGTTAGATCAGGTTATACGCCGCTTTCTGCGAGAAATAAAAGGCAAAAATGTAACAGTATTATCAGAAGAAGCTACATATCCATCACTTCATTTCAGTCCAGTTAAACGCGGGCATTGACCAGGTCCGATTCTAGCAAATTTCTTAGCAGGTAATATTTGCTTAGTAATGTTTAACTGTTGAGTACCAGCTAAAATCAATACGGTTTCGTGACGTGTGGCTGGTATGCGGTACTTGTAGTTGCGCTCAATGAATTTTGAAACCGATTTAGAGATTTGCAAAAAAAGTTGAGGAAAAAAATAGATTAGTATTTCTTTAACTGCTGAAATTGATTCGGAAAAGATATACCAGAATAAAGATGAAAAACTGCAAGCATTTTTTTTTTGAGTTTCATTTTCCAAAGTTTTTTTTTTCTATAATAAAGGTTTTCCTTCGGTCTAAATAACTGACAGAATTGACAAGTAATTCACCATGAAAATACGCTTTAAATTGTTTAGCTAATTTCATTTGGAAATACTCAAAGGATTAAAAAAATCTCGAAACAAAAAAAGAAGTGAATATCTCTTCGCAATGAATGAAATGTGACGTGTGTTTTTTTTTTTTTTAACATTCTGCAACATAGTTTACATGTTCATTCAATAAAAGACCTATTCCTCTCAATATCTACCGTATTTCTCCCCCGCTAAGCATTATTGCTGTTTCCCTTTGCGTCATTCCACACTGTTTTGCCCATAGATTAAAACCAGGGATAAGTAACTACAGGGAGATATTTATCTGTCCGTACTTGCAACTCGTTCAGGAAATCGAGCGGCTGGCAAGTGATCCTTACCCGGGGAAATCGCCTCTACGCCCCCAGGCGCTCTAGCGAAGCCGCGCCGCTAACGCTCCGCCGTGCTATCGCCGCACAGGCCTGGACGATATTAAAGTTCAAGCGGCTTTGCGCTTCTGCCAAAGCACTCTCTCTCACACCGTACAATATTAATATGTCCCGGAGACTGAACTGATGAATACAAATCACACAGGAAGCCAGAGATAGCTGGTAAAAATGACAATATTTCCGGCGGTTTTGTTGCGCTGCCTCTCGAGAGGCAGAACTTTCATACGTAGTTTCATTTTATTGTTAGCGGCAACGGGTCCCTTAAATCTTACCGAAACACCGTCTCTGATTTAGAGATGAATTTTCTTTTGGTTTTGTTTTGTTTTACAATAATTAAGACATATTTTAAAAAATATGTTTGTGTTTTATTGGTATAGGGGAGAAGACATTGATATTTTTAAATTAGTTTTGCCGGAGAAAATGAATGTGTTTGGGGTGTTTGAAATATACAATGTAATTTTTGAATTTTGGGGAAATTTTGTTTTGAAAAATATTCATCAGTGATCATGGGCGTCGCCAGGATCTTTTTCTAGAGGGGGCAAAGCACAATATTTCCTCAAATCCTTGTACTTTCTCTAGCATATTCTCAATTTATCATTTTTTCGAGGGTGGGCGGAGGGACATTTGCCCATTCCACTCCCATTGACACCCCCGCGGACGCCCATGTTGTTATGTGCATTCATACAGCAATATGACTTCGCACCTCTTTTTTTTGGGGGGGGGGGGGGGGTGCTTCCCCCCCCCCCCGCGACGCCCATGTCATTGATGCCCGTTAATGTGAACAGTGTTTAGTAAGAATGAGAGCAGTATGTAAGTAAATTCAATTCTAGTATTTATGCCTTTCCAATAAATCTGTAAATAGTCAAACTTTGGTAATCTGCTGTGGTATACCACCATGGCCATCTGCCTTTGTAAAGTAAAACTTGCCATGATTCATTGAATGAGAAAAAAAACACCATCTTTTCTCTCCAGTTGAAAGCAGTAATAACGCCAATCCATACGGCAGGCGACTCCGGTGTGCACACGGCTGGCAGCAAATCAAATTTGGCGCGAAAATGAACACATTTTGGCACTTTTTCCCGCCTAAACTGCGGCGGTAACTGGCTCATCTTTCCCCAAGCGGCGGCTAGAAGTCGATCGTTAGATCGCAGAGAGATATTATTGTGAGTAGTCAGGATGTAACTTTATTTGTTTGGCCAGGAACGGCTGTGGAGGACGGTGCGGTGCGAGCAGGTTGATATAGGAAGTCGCGGAATTAAAATGGAAATATGGCAAAGTGCGCTGATGTGATTGGGGCTGACGGGTGCATCCAATTCTGTTACATTGCTAGGGGTTAGTAGAGGCAAGGCAGGAAATGCATGCAAGCTGCTGCAAGGCCGTTAATAAGACGAATTCTCGGTCGTAAGGTCTTGCACTTCTGGCTCATCTTCTGCCCTCAATGCGCGAGGGCGTTGGCTGGCTAAGCTATTGAAGCTTGATCAACTCAGAGATACACTTTTAGGATTGTCGCTTATACTGGGTTTGAATCAATATTATTATCATGTCCGCAAAATGGAAATGGTTTAGTAAGCATCTCTTGCAAACTACTGAAAAAATAAATACATAAATGCATATGTTCTAATTATTCAACATACTTAATAAGCCTACGGGAATCCGCACGCAAATAGGCCGAAAGTCACGCAGGGACAGTGGATATAGAATGGTCGAAAAGAAAAGACAGTTGCTGATTTTGGAAGACTTAGTCACGGCCCTTCTCAGAAACAGCGCCTGTGCATTCGACTGGCTTGAATTTTACATAAAATACACCAGAAAAGGTCAAAAGACAGACTAAAAGGATTCTACTCCTTACCGTCAATTTTGGTGAGCGCATTAACCGAAGCGGGCATAACTATTAAACGCCAACCATCTTAAACAGACTCAAGAAAATGTGCTTACCGTGCGTAGCGTAACGGCATTAATCCAATGAGACTTACATGATGTTTTGCCATTTTTACATGATTCCAATCTTGTTATGATGTCTTGTGCGTAAAGCCAGCCAGGCCAGAAAGTACATCGCCCCTTGTGTGACACACGCGTGTGGGTTTATTCAGCGGACGATGGACCGTGGACTATTATAATGATGTAGACTGTTACAGTGTATTTTGGGAGGAGATATTCTAGATTTTGTCTTCTCCCAAGAGACCTATTACATCCTATTGAATGAATTCAAGCGTTTTGACATTAGGCACTCTACCACCTTGATCGCTACTGATATGTGATAATATCGCTCTTTGTTTAATCGTTTTATTTTGTTATGTGCTTGTCAAAACTGATCGATAACTTTACAGGGACGTACATGCTTAGTGCCCGTATACATCTTTGTATTGTGTTTAGTCAAGTCAACTTGTTAGTGTCCAGGCTTAAGTCATATGCAGGAAAAAAAAAGAATTTTAAAAAGTAAAGGAGAGCCGCATCTCGCAATGTTGACTTTTGCTGTCGATGCCTGAATTTTGCTGCTTGTTTTTAGTTGCGGGATACCAGCTCAACAATCATCAAGTCTCCCTCATGCTGGGAACTTGCTAACATTGTTGCCAAACACAAATCTGGTAAAAAAACAGTGTAGCGACTATCGTAGACCATCTCAGTTACCACTTGTTTCAAAGGTGTTTGAGAGGGTCCTGTGTGCACAGCATGTGTATCATGCCCAGCCTGCTATATCCGAACATCTCCGAACTTGTGTATCATGTCTTGCCTGCTATCTCCGAACATCTCCGAACTTGTGTATCATGTCCAACCTGCTATCTCCGAATATCTCCGAACTTGTGTGTCATGTCTTGTCTGCTATCTCCGAACATCTCCGAACTTGTGTATCATGTCTTGCCTGCTATCTCCGAACATCTCCGAACTTGTGTATCATGTCTTGCCTGCTATCTCCGAACATCTCCGAACTTGTGTATCATGTCCAGCCTGTTATCTCCGAACATCTACGAACTTGTGTGTCATGTCTTGCCTACTATCTCCGAACATCTCCGAACTTGTGTATCATGTCCAGCCTGCTATCTCAGACTTCTCCAAAGCTTTTGATCGGGTTGATCATAATCTTCTAATTCACAAACTTGCATCGTATCATATACATCCCCATTTACTGAATCTGTTATGTAGTTATTTAACTGGAAGGAAACATCGAGTAGTTGTTGATGGGGAATGCTCCAACTGGTATCCTGTTCATTCTGGTGTGCCCCAGGGTTCCGTCCTTGGTCCTGTCTTATTTACATTGTTCATAAATGATTTGCCATCATGTCTCACGGACAGATCTCTACTTGCAGATGATATGAATTCAATGATTCTGATTGTGCATCTCTACCGGATGATATAATTAAAGTACTTCCCTGGTGTACAACCTGGGAATTGGATCTTAACTTGAAGAAATGTTCTGTGACACTAAAAACGAAGCCCTGCGTGTTTAATTACATGATTTTTGATTGTGTTTTAAACCGTGTTTCCACCCAGAAAGATCTTGGTATTTTCATAGATAGCAGACTGAATTTTGTCAGTAGGTTAACCGTATGATTGGTTTAGTGTGGCGACATTTTAGATACTGTAAAAATAAACATGTACTTCGAACTTACATTGCTCTGTTATCAGACCGCAACTGGAATTTGTACTGTAGTTTTTAACTCAATTTCTCAATCACAATCTAATCGACTCGAAAGACTACAAAGACTTTATTTGTTGTTTATGTCCAAGGTCCTTCATAACAATCAAGGTGATGTTACAGATTAACATATCCACAGCAAGTGCAATGTAACCATTGCTAATCCATTTAGCTTGCATGTTCCAGAACATCGGACTAGATCAGCTGCCAAACACATGCATGTTCCCAGGAGCCGAGTTGACGTTACCAAACAAGGTTTTGTTTCCAGGATTTCATCTCCGTACAACCGACCTCATGGATCATGCGATGTGTTTGGGGCACTCATATTAAACTGCTTTCGAAGACAGATTTATAGATGTCGATATTCAGCAGTTATCACTTAATTAGTTCTGAAAATCTACAGCGCAGCTGCTGGTCAGTTACATCATCAAGATAATGGTCTATGCTAACATCATCAAAAACATTAATGTCGATTTTTATTTGATTGAAAATTTTAGTTGAACTCTCATTTTTTAACTATAACTTGAATTTGGTTGTTGGTTGGGGTGTTAAGGTGGATGGGTGTTTGTCGGTCTGTCTGTTGTCGGTCTTGCTGTCTGCTGGGCTGTCGGTCTCTGTCTATTTGTCTGTCTGTTGTCGGTTTTTTAGGTGTTTGTTTGCTCGTTTGCTCGTCTTTTTTTAAGCAATTATATTTTATTTATTTTTAATTTAAATTTTTCTGTGTTATACATTTGTTTGTTGAGTTGTCCGTTTGCCTGTTTTTTTTTCTGATTTAAAATTTGCTCCATATTTTGACCGATATTAACCAAACTTTGTCAAGAGTATCAGTAGCCCAGCCCCAACATGTGACATAACCAAACTGGGCTCAAAGGTCATCATGGTCATCAAAGGTCATCAAAATGCTACTCCTTCCAGAAATTACATGGCACAATTACATGGCACAATCACGTGTCTCATGCATGAACACGAATTCTTGGCCCGCAGCTTCTGAGATATTTGTTTAGAGAACAAACGAATGTCAAAGATGTGTGTAGTACACCGAGTTCAAATGGATTTTGGTATTTTCGTTGTTCAGAAACGTAAAGTGGTTCATTAGAAAACAAGGTTTAACACGGAGAAAGGTTGCTGGGTCCAGGATACGTAAGAGATCATTCCTAGTTTTTACCATAAAAACACACCCACTTTTCTTCTGATGCATACCATGGTTTGAATCCTTGAAATGTTTGAACTCCGTTTGGCCCTTGTAAAGTTTCAACTTGTGTGGATGCTTGCATCCCATACAGCTTTTTTTTTTTCATTGTACTTCGTTTGTCTCTTGCGAAGTTTGGACTCACTGATGCATGTGATGTCAAAGCAATGTATACTTGAGACTGGAGTGAAGAAAGACAGCCACAAAAAAAGAGAGAAAAAATCTTGGGTATTCGCCAAAGGCCATTGTCATTTTGTAAAAGTGAAGAACATCTCTGTCATCTTTGTTGTGTTTTGTCAACGTCTTACATCCTCCTTCTCTCTGAAGTAACGTGCATCATCGTCTTCATCTCGCCATCTGTCCTGCCTCCGTGCCCTGGGTGATCACTCACCCGTAAAATGTTGGAGAATCAAGCAAGTCTGCGTGTTTTGTTTCACTGGCAAGTTTGGGATGGGATGGAAAGGAAAACAGTCCATTATTTTTGTAGTTTTTTTGCTGAGCCAGGGGCTACTGTACGTCAGCATGCCAAGGAATCCCTTCCGGCGACCGTGTCTTTGACGGAGAACGTCGTCTAAAAGCCAACGAAGAAAGCTCTCGTACTGTCACGGACTGCTACTCACTGCTCAAGAACATTTCAAAGCTGGACATGCGGGCTTACTTCGAGCAACAAGACCCTTTTAGGCATGACAGCACTAAGTTGCAAGACAAGTCTTTGTTTTGTTGACGTGTTGTGTTGTCTGTATACGGCAACCCAGCTGCCAATGACCGGCTAAAACTTGCCAGCACATAGGGCGGAGAACGAGGGTTTCAAAAACAGGTTAAAAGATTATTACAAATGATGCTGCATTTCAAATTTATCCTATTAAAATGTCTTACTTTTTAACATGTTTAGAATTACAACTGAAGGAGGATATAACTGCCAATTACTGTTTTTCCTTCTAAAGACAATACGGTATCAATCTTTATAGAATATAATAGTGTATCCATAACTTGGAAGTAGAACTGGAAAAAAGGAAGAAAAACTGATGACAAACTCGATACAGAATTTTGCGAACTAATAAATCAATAAACAGAGAAATATACAGAGCAATTGATCTTTAAAATGTATGATTTCAATGTTGTTTATAAGAGCGCTGTTCACGTTGATGAGGGCGCTGTTCACGTTTATGAGGGCGCTGTTCACGTCGATGAGGGCGCTGTTCACGTCGACAAGGGCGCTGTTCACGTTTACGAGGGCGCTGATCAAATTTATGAGGGCGCTGTGCACGTTAATGAGGGCGCTGTTCACGTTGATGGGGGCGCTGTTTATTTTGATGGGGCGCTGTTCATGTTGATATTTCCCTGACACAAGGCGAAACAGGCAACCAGGTGTGAAAACAATTAGAGAAACAAACAAACATATGGAACGAAATATGGAGGGAATATATGAAAGTGATACTACAGTTACTCTAACGAGGCGTACATGTTACAGGAAATGTGTAGGAAACTGTTGGAAATGATTTCCCTGTGTTTGTTGAAGGACATTGATGATGCTTGGTTTGTTGAACTTCCAGTTTCATTTCAGCTAATGAAGACTGATGGTTTCGATGTGAATGTGTCAGTGATTTATGGAGCCGAGTTGCTTAACTTATTGCTGGGGAAGGCTCATTGCTGTTCTACTGTTGTTGCAATGCTATGTGGTGGTGTTTCTGTTGGTGATGATTTTAAAAAGTATTTGAAAAAAGCCGGTTTCTTCAACACTGGTCGGCCAACCAGCGTTAAAAACTGGTACAAAAATAGCACACCAGGTGCCATGAGTTTCTAAAAAAGCATTAGTCAGATTTGACTAGAAACCAGTTAAATTTGACTAGCCATTCAGGGTAAGCTGGGTGCAACTGGAAATCAGTCGATCTGACTAGATTTTTCCAGTCAGTATTAGTGACTTGGGAAAAATAGTTATGCAAATACATGTAACTGAAATTGGAGTCAAACCCAACTACTTTTTCTAGTCATAGTATGGAACTTTGTATGTTTAACTAAATTCCTAGTCAATTTTCAATATCTAGGAAAACCAGTCAATATTTTGACTTAGTTGTTTTTAGAGCGAAAGACTGTCGTTCACTATCAGTCCAGTAAGGTTTTTCGTGATAATTTAGTAGACTTTTATGATGTGTGCAAATGTTGTATATTCCCTTTAAGACGCTTGTTTTAATGGTAGTCATGTATCATGCTATCCTGAAAGTTCTTTACCTCTTGAGACGTAGTATGGATGTAACCAACATGAATGACAAGACGATAACTCCACACTGTCTGCCTTCGATGAGTACACAACGCCAGTTATTCAAACAAAACAAACGCCAATGAAAGTGCCAGGTTTAATAGCGCGTTGTACATCAGCCCGAGGCGGGCTAGTCGCGCCGAAGTACGGCGGCCTCGCTCCGGGAGCCGCTGGCTGTTGACAGAGCAGCGGAAAATTGGTGTGAAAAGCCGCGAAATCCAAACTAATAAACCCCTTGTCCCTCGACTTCTGAGGAAAACCGACTCGTCTGTGGAGCTTACGAGTCAAACGCTACGGCGTAGCTGTGTAAACAGGGATCAGATTTTCGGTCGAAGCTTGCGCAGTAATAAACCCAGCAGTGTTTTGACGTTCAGGGTAAATCGGGTCGCAGGACTGACGCGATTAAGCAATTATATCGCCTCTGACAAGAATTACAAATTTTTCTGACACTAATATTTGAATGTTATTATTTGCATGTGTAAACAGCCGGGCTAGCGGGGCTGATTGTGACGTCACCCTGTCATGGCGGGTAACACTCAAACACTGACCAATCCATGCACTTTTCTGGCTTTTTCCAAAAGATGACAAGATTTAATTCAAATGTTTCTTATATACAAATTATACTTTTGAAGGGTTGTTTTGGTGTATCGACCCTAGCAAACAATAATAATTATTCAATATGCTGAAAGATTCTTAAAGGCCGCATGCAAAAAGTTGTAAATACAATTCTTGAAAATGAATCTTTGTGTCCCATTTAACCTTGTTTCCAATTATCGTTCTGCCATTTTAAAGAGTATTTTGGTGCCGTTTTGGTTTTTATGCTAATGAAAATTTCTATATTCATGAGCAAACGTGTGATGTCATTTCAGGCAGATACATGATTTTGTTGTCGTAAATTTTCCTTTCTTTGGTGATTCGATGATGTCTCAGTTTATGGCAGTAAGTTAGTGAGCAAAATTTTCTCACAATTGTTTCCAATAAGACAATTTTTGGGTTCACAATTTGGACACAAAACCGCTAAACTGAACAGTGTCTTCCTGAAATGACATCACAGCAACAGCGCCCTCAGTTGTCCGAAAAAGCATGGAAAATATTAAATGCTTTTAAGAAGTGCACTTTTCAATAAATGTTATCAAAAAGGGATGTCAAATAGTTTTCATACATTTAAGAGGAGTAGAAAGTTGCACAAATTAATGTATTCCAAGAAAAATTCATCTATGGGCCCTTAAACATACTCACGATTTTCTCCGTCTTACAATTCATTGTATTTTAGTCATGAAATGGTATGTTTGGCATTAATTTGTACTTTTGCATGTGCTTTGCAAAATAAATATCGCAATAATTTCAAGAGAGTCTTGTAAAGAAAATAGAAAACAAAGTTTTCTAATAATCATGTGGATTTTTTTCGTCTATTCCATCGCGCGCTAATGATAATCAACATGATCACTATATTCTGAGTACAATTAGGTTTGTTTTTGAAATAATGACATTTCCTTGTCATATCGACAAATCTAGAGTAAAAGCGAAGCTATCGAAATATCATGTTTTTTTTAATCCTTTATATATATATATATACAGTTTAATTCCAATTTCAATAAAGGCCTAGATTGGAAGTAGAGATTTCGATATTTCAGGAAATATGAAATGTTTTAAGACAATAAACAATGACTACATTATATTTCGTGGCTAGTCGTACAGTCATTCAAAGTTCTGTCAAAATATGAATGCTACGGTGAAGCTGTTGTATGTTAAGTAAAAATCACCGGCTCATCATCATAATCATCATCATCATCATTAATAATTGATTGTTACTGACTTTGGTCATATTGAGGGTAGCATCCTTTTATATACAGAACTGGTATTTTATCAGTTAGATCAACCGCTGGAATTTTGCGAGGACTTCTTTTGTCCATAAAAATATGTACTTTTGTCAATGATTGTGTGGGCACTCCATAACACAGACTTTGCTTCTTTGGCTGTGCCTCTGATTCCGATTCATCTTTATATTTATGAAGCTGAAAATGACGACGTCATGACGTCATGAAGCTTGTAACATCTTACAACCTTGCCTTGCCCCGAACACAGAGCAACATGTTACCGTCCTCGTTACGAAGGGTTCCATTCGCCACGTAATTTGTCTGAAAATAAAAAAATGAAAAACAACAAAACTGAATTAAACTTCATAATTGAGAAGCAGTGATTATGCTCAATCCATGTCTTAAAGGGCACATGAAGTGATTTTTTTCTTAGGTAAATGTTTTGTTCAACTTTCTACTCCTCTTCAATGTATATGACAAATACTTGAATTCCACTATCTATTGAAAAATGCACTTCTTTAAACACTTAAACATTTCCCTCCTTTCCGGACATCTGAGGGCGCTGTTGCTGTGATGGCATGTCAGGAAAACACTGTTCAATTTAGGAATTTTCTGTTCATTTTTGTGAACACAAAAGTTTGCTCGTTGAAAATGTTTGTGAGAAAGGGTTGCTCATTGGCTTACTGCCATGCACTGACACAACGAATCACCAAAAAAAAAGAAACTTTACGACAGCGAAATATCCAAAATTCTGACCATTTTGGTGATGAAATATCTGTAACGTTGAGGTTTCTGCCTACAAGACATCACACATTTGCTCATGAATATGGAAATTCGCATCAGCATAAAAACCAAAAAGGCACCAAGATACCCTTGAAAGTGGCAAAACGAAAATTGATTGATAAAATGGCGCACACAGGTGCATTGCCAAGGACTGCAGTAACACAAAATACATTGGCCCTTTAAGTAATGATGTAGTTACAGAGTGCATGGGAGAGTTCGCATGCCTCCTCCCCAGCTCGAGACCTGAACCTCTTAGTACACAGCCCCCCCCCCCCCGAATTTGGAGACGAAAATAGCTATCATCAATAAAGATATCCAGATTTATTAGAGGAAAGTGTGTAGAAATGTCTTACCTCCTTGAAATTGTCATCCACCCAAATTGTCCCGGAAATGATTCTCTTTTCTATAACGAAATAAAAATAAAAATGACATCAGTTAAAACAAAGCTGTTACGTCAACGAAAGATTACGAATTTAATAATCAAGATGATCAAGAACTGGTCCTGTAGTTCAGTGGTCTGTGGTTCGAGTCCCAGTCAAGTGAACTTACCTCCCTTGCTGATATAGCAGCCTTTAGGATCAATGGTCTTGCCGTCAGCGCAGTAAGCATCTTTGTAGTAATACGGCCAAACGTTGAAGTAAGCTTCGATAACCCCAGCGATTAAGTCATACGCTAAACATTAACAAATAAGACAATTCAACAAATCTGATTTATTTTAGGAAATTGAATTCGCCTGCGTGTTGTTTTGTTTTATAAATACCGTGCTGTATTTGTTGTCATTGGTTTGAGTCTCTGATATGGTTGTGATGTGGATAGTAAATTTACAATCGTCTCAATCCGACGATTTTGCAACTGGCCTTATTTTGATTGTCTGACAAACGTGGTTCGTATGATAAGTAATATGCTAGACTTGAAGTAACCATTAATATTATGATAAAAGAACAAACACACAATCACCCCAACTCCCCCCTCCCCAAAAAAGAAACCACACACACAAAAACACCCCCCCTCCAAAAAAAAAAAAAAAAAAAAAAACCAAAGCAAAAACAACAAAAAGCCCTTACCAGCCACAATTTCGAGGGTGATGTTCAGTGCCTGTCTGAGTTTGGGTGGGTTAGGAGACAGGGTCAGCTTGAATGGTGGACCTTTAAATCAATAAATAGATTCATCAATAAATCGATGGATCAATCAATCAATCAATCAATCGATCGATTAATGAACATATGGTAGAACTATAGATTGATTGATCAATCTACCGATGTTTGAATGCTCGGCAACTCATTGATCTATCGATTGATTCAATCGAAGTTGATCAAGCATTCATTCAATCAGTAGATCGATCAATTAATCTATAGTTCTATCATGTATCCATTTATCAATCACATGGGTTTAAAGACACTGCCAGATTGACCAATAAATCCATATCAGTCAATCGATCGACCAATCAATGATAACTTTTTGTCAATAATAGAGTTTAAAAGATAACGAAGACAGACGTACAAATCAATTGCTATTTATTTTGTTCAGTGTTAAGTCATCCTGGCTGAGTGTCTCAACATTACTTTTGTATATTGTAATTGAAAGTGATGTGAGAGCTGCTGCAGATTCTTACCTTGCTGTGTGCCAATATCATACAAATTCCTAAACAAATAAGTCCAACCCCCCCCCCTGCTGTGACACCCCCCCCCCAAAAAAATTATACTGGTCCGCCTGTTCAAAATACGGTGCACCATTCTGTAATCTAGTGTTAATAATCATCGAATTTGAACAGCGCCCCCTGTTGAAATATGGTACCAGCCCCCCCCCCCACCCCCCTGATATTTTGATATTTTTGCTGATGAACCCCCCCCCCCCCCCCCTGCGAAAATTCTTGGATCCGCCCCGGGTTCCCTGATCCCACTTAAATTGAAATGGAGCAATTTATAGTCGTCGGGAATTGTAAGGTCAGGCACCCAGTCTAGAAGGCTTGTACCCGTAATGTGGTAGTTTGTTTGTATGTTTTTTGATGTTTGCAAATGTTGGATATTCCCAAAATGATCAGGTTTTGATCATTGGTTTTAGGTCTACTCATTCGCATAACGGGGTAATTAAGCCAGTGCCCCCCCCCCCCCTCGGAGCTCACAGAAGCAAGAAAGAAGGCTATCATCACACCCATTGAGTAGCCTTTCCAGAAATTCATGAAACTAGTTACCCCCGAACAATTTGGGCCATAATTAAGCCATACTGGCTTCACTTTTAAAGTCTTCATCAAGGAGAAATAACTGCGAATACCATGAACATGTTTTAAGTGTTCAGAGTTAAATTTGCAACATTTCTCACGACAATAGGGATCGATGTTCAGATACAGACTGAAACATGTCCATATTTTTCCAATTAACCATTACACTGATGTTATAAAGAGTGTGGTTGGTCCAACTTACCACAATTCTCGTATTCTATATTCGGTCCTATTTTGACGATTTCTTCGTGAGATATCACGACAAATGCCACCAAAATCAGCAACCTGGTCAGAACAAACGCCATGATGCTTGCAGGTCACCCAGGGAGACACTTGTATTGCTCAGTGTTTTTGTCTGTGTTTCACTGGCGAATAAAATCTGGAGCACTTCCTGGTTGTGTTCGTGTGCGCAGCCTGAAAAGCCCCGATTTATATATAGATATGTTGCAATGCGGGAAACCCCCTCCATGTTTGTGTAGTACACAAGTCTTTTGTCAATGTTTCAGCACGGTCAAGCGGAAACCCGTTCTTTTAATTTGATGCCGACTTTTGTTTACTCGTATCTATGTTGTTCCTGTCTAAGTTTCGGTTTGATAGGATTTCAAATCCTTCTTGTATACTCGTTGTATTTAGTCATGTGATGTTCTATATTTTTTTAGCTGCGGGATACAGCAGCTCAAGCTAGTTGGTAACAAACGTTGACATGGTCTACTGTTCCTACATATTTTGACCGATTTCAACCAAATTTTGTCAAAAGTATCAGTAGCCAAGCCCCAACATGTCACATGACCAAACTGGGGTCAAAGGTCATCATTGGGTCACTGGGGTCAAAAATCTGATTTTTTTTTTTTTTACTCAAAGCACTACTTCCAGAAATTAATGTCACAATCACGTGACTCATGCATGAATACGAATTCGTTGGCCACAGCTTCCGAGATATTTCCGATCGAGCGTGTTGGTATTAGCATATTGTTTGCTTTTTGGCCGCTTTTGTCGACTTTCATTTCATAATTCGTGCTTCCAGATTTTCGCGTATTTTCTGTTTCAAATTAAGTCTGTAGGAGTCCTCATAGAAGTCAATGACGCGGAAATTTCAGAGCGGAAATAATTATTAAACAAAACAGGTACATATTGAAGGTTGCACTTGAAGACAATGTTAAATTGATGGTATAAGCTTTCATAGCTACGGCTACCTCGATCGGCTGATGAAGTAGCTGTCGCTATTCAAGCTTAAGTCATATATTTAATGTTAGTCTTTAAAGTTCTACCTTTACTAGGTACCCGTATCTAGCAGACTAACACGGCTTATGGATACA
Source organism: Patiria miniata (assembly GCF_015706575.1). Classification (NCBI taxonomy): domain Eukaryota; kingdom Metazoa; phylum Echinodermata; class Asteroidea; order Valvatida; family Asterinidae; genus Patiria; species Patiria miniata. The sequence continues at coordinate 8,997,085 of NW_024037048.1, forward strand.
TATTTGTTTTTAAAAAAGCAGGGATAAGGATGTTTTGCCCGTAATTGAAACATTTTTAGATGTTTATTTATGACCCCAACGCAGAGGGCGCCCTTTGTACATCATGACTCGAACTTTGCTGTGCGCAGAGGGCGCCCTTCCTAAACCAGGGCCGATGACCACGGACCGCGTCGCATACAAAAAAATTATGTCTTCCGTGCCGATGACTTTGAGTTTTTGTGCCAAACACAAAATTAAAAGCGTGACTGCTTAATGATGCACTCCAAGCACAAAAGTATCGTGGCCCTGAAGGGACATTACAAACCGCAAAAATATATTGCGAAAATATTTGCGATTTCGCAAATATTATCGCAGTCGTGTGATATTGCCCCTGACAAGAATTACAATTTTTTTCTGACACTAATATTTGAATGTTATTATTTGAATGTGTAAACAGCCGGGCTAGCGGGGCTGATTGTGACGTCATCCTGTCATGGCGGCTAACACTCAAACACTGACCAATCCATGCACTTTTGTGACTTTTTTCAAAAGATGAGAAGATTTTATTCAAATGTTTCTTATATACAAATTATACCCGAAATGAGAGCGCTTTCTTTTAAAGGGTTGTTATAGCAAACAATGATAATTATTTAATATGCTCAAAGATTCTCAAAATGCCCATCCAATTATTTTTGTTAAATACAATGCTTAAAAATGCACCTTTGTGTGCCATTTAACCTTATTTCCAATTATCGTTTTGCCATTTTTAATACTATTTTGGTGCCTCCTTGGTTTTGATGCTCATGAAAATTTCCGTATTTATGAGCAAAGTGTGATGTCATTTCAGGCAGAAACCTCAATGTTACAGCTACTTTAGCACCAAAAGTTGCTTGAATTTGTGATGTTTTGCTGTGTCGTAAATTTTCTTTTATTCAAATTAATGTATTCTAAGAAAAGAATCGTTCAATGGGCCCTTAAACATACTCACGGTTTTCTCCGTCTTACAATTCATTGTATTTTAGTCATGAAATGGTATGTTTGGCATTAATTTGTACTTTTGCATGTGCTTTGCAAAATAAATATCGCAATAATTTCAAGAGAGTCTTGTAAAGAAAATAGAAAACAAAGTTTTCTAATAATCATGTGGATTTTTTCGTCTATTCCATCGCGCGCTAATGATAATCAACATGATCACTTTATTCTGAGTACAATTTGTTTTTTTTTGAAATAATGACATTTCCTTGTCATACCGACAAATTTAGAGTAAAAGCGAAGCTATCGAAATATCATGTTTTTTATCCTGATTATATATATATATACAGTTTAATTCCAATTTCAATAAAGGCCTAGATTGAAAGTAGAGATTTCGATATTTCAGGAAATATGAAATGTTTTAAGACAATCAACAATGAGTAAATTAATTTAAAACAAAGTACTTAAAAATGAATGCTACAGCGAAGCTGTTGTATGTTAAAAAAAATATTTGTAGTTAATTATTTAAAGACTTTGCTTCTTTGGTTGTGCCTCTGATACCAATTCTTCTTTATATTTATGTTTCTATATTTCTTATTGCCTGTTGGAATTGGAAATAAATGTTGATGAAACGCTGAAGCTGAACATTACGACGTCATGGCGTCATGAAGCTTGTAACATCTTACAACCTTCCCTTGGCGCGAACACAGAACAACATGTTACCGTCCTCGTTACGAAGGGTTGCATTCGCCACGTAATTTGTCTGAAAATAAAAAAATAAAAAACAACAAAACTGAATTAAACTTTAAAATTGAGAAGCAGTGATTATGCTCAATCCATGTCTTAAAGGGCACATGAAGTGATTTTTCTTAGGTAAATGTTTTGTTCAACTTTCTACTCCTCTTAAATGTATATGAAAAATATTTGAATTTCACTATTTATTGAAAAATGCACTTCTTTAAACACTTAAACATTTCCCTCCTTTCCGGCATCTGAGGGCGCTGTTGCTGTGATGTCATGTCAGGAAAACACTGTTCAATTTAGGGATTTTCTGTTCATTTTTGTAAACACAAAAGTTTGCTCATTGAAAATGTTTGTGAGAAAGGGTTGCTCATTGGCTTACTGCCATGTACTGACAGAACGACGAATCACCAAAGAAAATAAACTTTACGACAGCGAAATATCCAAAATTCTGACAATGTTGGTGATGAAATATCTGTAACATTGAGGTTTCTGTCTGAAATGACATCACAGTTTTGCTCATGAATATTGAAATTTGCATCAGCATAAAACCAAAAAGGCACCAAGATACCCTTGAGAATGGCAAAACGAAAATTGATTGATAAAATGAGACACAAAGGTGCATTGCCAAGGACTGCAGTAACACAAAATACATTAGCCCTTTAAGTAATGACGTAGTTACAAATGTATGGGAGAGTTCGCATGCCCCCTCCCCAGCTCGAGACCTGTACCTCTTAGTACACAGCCCCCTCCCCGAATTTGGAGACGACAATAGATATCATAAATGAAGAGATCCAAATTTATAAGAGGAAAGTGTGTAGAAATGTCTTACCTCCTTGAAATTGTCATCAACCCAAACTGTCCAGGAAATGACTCTCTTTTCTATAACGAAATCAAAATAAAAATGACATCAGTCAAAACAAAGCCGTTACGTCAACGAAACATGACGAAAATAATAATCACTATGATTAAGCACTGGTCCTGTAGTTCAGTGGTCTGTGGTTCGAGTCCCAGTCAAGTGAACTTACCTCCTTTGCTGACATAGCAGCCTTTAGGATCAATGGTCTTGCCGTCAGCGCAGTAAGCATCTTTGTAGTAATACGGCCAAACGTTGAAGTAAGCTTCGATAACCCCAGCGATTAAGTCATAAGCTAAACATAAACAAATAAGACAATTCAACAAATCTGATTTATTTCAGGAAATTGAATTCGACTGCGTGTTGTTTTGTTTTATTATATTCCGCTCTATATTTTCTGTCATTCATTTGAGTCTCTGTTTTGGTTGTGATGTGGATAGTAAATTTACAATCTTCTCAATCCGACGATTTTGCAACTGGCCTTATATTGATTGTCTGACAAACGTGGTTCGTACGATAAGTAATATACTAAACTTGAATAACCATTATGATAAAAGAACAAACACACAAATCACCCCCAACTCCCCCCCCCCCAAAAAAAAGAAACCACCCACACAAAAACAAAACATCCCCCCCCAAAAAAAAATCCAAAGCAAAAACAACAAAAAGCCCTTACCAGCCACAATTTCGACGGTGACGTTCAGGGCCTGTCTGAGTTTGGGTGGGTTAGGAGACAGGGTCAGCTTGAATGGCGGACCTATAAATCAAAAAATAGATTCATCAATAAATCGATGGATCAATCGATCGATCGATCGATCGATTAATGGACAAATGCTAAAACTATAGAACTATAGATTGATTGATCAATCTACCGATTGTTTGAATGCTCGGCAACTCATTGATCTATCGATTTATTTAATCGAAGTTGATCAAGCATTCATTCAATCAGTAGATCGATCAATCAATCTGTAGTTCTATCATGCATCCATTTATCAATCAGATGGGTTTAAAGACACTGCCAGATTGACCAATAAATCCATATCAGTCAATCGATCGATCAATCAATGATAAGTTTTTGTCAATAATAGAGTTTAAAAGATAGTGATAAGCCGAAGACAGACGTATAAATCAAACAGTTGCTATTTGTTTCCTTAAGTGTTGAGTCATCATGGCTGAGTGTCTCAACATTACTTTTGTATTTTGTAATTGAAAGTGATGTGAGAGCTGCTGCAGATGCCTACCTTTCTGTGTGCCAATATCATACAAATTCCTAAACAAATAAGTCGAACCCCCCCCCCTCCCCTGCTGTGACACCCCCTAAAAGATTATACTGGTCCGCCTGTTAAAAATACGGTACACCATTCTGTAATCTAGTGTTAATAATCGTCAAATTTGAACAGCGCCCCCTGTTGAAATATGGTACCAGCCCCCCCCCCCCCCCTGCAACCCCCCCTGATATTCTGATATTTTTGCTGATGAACCCCCCCCCCCCCTGCGAAAATTCTTGGATCCGCCCCTGGGTTCCCTGATCCCACTTAAATTGAAATGGAGCAAGTTATAGTCGTTGGGAATTGTAAGGTCAGGCACCCAGTCTAGAAGGCTTGTACCCGTAATGTGGTAGTTTGTTTGTATGTTTGTTGATGTTTGCAAATGTTGTATATTCTCAAAATGAGCAGGTTTTGATCATTGGTTTTAGGTCTACTGATGCACATAACGGGGTAATTAAGCCAGTGCCCCCCCCCCCCCCCCCTCGGAGCTCACAGAAGCAAGAAAGAAGGCTATCATCACACCCATTGAGTAGCCTTTCCAGAAATTCATGAAACTAGTTACCCCCGAACAATTTGGACCATAATTAAGCCATACTGGCTTCACTTTTAAAGTCTTCATCAAGGAGTAATAACTGCGAATACCATGAACATGTTTTACGTGTTAAGAGTTAAATTTGCAACATTTCTCACGACAATAGGGATCGATGTTCAGATACAGACTGAAACATGTCCATATTTTTCCAATTAACCATTACACTGATGTTATAAAGAGTGTGGTTGGTCCAACTTACCACAATTCTCGTATTCTATATTCGGTCCTATTTTGACGATTTCTTCGTGAGATATCACGACAAAGGCGACCAAAATCAGCAACCTGGTCAGAACAAACGCCATGATCCTTGCAGCTCAGCGAGACACTTGTACTAAATGTTGCTCCGTGTTTTCGTCTGTGGTTCATTGGCGAGCTCACGTACGAATAATAACTGGAACACTTCCTGTTATGTTTGCGTGCGCAACACATGGAAAGCCCCAAGTAAAATGATTGTAGATTGTGCCTTTGGGAAACCCCCTAGTCTGGTTCCCAGACCTGACAATTATTCCCGACGCTCACGTCTAAATTATAGGTCAGGCAGCCTCCCTGGCTAAAAATAAACATGACGACATTGATGGCCCTTTTTCAAAGCTCGGCTTCGTTTCCGATTTCGCTTTATCACTTTTAGCTTTTAATGTTCTGATCAAATTTTTAAATAAATCACTTGCTTCGTAATATCATACAGTTATGATAATACAGTTTGATGTTTCTGTTAGATAACATTGACTAATGTTGATCTGGAATCTTCAAAATAAGGCACCCAAATAGCACTGTTAGCAGGCGGAGCCGAATGAAGACCGAGTTTTGGAAAATCTCGGTAACGGTCGTCAAATTCAAAATAGTACATGACGCAGCAAAAAGTTCGCCCATACGATCCAAGTATAATTGAAGCACAAAATCGTCGTTGAATTTCATTTTTTTTAATGAAAGCAATGAATATTAATTATCAACTCATTTTAACAAGTTTTTAATAAGCAATTAGCAGTTAATTAAACCCATATTGTACTCGGAAATACTCGGGCGCTATCCGATTGTCGACGAAATGAACTCGGCAAACTTTGGACATTCTCGAAAAAAAGGAGGAATTCCTCCCGTTTTAGTCACGTGATGTAAATTGTAATACAATGTATTACCGGAGGCTACCTTACCTAAGATTCATCAGGAATAGTCAGAATCTTTTGGCCTGGGAACCACCGAACCAGACTAGGTTTCCGCACGGTCGCGCGGAAACCCCTTCTTTTGTTTGATAGGATTTCATTTCCTTCTTGAACTCGTTGTGTCCAGTCTTGTGATGTTCCATATCTTTCTAGCTGCGGGATAGCAGCTCAATAAATCATCGTATCTCTCCGTTAGTCCGTTATAGTTAGTTAGTAACAAACGTTGACATCTTCTATTTTAACCAAACTTTGTCAGCAGTATCAGTAACCCAGCCCAACATGTCACATGACCAAACTGGGCTCAAAGGTCGTCATGTGGTCACTTGGGCAAAAAACCTGATTTTCTTTTATAACTCAAAACACTACTCCTTCCAGAAATTACATGGCACAATCACGTGACTCCTGCATGAACACGAATTCGTTGGCCCGCAGCTTCCAAGATATTTGCGATCGAGCTTGTTGGTATTAGCATATTGTTTGCTTTTTTGACTGCTTTTGTCGACTTTGTTGACGATAAAGATGTTTTGTCCATAATTGAAGCATTTTTAATCTGCTCTAGAAACTCTTTTTTTGTTCCTCTATATATTTAAGATGTTTCCCCTTTGTAAAGCGGGTTTTGTACGTGGAAGAGGTATGCGTTTGATAATATATCTCAACCCGTTCAGTGGTAAAAGAAAAGAAGACTTATTTATGGCCCCAACGCAGAGGGCGCCCTTTCTATAATATGACTCGAGCTGTGGACTCAATTCTTTGCTCTACGCAGAGGGCGCCCTTCCTAAACCAGGGCCGATGACCACGGACCGTGTCGTATAAAAAAATTAATATGTCTTCTGTGCCGATGACTTTGAGTTTTGTGCCATATGCAAAATTCAAAGCGTGACTGCTCACAGATGCAATCCAAGCACAATAGTAGCGTGGCCCTGAAGGGACATCACACATCGCAAATATCTTTGCAAATATTGGCGAAAATGTTTGCGATGTCGCAAATATTATCGTAGTCGTGTAATATCGCCCGTTGGAAGAATTACAATTTTTTTCTGACACTGATATTTGAATGTCATTATTTGAATAAGTAAACAGCCGGGCTAGCGGGGCTGATTGTGACGTCACCCAGTCATGGTGGCTAACACTCAAACACTGACCAATCCATACACTTTTCTGACTTTTTTTCAAAGATGACAATATTTAATTCAAGGATGTGTTTCTTGTTTACAAAGTTATACTTCCAAAAGAATTCACGAAATTATAGTGCTTTCTTTTTGTTTTGGTGTATAGACCCTAGCAAACAATGGTAGTAACTCAAAATGCTGAAAGATCCTAATAAGTCATATTCACGGCTTTCTTCGACTGTCAACTCATTTCATCTTAAGTCATGAAATGTTTTTTTATATTTTTTACATAAATTTGTAAATTTTGCATGTGCTTTGTAAATTTCACAATAATTTCAAGAGTGTTTTTTTTTAAAGAAATTAGAAACAAAAATTTGCTAATAATTATGTGGATTTGTTTTCTGTTTACACTGTTGATAATCAACATAATGGCAATATTCTGAGTACAACTCCTGTTAATGTATACTTAAGAAAACATGTTTTCGTCATTAATTATACCTTATGGAGACGCTGGACATTAAGGAGACATTTCAATGTCTCCTTAGTGTCACAACTCCTATTTAGAGGCAAAGTTACGTCGCAAATAGGCTAGATTGATTGCTCGTGGTCCAAAACATAAATATACCAAAATTCGTGGGGTAGGCTAAGGGAAAATGGCTTTAGGGGTAATTACAACCCTATGGAAATGTCTCCCTAAGATTACATTGTCCGTGATAATGATTACGTTTTGTCTTCGAAATAATGACATTTCAGTGTCATATCGACAAGGCTGACCCACTGTGGTCACATTACAACGTCATGACGTCATGAAGTTTAGTACGACTTCCCCCTCCACCTTGCACAGAACAACAGTTCGCCATCTTCGTTACGCAGGGTTGCATTCGCCACGTAGTAAGTCTGAAAATAAACAAACAAAAAACCAAAATTATAATAATAATACAAAAAAATTGCATAAACTTCAACATTCAGAAGCAGTGCATATAATGCTCAATTCATGTCTCAAGTAATGTCTCAAGTTCAAGAGTGTCAGTTGATAGAGTTTGCACGCCCCTCCCCAGCTCGAGGCCTTCTCCTTTTAGTGCACACCCCCCACTCAGAATTTGAAGAAGAAAAATATCAAAAATTCATATAAACAGACATAATTTATCAGAGGATGTGTGTTAAAATGCCTTACCTCCTCTAAGTTGTCGTCCACCCAAAATTTCCGAGAAATGACTCTCTTTTCTATAAAAAAAAACGAAGTTGAAATAAAAATGACATCAGATAAAACAAAGCAGATACGTCAACGAATCATAAATAATCACATTGATTAAGCATTGGTCCTGCAACTCAGTGGTCTGTGGTTCGAATCCCAGTCAAGTGAACTTACCTCCTTTGCTGATATAGCAGCCTTTAGGATCAATGGTCTTGCCGTCAGCACAGTAATCATCTTTGTAGTGATACGGCCAAACGTTGAGGTAAGCTTCGAAAACCCCAGCGATTAAGTCATAAGCTAAATATTAACAAATAAGACAATTCAGCAAATCTGATTAATTTCACGAAACTGAATTCGACTGCGTGTTATTTTGTTTTATTAATATTATATACCGTGCTATATTTTCTCTCATTCATTTGAGTCTTTGTTATGGTTGTGATGTGGATAGTAAATTTACAATCTTCTCAATCCGACGATTTTGCAACTGGCCTTATATTGATTGTCTGACAAACGTGGTTCGTATGATAAGAAATATACTAAACTTGAATAACCATTATGATAAAAGAACAAACACACAAATCACCCCCCCCCCTCAAAAAATACCCCTAAAACAAACAACAAAAGCCCTTACCAGCCACAATTTGGACGGTGACGTTCAGGGCCTGTCTGAGTTTGGGTGGGTTAGGAGACAGGGTCACCTTGAATGGCGGACCTATACATCAAATTAAGAAAAAGATCGATTAAAATAGATCAATAAAATATCCATTAAATCAGTCAGTCGGTCGGTCGGTCGATCAGTCAATTATCCATTCAATCAATCAGTATATCTATCAATTAATCGATAGATCAATAACCCATTCAATTAATCAGTAGAATCAGTTATCCATTCAATCAATCGATAGATCAATCAGTTATCCATTCAATATCGATAGATCAATCAGTTGTCCATTAAATCAATCAATCGGTCGGTCGATCTGTCGATAGATCAGTCAATTATCCATTCAATCAATCAGTAGATCGATCAATCGATCTAAAGACCTATTGTTAATCCATTTATCAATCAGATGGGTTAGGAGACACTACCGGATTGGCCTATACATCAAGATCATATCCGGAGACAGTACAGACGTATAAATCGAACAGTTGCTATTTTCTAGAGTGTTAATCATCATGGCTGAGTGTCTAAACATTACTTTTGTATTTTGTAATTCAAATTGTTGCTACAGTTGCCGCAGACTCTACCTTTCTGTTCGCAAATTAGACGGAAACTCAACATTTCTCGTCTTTCCTTTTCCTGTCATTTTCATTTTGTACAGTCCCACTTGCTACAATGCGCTCAATAAGTTATATCGTCTGTGATATCCAAGTCAGTTACCGTCTTATTTACAGGTTTATTTCTGTCCAATAACTAACTACAGAGTAGTAAAAGTCTAAGAGTTGTAAAAGCGGTTACCCTGAACATGTTTTAAGTGGTTGATCCAAAGTTGAGATGACTTCTCACGATGAATTTGGCGATCGCTGTTCCGACTAAAACAAGTTGTGAATTCTTTCCCATTACTCATTTAATGTAAGTTCTATCCCACAGAGTGTGGTTTGTCCAACTTACCACAATTCTCGTATTCTATATTCGGTCCTAATTTGACGAATTCTTCGTGAGATATCACGACAAATGCCACCAAAATCAGCAACCTGGTCAGAACAAACGCCATGATGCTTGCAGCTCAGGGAGACACTTGTACTAAATGTTGCTCCGTGTTTTCGTCTGTGGTTCATTGGCGAGCTCACATATGAATAAAAACGGGAACACTTCCTTGTTATGTTTGCTTGCACAACACATGGAAAGCCCCGATTGAAAAATAGAGGGTATATAAAAAAATACTGAAATTGCTCAATCCGTTCAAAGAATATCACCATTTTAACGCAATGGCCCTAAAACCTGTTTCGTCCAAATAAAGCACTTGATTGTGTGTTCTGACTGTTTGGAACAACAAAGAAAATGACACAGAATGCTTGTTTCAACAACTGTCAACAACTGTAGTACACAATATCTTCATTAACAACCCTGCTTAGGAAAACAGTATGATTTATAAAATCCACTTTCATTAAAAGACAACTGTGACGACGATTCTTAAAATCGCATTTTTGGACAAAAGATGTTTTGGGTCATCGTGTTTAAATGGTGGAACGGATTGAGCAATTTCAGTATTTTTTTATCTAAAAGTAGCTGATGAAATCAGCTTTCCAGTCATTATTGTTTTTGGTGCTACATATGTTTTAAATATGAAATATGTTTTTTGGGGTTTTTTTCTGACTCACCCTGTAGATTTTGCAATTGGGAAAGCCCCTCAATGTTTGTGTAGTACAATAGTGTTTTGTCGATATTTTCGCGCGGAAAAAACCCTGTGATGTTAGGTTTGAGCATATTGCTTGCTTTTTGGACCGCTTTTGTCGACTTAAATTGAATAATTCTTGTTTTCAAATTTTCATCTGATGAAGTAGCTGTTGCTATGAACGCTACGGTCATCAATTTAATGTTTTCTTTAAAGTTCTTCCTTTACTGTGTACCTGCATCTAGCAAACTCACTAAGACGACTGCATACATCTTCGTTTAAAAAAGCAGGGATAAGGATATTTTGCCCATAATTGAAGCATTTTTAGTCGGCTCCAGACTAGAAACTCTTTTTTTTTGTTCCTCTATATTTCAGACTGCTCCCTTTTGTACAGTGGATTTTCTACGTGGAAGAAGTATTCATTGATTCAATATTTCTCAACCCGTTTAGTTGTAAAAAAAAGAGACTGATTGGTGTCCCCAACGCAGAGGGCGCTTTTCTATATGAATTCGAGCTGTGGACTAAATTCTTTGCTGTACGCAGAGGGCGGCCTTCCTAAACCAGGGCCGATGACAAAATGTATAATGCCGGCCGTGCCGATGACTTTGTGTTTTGTGCAATACACAAAAACATCCCAGCTCATTGATATATTGGAAGCACAATATGCACTCCGCTTGACCTTGCGTAGGTTTTTATGCTGCTGTGGAAAAAAACGAAGTGTTATTCAGCAATTTGTTGAATAGCATATTCCAATCTGCCTACGTCAAAAAGTCTAGCAAATGAGAGACCTTTTCAAACCTTGCAGAGTCGTGGCCGTGATGACTGCAGGTCACAGGTCACGCAAAATCTATTCAATCAGAGCGTGAATTCATCAGCGTAACCCAGCGTCCTGCTTGCAGGGTGTGGGGGGGGGGGGGGGGGTATACGAGCGAAGACTTCGAACGACTCAATTCTTTGCTGTACGCAGAGGGCGCCCTAAAACCCTAAACCCTAACCAGGGCCGATGACCACGGACCGCGTCGTATATAAAAAAAAACCGAATAATATTTCTTCCGTGCCGATGACTTTGAGTTTGGTGCCATATAAAAAGCATCACTGCCCATGCATTCCAAGCACAATAGTATCGTGCCCCTAGGGCTAGGGCTAGGACAAGGGTTAGGGCTAGGGCTAGGGCTAGGGCTATGACAAGGGCTAGGACTAGGGATAGGACAAGGGTTAGGGCTAGGGCTAAGACAAGGGCTAGGGCTAGGGCTAGGGTTAGGACAAGGGTTAGGGCAAGGACTAGGACAAGGGTTAGGGCTAGGGCAAGAGCTAGGGCTATATGGACAATCCTTCTCATCTCGCGAGACTAGATTATTTTACGCTCAATGATAATCAAGCTGTCCATGTGTGAAGAGAAATTATGCAAAATGTAGCCAGGGAATAATAAAAAAAGACTAGACTCCTTAATCTTGGGATGACCGGAGGATCATGATTATTTGAGAGCCACCATCTAAGCCCCGATCTTTAACCATATACGGTGGGTTTTTTTTCGAATGAAGTCAAAAAAGGAGCTCCATATATATTCATCAGGTCAATCATCAATCATCATATCGCCACTGACAAGATTTGTTTCTGAAACTGATATTTGAATGTCATTATTTGCATGTGTAAACAGCCGGTCTAGCGGGGCTGATTGTGACGTCACCCTGTTATGGCGGCTAACACTCAAACACTGACCATTCCATGCATTTTTCTGACTTTTCAAAAAGATGACAACATTTTATTGAAGGATGTGTTTCCTTTATACAAAGTTATACTTCTAAAATAATTCACCAAATTATAGTGCTTTCTGTTTGTTTGGTGTAGGCCCTAGCAAACAATATAATTATTCAATATGCTGAAAGATTCTTTACAAGTCATGTTCACGGTTTTATCCGACTGTCAACTTATTTATCTTAGTCAAATTGTTTTTTTGTTTTTTTCATAAATGTGTATATTTTGCATGTGCTTTGCGAAATTCACAATAATTTAATGAGGGTCTTTTAAAGAAATTAGAAAAAAAACCAGTTTTCTAATAATCATGTGGATTTGGTTTCTGTTTACACTGTTGATAATCAACATAATGGCAATATTCTGAGTACAACTCCTGTTAATGTATACTTAAGAAAACATCTTGTTGGAGACGCTGGACATTAAGGAGACATTTCAATGTCTCCTTAATGTCACAACTCCTATTTAGAGGCAAAGTTACGTCGCAAATAGGCTAGATTGATTGCTCGTTGTCCAAAACATAAATATACCAAAATTCATGGGGTAGGATAAGGGAAAATGGCTTTAGGGGTAATTACAACCCTATGGAAATGTCTCACTAAGATTACATTGTCCGTGATAATGATTACGTTTGTCTTCGAAATAATGACATTTCAGTGTCCTATCGACAAGTCTGCAGTAAATGTGAACCCACTTTGGTCACATGACAACGTCATGACGTCATGAAGTTTAGTACAACTTCCCCCTCCACCTAGCACAGAACAACAGTTCGCCATCCTCATTACGCAGGGTTACATTCGCCACGTAGTAAGTCTGAAAATAAACAAACAAAAAACTAAAATTATACTAATAATAAAAAAAAAATTGCATAAACTTCAACATTCAGAAGCAGTGCATATAATGCTCAATTCATGTCTCAAGTAATGTCTCAAGTTCAAGTGTGTCAGTTGATAGAGTTTGCACGCCCCTCCCCAGCTCGAGGCCTTCTCCTTTTAGTGCACAACCCCCAACCCCCACTCAGAATTTGAAGAAGAAAAATATCAAAAATTCATATAAACAGACATAATTTATCAGAGGATGTGTGTAAAAATGCCTTACCTCCTCTACGTTGTCGTCCATCCAAAGTGTCCGAGAAATGACTCTCTTTTCTTTAAAAAAGAAACGTTGAAATAAAAATGACATCAGATAAAACAAAGCAGTTACGTCAACGAATCTTAAATAATATAATAATCACAATGATGAAGCACTGGTTCTGCAACTCAGTGGTCTGTGGTTCGAGTCCCAGTCGAGTGAACTTACCTCCCTTGCTGATATAGCAGCCTTTAGGATCAGTGGTCTTGCCGTCAGCACAGTAATCATCTTTGTAGTGATACGGCCAAACGTTGAAGTAAGCTTCGACAACCCCAGCGATTAAGTCATAAGCTAAATATTAACAAATAAGACAATTCAGCAAATCTGATTAATTTCATAGAATTGAATTCGACTGCGTGTTATTTTGTTTTATTAATATTATATCCCGTGCTATATTTTCTGTCATTCATTTGAGTCTTTGTTATGGTTGTGATGTGGATAGTAAATTTACAATCTTCTCAATCCGACGATTTTGCAACTGGCCTTATATTGATTGTCTGACAAACGTGGTTCGTATGATAAAAAATATACTAAACTTGAATAACCATTATGATAAAAGAACAAACACACAAATCACCCCCCCCTCAAAAAATACCCCTAAAACAAACAACAAAAGCACTTACCAGCCACAATTTCGAAGGTAACGTTCACGGCCTGTCTGAGTTTGGGTGGGTTAGGAGACAGGGTCACGTTGAATGGCGGACCTATAAATCAAATCAAGAAAAAGATCGATTAATATAGATCAATAAAATATCCATTTAATCAGTCAGTCTGTCGGTCGGTCGATCAGACAATTATCCATTCAATCAATCAGTAGATCTATCAATTAATCGATAGATCAATAACCCATTCAATTAATCAGTAGAATCAGTTATCCATTCAATCAATCGATAGATCAATCAGTTATCCATTCAATATCGATAGATCAATCAGCTGTCCATCAAATCAATCAATCGGTCGGTCGATCTGTCGATAGATCAGTCAATTATCCATTCAATCAATCAGTAGATCGATCAATCGATCTAAAGACCTATTGTTAATCCATTTATCAATCAGATGGGTTAGGAGACACTACCGGATTGGCCTATACATCAAGATCATATCCGGAGACAGTACAGACGTATACATCGAACAGTTGCTATTTTCTAGAGTGTTAATCATCATGGCTGAGTGTCTCAACATTACTTTTGTATTTTGTAATTCAAAGTGTTGCTACAGCTGCCGCAGATTCTACCTTTCTGTTCGCAAATTAGACGGAAACTCAACATTTCTCGTCTTTCCCCTTCCTATCATTTTCATTTTGTACAGTCCCACTTGCTACAATGCGCTCAATAATATATATCGTCTGTGATATCCAAGTCAGTTACCGTCTTATTTACAGGTTTATTTCTGTCCAGTTACTAACTACAGAGTAGTAAAAGTCAAAGAGTAGTAAAAGCGCATACCCTGAACATGTTTTAAGTGATTGATCCAAAGTTGAGATGACTTCTCACGATGAATTTGGCGATCGATGTTCCGACTTTAAAAAGTTGTCGATTTGTTGCCCATTAGTCATTTCAATAATGTAAGTTCTATCCCACAGAGTGTGGTTTGTCCAACTTACCACAATTCTCGTATTCTATCCCCGGTCCTAATTTGACGAATTCTTCGTGAGATATCACGACAAATGCCACCAAAATCAGCAACCTGGTCAGAACAAACGCCATGATGCTTGCAGCTCAGGGAGACACTTGTACTAAATGTTGCCCCGTGTTTTCGTCTGTGGTTCATTGGCGAGCTCACGTACGAATAAAAACGGGAACACTTCCTTGTTATGTTTGATTGCACAACACACGAAAAGCCCCGATTGAAATATAGAGGGTACAGTATTATTGAGAACTTCTCCCCCCCCAAAAAAAAGTTTGGGTAGCACACAAGTGTTTTGTCAACGTTTCCGCACCGTCGCGCGATCGCGCAGAAACCCCTTCTGCACTGATTCCGACATTTGATTACTCATGTCAAATTGTTCCTGTCTAAAGTATCAGTTTGATAGAATTTCATTTCCTTCATGTCATGTAAGGTTCTATATATTTGTAGCTGAGGGATAGCAGCTCAACAAATCATCGTGTCTCTCCGTTAGTTAGGTTGGTTGGTTGGTTGGTTGGTTGGTTGGTTGGTTGGTTGGTTGTTGGTTGGTTGGTTGGTTGGTTGGTTGGTTGGTTGGTTGGTTGGTTGGTTGTTGGTTGGTTGGTTGGTTGGTTGGTTGGTTGGTTGGTTGGTTGGTTTGGTTGGTTGGTTGGTTGGTTGGTTGGTTGGTTGGTTGGTTGGTTGGTTGGTTGGTTGGTTGGTTGGTTGGTTGGTTGGTTGGTGGTTGGTTGGTTCGTTGGTTGGTTGGTTCGTTGGTTCGTTGGTTGGTTGGTTGGTTGGTTGGTTGGTTCGTTGGTTCGTTGGTTCGTTGGTTCGTTGGTTCGTTGGTTCGTTGGTTGGTTGGTTCGTTGGTTCGTGAGTTAGTAACAAACGTTGACATTGTCAAATGCTCCTACATATTTTGACCGATTTCAACCAAGCTTTGTCAACACTATCAGTAGCCCAGCCCCAACATGTCACATGACCAAAATGGGGTCAAAGGTCATCATGGGGTCACTGGGGACAAAAACCTGAATTTTTTAAAACTCAAAACATTACTCCTTCCAGAAATACATGGCACAATCACGTGTCTCATGCATGAGCACGAATTCGTTGGCCTGCAGTTTCCGAGATATTTCCGATCGAGGCTTGTTGCTTTTATCATATTGTTTGCTTTTTTGACTGCTTTTGTCGACTCAGTTGTCGACGATCAAGATGTTTTGCCCATAATTGAAGTATTTTTAATCTGTTCCAGCAAGTCCTTTTTGTTCCACAATATTTTAGATTGTTTCCCAAGAAGTATGCGTTTGAATGGTTTGATAATATATCTCACTGAATTTCAACCCGTTTAGTGGGAAAAGAAAAGAGACCTATTATTTTATGTCCACAACGCAGAGGGCGCCCTTTCTATATTGTAACTTCGAATTCGCTCGTACCCCCGCCCTGCAAACATGCAGGGCGCTGGGATACGCTGATGAGCTTCACATAATCATGGAAGGAAGTGGAATGCTATTCTGGGTAATTTATCGTGACTTATATATAAAGCATCTGGCTGCAGCTGTTTAAGACCGCAGGTAGCCAATCCGCGCAAATGCAATCCGAAAACTTTCCAATAGAAATGCACACATTCTATACCGGATGTGATTTCTTTTTCATTGCGGACCACGTGGACAAGTTTTGGGCGTCGCATAATATTCAATTTGACCCATCGTGACTTACACTCAAAAACACTGACCAATCCATACACATTTCTGACTTTCTTTTCAAAGATGACAATATTTAATTCAAGGATGTGTTTCCTTTATTCAAAGTTATACTTCAAAAAGAATTTACAAACTTATAGTGCTTTCTTTTTGTGTTGGTGTATAGACCCTAGCAAACAATGGTAGTAACTCAAAATGCTGAAAGACTCATAATAAGTCATATTCACGGCTTTCTTCGACTGTCAACTCATTTCATCTTAAGTCATGAAATGTTTTTTTTAAATTTTTTACATAAATTTGTAAATTTTGCATGTGCTTTGTAAATTTCACAATAATTTCAAGAGTGTTTTTTTTTTAAAGAAATTAGAAACAAAAATTTGCTAATAATCATGTGGATTAGTTTTCTATTTACACTGTTGATAATCCACATAATGGCAATATTCTGAGTACAATTCCTGTTAATGTACACTTAAGAAAACATGTTGTCATAAATTATACCTTATGGAGACGCTGGACATTAAGGAGACACTTCAATGTCTCCTTAATGTCACAACTCTTATTTAGAGGCAAAGTTACGTCGCAAATAGGCTAGATTGATTGCTCGTGGTCCAAAACATAAATATACCAAAACTCGTGGGGTAGGATAAGGGAAAATGGCTTTAGGGGTAATTACAACCCTATGGGAATGTCTCCCTAAGATTACATTGTCCGTGATAATGATTACGTTTGTCTTCGAAATAATGACATTTCAGTGTCCTATCGACAAGTCTGCAGTAAATGTGAACCCACTTTGGTCACATGACAACGTCATGACGTCATGAAGTTTAGTACAACTTCCCCCTCCACCTTGCACAGAACAACAGTTCACCATCCTCGTTGCGCAGGGTTACATTCGCCACGTAGTAAGTCTGAAAATAAACAAACAAAAAACTAAAATTATAATAATAATAAAAAATTTTTTTCATAAACTTCAACATTCAGAAGCAGTGCATATAATGCTCAATTCATGTCTCAAGTAATGTCTCAAGTTCAAGTGTGTCAGTTGATAGAGTTTGCACGCCCCTCCCCAGCTCGAGGCCTTCTCCTTTTAGTGCACAACCCCCAACCCCCACTCAGAATTTGAAGAAGAAAAATATCAAAAATTCATATAAACAGACATAATTTATCAGAGGATGTGTGTAAAAATGCCTTACCTCCTCTACGTTGTCGTCCATCCAAAGTGTCCGAGAAATGACTCTCTTTTCTATAAAAAAGAAACGTTGAAATAAAAATGACATCAGATAAAACAAAGCAGTTACGTCAACGAATCTTAAATAATATAATAATCACAATGATGAAGCACTGGTTCTGCAACTCAGTGGTCTGTGGTTCGAATCCCAGTCAAGTGAACTTACCTCCCTTGCTGATATAGCAGCCTTTAGGATCAGTGGTCTTGCCGTCAGCACAGTAATCATCTTTGTAGTGATACGGCCAAACGTTGAAGTAAGCTTCGACAACCCCAGCGATTAAGTCATAAGCTAAATATTAACAAATAAGACAATTCAGCAAATCTGATTAATTTCATAGAATTGAATTCGACTGCGTGTTATTTTGTTTTATTAATATTATATCCCGTGCTATATTTTCTGTCATTCATTTGAGTCTTTGTTATGGTTGTGATGTGGATAGTAAATTTACAATCTTCTCAATCCGACGATTTTGCAACTGGCCTTATATTGATTGTCTGACAAACGTGGTTCGTATGATAAGAAATATACTAAACTTGAATAACCATTATGATAAAAGAACAAACACACAGATCACCCCCCCCCCTCAAAAAATACCCCTAAAACAAACAACAAAAGCACTTACCAGCCACAATTTCGAAGGTGACGTTCACGGCCTGTCTGAGTTTGGGTGGGTTAGGAGACAGGGTCACGTTGAATGGCGGACCTATCAATCAAATCAAGAAAAAGATCGATTAATATAGATCAATAAAATATCCATTTAATCAGTCAGTCAGTCGGTCGGTCGATCAGTCAATTATCCATTCAATCAATCAGTAGATCTATCAATTAATCGATAGATCAATAACCCATTCAATTAATCAGTAGAATCAGTTATCCATTCAATCAATCGATAGATCAATCAGTTATCCATTCAATATCGATAGATCAATGAGCTGTCCATCAAATCAATCAATCGGTCGGTCGATCTGTCGATAGATCAGTCAATTATCCATTCAATCAATCAGTAGATCGATAAATCGATCTATAGACCTATTGTTAATCCATTTATTAATCAGATGGGTTAGGAGACACTACCGGATTGGCCTATACATCAAGATCATATCCGGAGACAGTACAGACGTATAAATCAAACAGTTGCTATTTTCTAGAGTGTTAATCATCATGGCTGAGTGTCTAAACATTCCTTTTGTATTTTGTAATTCAAAGTGTTGCTACAGCTGCTGCAGACTCTACCTTTCTGTTCGCAAATTAGACGGAAACTCAACATTTCTCGTCTTTCCTTTTCCTGTCATTTTCTTTTTGTACAGTCCCACTTGCTACAATGCGCTCAATAAGTTATATCGTCTGTGATATCCAAGACAGTTACCGTCTTATTTACAGGTTTATTTCTGTCCAGTAACTAACTACAGAGTAGTTAAAGTCAAAGAGTAGTAAAAGCGGTTACCCTGAACATGTTTTAAGTGATTGATCCAAAGTTGAGATGACTTCTCACGATGAATTTGGCGATCGATGTTCCGACTATAAAAAGTTGTGAATTCTTTCCCATTTCATTTAATGTAAGTTCTATCCCACAGAGTGTGGTTTGTCCAACTTACCACAATTCTCGTATTCTATAATCGGTCCTAATTTGACGAATTCTTCGTGAGATATCACGACAAAGGCGACCAAAATCAGCAACCTGGTCAGAACAAACGCCATGATCCTTGCAGCTCAGGGAGACACTTGTACTAAATGTTGCCCCGTGTTTTCGTCTGTGGTTCATTGGCGAGCTCACATACGAATAAAAACGGGAACACTTCCTTGTTATGTTTGCTTGCACAACACATGGAAAGCCCCGATTTAAATATAGAGGGTATATAAAAAAATACTGAAATTGCTCAATCCGTTCAAAGAATATCACCATTTTAACGCAATGGCCCTAAAACCTGTTTCGTCCAAATAAAGCACTTGATTGTGTGTTCTGACTGTTTGGAACAACGAAGAAAATGACACAGAATGCTTGTTTCAACAACTGTCAACAACAGTACACAATATCTTCATTAACAACCCTGCTTAGGAAAACAGTATGATTTATTAAATCCACTTTCATTAAAAGACAACTGTGACGACGATTCTTAAAATCGCATTTTTGGACAAAAGATGTTTTGGGTCATTGTGTTTAAATGGTGATATTCTTTGAACGGATTTAGCAATTTCAGTATTTTTTTTATCTAAAAGTAGCTTATGAAATCAGCTTTCCAGTCATTATTATTTTTGGTGCTACATATGTTTTAAATATGAAATATGTTTTTGGGTTTTTTTTCTGACTCACCCTGTAGATTGTGCAATTGGGAAATCCCCTCAATGTTTGTGTAGTACAATAGTGTTTTGTGGATGTTTTCGCGTGGAAAACCCCTTCTTTTGATGCCGACTTTTGTTTGGATGTATCGAGTTATTCATGTCTAAGTATCGGATTCGTAGGATTTAATTTCCTTCTTGAACTCGTCGTGTTCAGTCCTGTGATGCTAAGTTTGAACATTTTGCCTGCTTTTTTGACTGCTTTTTTCAACTTAAATTGAATAATTCTTGTTTTCAAATTTTCTTCTGATGAAGTAGCTGTAGCTATGAACGCTACGGTCATCAATTTAATGCTATCTTTAAAGTTCTTCCTGTACTGTGTACCTGCATCTAGCAGACTCACTAAAACGACTGTATACATCTTCGTTAAAAAAAGCAGGGATAAGGATGTTTTGCCCATAATTGAAGCATTTTTAGTCGGCTCCAGACTAGAAACTCTTTTTTTGTTCCTCTATATTTCAGACTGTTCCCCGTTGTAAAGTGGTTTTTCTACGTGGAAGAAGTATTCATTTGATACTCTCAACCCATTTAGTTGTATTTATGTCCCTAACGCGGAGGGCGCCCTTTCTATATCATGATTCGAGCTGTGGACTAAATTCTTTGCTGTACGCAGAGGGCGGCCTTCCTAAACCAGGGCCGATGACAAAATGTATAATGCCGGCCGTGCCGATGACTTTTGAGTTTTGTGCAATACACAAAAACACCCCTGCTCATTGATGCATTGGAAACACAATATATGCACCCCGCTTGACCTTGCGTAGGTTTTTATGCTGCTGTGGAAAAAAACGAAGTGTTATTCAGCAATTTGTTGAATAGCATTCCAATCTGCCTACGTCAAAAAGTCTAGCAAATGAGAAACCTTTTTAAACCTTGCAGAGTCGTGGCCGTGATGACTGCAGGTCACAGGTCACGCAAAATCTATCCAATCAGAGCGTGAATTCATCAGCGTATCCCAGCGTCCTGTTTGCAAGGCGGGGGGTATACGCACTGATCTCTATTTAAAGACTGGATAGCGGATATGCATACAACATTCACACAGTAGACTTTACATATTGACCAATTCGCCCCCGGTCTCACGAAGATGGCCGCGTACCATACGAACGTTCTACGCGTAAATACGCGCGCGTTGTATCAACAGTTGACGCGCATTTTGGTCACGTACACATATTATGATGTTCTAAAAGGAACACATTTCCGTAGTGATTATTATTTCAAAAACGCCGAAAAAGTGATTTGCGGCATTATAAAAGTAACCACTACGTTAGAAAAATTGTAGTAAACCTTGGTCAGTTGGTCAGTGGTGGTGGCCAAAATATAAGTCAAGTGAGCCGCGACGTTACAAAAGAAATCAAGCTGTCTATAAAGACGACAACTTGTCCTTTGTAGATCACCAGCCGGTCTCACCAATATGGCGTCAAATTCGTACATTGTGCGGCTCTTTATTAGCTATCCAGTGTTTATATAGAGATCAGTGGGTATACGAGAGAAGACTTCGAACGACTCAAATCTTTGCTGTACGCAGAGGGCGCCCTAAAACCCTAAACCCTAACCAGGGCCGATGACCACGGACCGCGTCGTATACAAAAAACGAATAATATGTCTTCCGTGCCGATGACTTTGACTTTTGTGCCATATAAAAAGCATCACTGCCCATGCATTCCAAGCACAATAGTATCGTGCCCATAGGGCTAGGGCTAGGACAAGGGTTAGGGCTAGGGCTAGGACAAGGATTAGGGCTAGGGCTAGGGCTAGGGTTAGTGCTAGGACTATGTGGACAATCCTTCTTTATATCTCGCGAGACTTGATTATTTTGCGCTCAATGATTATCAAGCTGTCCATGTGTGAAGAAAAATAATGCCAAATGTAGCCAGGGAATAATAATAAAAAGACTAGACTCCTTAATGTTGGGATGACCGGATGATCATGATTATTTGAGAGCCGCCATCTAAGCCCCGCCCTTCTTAACCATATACGGTGTTTGTTTTTTTCCGAATGAAGTCAAAAAAAGGAGCTCCATATATATTCATCAGGTCAATCATCAATCATCATATCGCCACTGACAAGATTTTATTTCTGAAACTGATATTTGAATGTTATTATTTGCATGTGTAAACAGCCGGGCTAGCGGGGCTGATTGTGACGTCATCCTGTCATGGCGGCTAACACTCAAACACTGACCAATCCATGCACTTTTCTGACTTTTCAAAGAGATGAGAACATTTTATTCAAGGATGTGTTTCCTTTATACAAAGTTTTACTTCCAAAAGAACTCACGAAATTATAGTGCTTTCTTTTTGTTTTGGTGTATAGACCCTAGCAAACAATGGTAGTAACTCAAAATGCTGAAAGATTCCTAATAAGTCATATTCACGGCTTTCTTCGACTGTCAGCTCATTTCATCTTAAGTCATGAAATGTTTTTTTTTATTTTTTACATAAATTTGTAAATTTTGCATGTGCTTTGTAAAGTTCACAATAATTTCAAGAGTGTTTTTTTTTTAAAGAAATTAGAAACAAAAATTTGCTAATAATCATGTGGATTAGTTTTCTGTTTACACTGTTGATAATCAACATAATGGCAATATTCTGAGTACAATTCCTGTTAATGTATACTTAAGAAAACATGTTGTCATAAATTATACCTTAGGGAGACGCTGGGAATTAAGGAGACATTTCAATGTCTCCTTAACGTCACAACTCTTATTTAGAGGCAAAGTTACGTCGCAAATAGGCTAGATCGATTGCTCGTGGTCCAAAACATAAATATACCAAAATTCGTGGGGTAGGATAAGGGAAAGTGGCTTTAGGGGTAATTACAACCCTATGGAAATGTCTCACTAAGATTACATTTTCCGTGATAATGATTACGTTTAATTGTCTTTGAAATAATGACATTTTAGTGTCATATCGACAAGGCTGCAGTAAATGTGAACCCACTATGGTCACATGACAACGTCATGACGTCATGAAGCTAACTACAACTTCCCCCTCCACCTAGCACAGACCAACAGTTCGCCATCCTGGTTACGCAGGGTTCCATTCGCCACGTAGTAAGTCTGAAAATAAATAAGAAAAAAAAAACTTTCATTAAAATTTCACACTTCAGAAGCAGTGCATATAATGCTCAATTCATGTCTCAAGTAATGTCCCAAGTTAAAGAGTGTCAGTTGATAGAGTTCGCACACCCCTCCCCAGCTCGAGGCCTAATCTTTTTAGTGCACAGCCCCTCCCCCCACTCACTAAGAATTTGAAGAAGAAAACTATCCCAAAAAAAAACAGAAATAAATTGATCAGATGATTGTGTGTAAAAAGGCCTTACCCCCTTGAAGATGTCGTCCACCCAAACTGTCCCAGAAATGACTTTCTTTTCTATAAAAACGAAGTTTAAATAAAAATGACATCAGATAAAACAAAGCAGTTACGTCAACGAATCATAAATAATATAATAATCACGATGATAAAGTACTGGTCCTGCAACTCAGTGGTCTGTGGTTCGAGTCCCAGTCAAGTGAACTTACCTCCTTTGCTGACATAGCAGCCTTTAGGATCAATGGTCTTGCCGTCAGCGCAGTAAGCATCTTTGTAGTAATACGGCCAAACGTTGAAGTAAGCTTCGAAAACCCCAGCGATTAAGTCATAAGCTAAACATAAATAAATAAGACAATTCACTAAATCTGATTAATTTCAGGAAATTGAATTCGACTGCGTGTTATTTTGTTTTATTAATATTATATACCCTGCTATATTTTCTGTCATTCATTGAAGTCTCTGTTTTGGTTGTGATGTGAATAGTAAATTTACAATCTTCTCAATCCGACGGTTTTGCAACTGGCCTTATATTGATTGTCTGACAAACGTGGTTCGTATGGTAAGTAATATACTAAACTTGAATAACCATTATGATAAAAGAACAAACACACGAATCAACCCCCCCTCTAAAAATACCCCTAAAACAAACAACAAAAGCCCTTACCAGCCACAACTTCGAAGGTGAAGTTCAGGGCCTGTCTGAGTTTGGGTGGGTTAGGAGACAGGGTCAGATTGAATGGCGGACCTATAAATCAAATCAAGAAAAAGATCGATTAATATAGATCAATAAAATATCCATTTTATCAGTCAGTCGGTCGGTCGGTCAATCGGTCGATCATTCAATTATCCATTCAATCAATCAGTGGATCTATCAATTAATCGATAGATCAATAACCCATTCAATTAATCAGTAGAATCAGTTATCCATTCAATCAATCGATAGATCAATTAGTTATCCATCAATATCAATAGATCAATCAGTTATCCATTCAATATCGATAGATCGATTAGTAGATCTATCAATTAATCGATAGATCAATAACCCATTCAATTAATCAGTAGAGCAATCAGTTATCCATTCAATCAATCGATATCTCAATCAGTTATCCATTCAATATCGATAGATGAATCAGTTGTCCATTAAATCAATCAATCGGTCGGTCGATCTGTCGATAGATCAGTCAACTATCCATTTAATCAATCAGTAGATCGATCAATCGATCTATGGACCTATTTTTAATCCATTTATCAATCAGATGGGTTAGGAGACACTACCGGATTGGCCTATACATCAAGATCATATCCGGAGACAGTACAGACGTATAAATCGAACAGTTGCTATTTCCTAGAGTGTTAATCATCATGGCTGAGTGTCTAAACATTCCTTTTGTATTTTGTAATTCAAATTGTTGCTACAGCTGCCGCAGACTCTACCTTTCTGTTCGCAAATTAGACGGAAACTCAACATTTCTCGTCTTTCCTTTTCCTGTCATTTTCATTTTGTACAGTCCCACTTGCTACAATGCTCTCAATAAGTTATATCGTCTGTGATATCCAAGTCAGTTACCGTCTTATTTACAGGTTTACTTCTGTTTAATAACTAACTACAGAGTAGTAAAAGTCAAAGAGTAGTAAAAGCGGTTACCCTGAACATGTTTTTTAGTGATTGATCCAAAGTTGAGATGACTTCTCACGATAAATTTGGCGATCGATGTTCCGACTATAACAAGTTGTGAATTCTTTCCCATTACTTATTTAATGTACGTTCTATCCCACAGAGTGCGGTTTGTCCAACTTACCACAATTCTCGTATTCTATATTCGGTCCTACACTGATGATTTCTTCGTGAGATATCACGACAAATGCGACCAACATAAGCAACCTGGTCAGACCAAACGCCATGATGCTTGCAGCTCAGGAAGACACTTGTGCTAAATGTTGCTCCGTGTTTTCGTCTGTGGTTCAATGGTGAGCTGACTTACCAATACAAATGGGTAGACTTCCTGGTTATATTTGTGTGCGCAACACATGCAAAGCTCCGAGTGAAATAGAAATTGTGCAATTGGGACGTGAATGTTTGTGTAGTACACAAGTGTTTTGTCCATGTTTCTGCACGATCGCGCGGAACCCCTTCCTTTGGTGCCGACACTTGCTTATTCGTGTCAAGTTGATCCTATCTAAGTATCGGTTTGATAGGATTTCATTTCCTTCTTGAACTCGTTGTGTTCAGTCATGTGATGTTCCATATCTATCTAGCTGCGGGATAGCAGCTCAATAAATGATCATATCTCTCCGTTATTCCGTTATAGTAAGTAACAAACGTTGACATTGTCTATTGCTGCATACATACTTTGACCGATTTCAACCAAACTTTGTCAAAAGTATCAGTAGCCCAGCCCCAACATACCACATGACCAAATTGGGGTCAAAGGTCATCATGTGGTCACTGGGGCCAAAAACCTGGGTTTTTTTTAAACTCAAAACACTACTTTCAGAAATAACATGGCACAATCACGTGTCTCATGCATGAACACGAATTCGTTGGCCCGCAGCTTCCGAGATATTTCCGATCCAGGCTTGTTGGTTTTATCATATTGTTTGCTTTTTTGACTGCTTTTGTCGACTCAGTTGTCGACGATCAAGATGAGTTTTGTCCATGAATTGAAGTATTTTTAATCTGTTCCAGAAAGTCTGTTTTGTTCCACAATATTTCAGATTGTTTCCCAAGAAGTATGCGTTTGAATGGTTTGATTATCTCATTGAATTTCAACCCGTTTAGTGGGAAAAGAAAAGAGACTTATTATTTTATGTCCACAACGCAGAGGGCGCCTTTTCTATATCGTAACTTCGAATTCGCTCGTACCCCCGCCCTGCAAACATGCAGGGCGCTGGGATACGCTGATGAGCTTCACATAATCATGGAAGGAAGTGGAATGCTATTCTGGGTAATTTATCGTGACTTATATATAAAGCATCTGGCTGCAGCTGTTTAAGCCCGCAGGTAGCCAATCCGCGCAAATGCAATCCGAAAACTTTCCAATAGAAATGCACACATTCTATACCGGATGTGATTTCTTTTTCATTGCGGACCACGTGGACAAGTTTTGAGCGTCGCATAATATTCAATTTGACCCATCGTGACTAACACTCAAAAACACTGACCAATCCATACACATTTCTGACTTTCTTTTCAAAGATGACAATATTTAATTCAAGGATGTGTTTCCTTTATTCAAAGTTATACTTCCAAAAGAATTCACGAAATTATAGTGCTTTCTTTTTGTTTTGGTGTATAGACCCTAGCAAACAATGGTAGTAACTCAAAATGCTGAAAGATTCCTAATAAGTCATATTCACGGCTTTCTTCGACTGTCAACTCATTTCATCTTAAGTCATGAAATGTTTTCTTTTTAAATTTTTACATAATTTTGTATATTTTGCATGTGCTTTGCGAATTACACAATAATTTCATGAGGGTCTTTTAGAGAAATTAGACAAAAAACAGTTTGCTAATAATCATGTGGATTAGTTTTCTGTTTACACTGTTGATAATCAACATAATGGCAATATTCTGAGTACAACTCCTGTTAATGTATACTTAAGAAAACATGTTGTCATAAATTATACCTTAGGGAGACGCTGGGAATTAAGGAGACACTTCAATGTCTCCTTAATGTCACAACTCCTATTTAGAGGCAAAGTTACGTCGCAAATAGGCTAGATTGATTGCTCGTGGTCCAAAACATAAATATACCAAAATTCGTTGGGTAGGATAAGGGAATATGGCTTTAGGGGTAATTACAACCCTATGGAAATGTCTCCCTAAGATTACATTTTCCGTGATAATGATTACGTTTTGTCTTCGAAATAATGACATTTCAGTGTCATATCGACAAGTCTGCAGTAAATGTGAACCCACTATGGTCACATGACAACGTCATGACGTCATGAAGCTTGCTACAATTTGGCCCTCACCCTAGTACAGAACAACAGTTCGCGATCCTCGTTACGCAGGGTTACATTTGCCACGTAGTAAGTCTGAAAATAAATCAGAAAAAAAACCTTGCATAAATTTCACACTTCAGAAGCAGTGCATATAATGCTCAATTCAGGTCTCAAGTAATGTCTCAAGTTCAAGAGTGTCAGTTGATAGAGTTCGCACGCCCCTCCCCAGCTTGAGGCCTACTCTTTTTAGTGCACAGCCCCTCCCCCTACACACTCAGAATTTGAAGACGAAAACTATCAAAAATAAACAGACATAAATTGATTACAGGATTGTGTGTAACAAGGCCTTACCTCCTTGAAGTTGTCGTCCACCCAAATTGTCTTGGTAATGACTCTCGTTTCTATAAAAACGAAGTTTAAATAAAAATGACATCAGATAAAACAAAGCAGTTACGTCAACGAAGTATAAATAATATAATAATCACGATGATTAGGAACTGGTCCTGCAACTCAGTGGTCTGTGGTTCGAGTCCCAGTCAAGTGAACTTACCTCCCTTGCTGATATAGCAGCCTTTAGGATCCATGGTCTTGGCGTCAGCGCAGTAATCATCTTTGTAGTAATACGGCCAAACGTTGTAGTAAGCCTCGAAAACCCCAGCGATTAAGTCATAAGCTAAACATACACAAATAAGACAATTCACTAAATCTGATTAATTTCAGGAAATTGTGTTCGACTGCCTGTTATAGGTTTTCCCGGTTATTTTAACACTTCTGTCACACGAATTCCCTATGTCGATACTTTACCTTCGTCCCCGAACATCGCCAAGCTCAATTCTCAATTTGAATTTCAAAAAGCCACCACTAGATTTCATTTAAGCTTCAGTATAATTCAAACTGTTAGCATTTCGATTCGTCCAAAATCTTTGAAATTCGTTTCGTGAAGCAATCGGCGTTGAATTGAAAAGCAATTTTTTTTTTTGTCGTTCGTTTTAATGTTCTTGTCGTTACATTTCGTCTCTGTTGACTTTATACGTTACCATTAAAAATGTGCCCAATCTTTGGAGTTGTCTGCGCATTAATTAAATTTTATTTTCTAACAAATATTTCCTTATAAATGAAAGTATAGCTGTAAGTTTTGAGTTTTCTTTGACGATTAACATTAAAATCAGAAATTGAACTTTCACAATATGCTCTTTGCTTAGCACATAAAAATTAAGCATTAAGATCAAACACCTTCGTAATGTTGCTCTTTGATATATGTATATGAATAAAACAACAGAAATAAGGTATGTCTATCAAAGAACAACATTAAGAAGGTCTTTGAACTTAATGCTTAGTGTCCATGTCATAAGTGCATATTGTGAAATGTCAATTCCTGACTCTAATGTTCATTGTGAAATACAGAAATAAAAATTCATACCTTACAGCTAACTACTTTTATTTATACATATTAGGAAATATATGTCGAATTATCATTGTTTTAATGCGCATAATTCTTCAAATAAGTCTAAATATTGGGCGCTTTTTCTAATCGTATACGATTTAAGTCACAGGGACGAAATGTAATGACAACAACATGAAAACGAATGACAAAAAACGAATTTGCTTTGTCAATTCAACGCCGATTGCTTCACGAGACGAATTTCAAAGATTTTGGACGAATCGGAATGCTAACAATTTGAATTATACTGAAGCTTAAATGAAATCCAGTGGTGGCTTTCTGAAATTCAAATTGAGAAGTGAACTTGGCGATGATCGGGACGAAATTAAAGTCTCGATATAGGGAACTCGTGTGACACAAATGTTAAAATACCCGGAAAAACATATATTTCGTTTTATTATATACCGTGCTATATTTTCTGTCATTCATTGAAGTCTCTGTTTTGGTTGTGATCTGGATAGTAAATTTACAATCTTCTCAATCCGACGATTTTGCAACTGGCCTTATATTGATTGTCTGACAAACGTGGTTCGTATGATAAGTAATATACTAAACTTGAATAACCATTATGATAAAAGAACAAACACACGAATCACCCCCCCCCTCTAAAAATACCCCTAAAACAAACAACAAAAGCCCTAACCAGCCACAATTTCGACGGTGATGTATAGGGCCTTCCTGAGTTTGGGTGGGTTAGGAGACAGGGTCACCATAAATGGCGGACCTATAAATCAAATTGAGAAAAAGATCGATGAATATACATCAATAAAATATCCATTTAATCAGTCGGTCGGTCGGTCGGTCGGTTGATCAGTCAATTATCCATTCAATCAATCAGTATATCGATCAATTAATCGATAGATCAATAACCCATTCAATTAATCAGTAGAGCAATCAGTTATCCATTCAATCAATCAATCGATCAATCAGTTATCCATTTAATATCGATAGATCAATCAGTTGTCCATTAAATCAATCAACTGGTCGGTCGATCGTTGGATAGATCAGTCAATAATCCATTCAATCAATCAGTAGATCGATCAATTAATCGATAGATCAATAACCCATTCAATTAATCAGTAGAGCAATCAGTTATTCAAAGTGTTGCTACAGCTGCCGCAGACTCTACCTTTCTGTTCGCAAATTAGACGGAAACTCAACATTTCTCGTCTTTCCTTTTCCTGTCATTTTTATTTTGTACAGTCCCACTTGCTACATTGCGCTCAATTGTTATATCGTCTGTGATATCCAAGACAGTTACCGTCTTATTTACAGGTTTATTTCTGTCCAGTAACTAACTACAGAGTAGTAAAAGTCAAAGAGTAGTAAAAGCGGTTACCCTGAACATGTTTTAAGTGATTGATCCAAAGTTGAGATGACTTCTCACGATGAATTTGGCGATCGATGTTCCGACTATAAAAAGTTGTGAATTGTTTCCCATTTCATTTAATGTAAGTTCTATCCCACAGAGTGTGGTTCGTCCAACTTACCACAATTCTCGTATTCTATCCCCGGTCCTAATTTGACGAATTCTTCGTGAGATATCACGACAAATGCCACCAAAATCAGCAACCTGGTCAGAACAAACGCCATGATGCTTGCAGCTCAGGAAGACACTTGTGCTAAATGTTGCTCCGTGTTTTCGTCTATGGTTCATTGGCGAGCTCACGTACGAATAAAAACGGGAACACTTCCTTGTTATGTTTGATTGCACAACACATGGAAAGCCCCGATTGAAATATAGAGGTTGCAGTATTATTGAGAACCTCTCCCCCCCCCCCCCAAATGTTTGTGTAGTACACAAGTGTTTTGTCAACGTTTCCGCACCGCCGCGCGATCGCGCAGAAACCCCTTCTGCACTGATGCCGACATTTGATTACTCAAAACATTACTCCTTCCAGAAATACATGGCACAATCACGTGTCTCATGCATGAACACGAATTCGTGGCCTGCAGCTTGCGAGATATTTCCGATCGAGGCTTGTTGGTTTTATCCTATTGTTTGCTTTTTTGACTGCTTTTGTCGACTCAGTTGTCGACGATCAAGATGAGTTTTGCCCATAATTGAAGTATTTTTAATCTGTTCCAGAAAGTCCTTTTTGTTCCACAATATTTCAGATTGTTTCCCAAGAGGTATGCGTTTGAATGATTTGATTATCTCATTGAATTTCAACCCGTTTAGTGGGAAAAGAAAAGAGACTTATTATTTTATGTCCACAACGCAGAGGGCGCCTTTTTCTATATCGTAACTTCGAATTTGCTCGTACCCCCGCCCTGCAAACATGCGGGGCGCTGGGATACGCTGATGAGCTTCACATAATCATGGAAGGAAGTGGAATGCTATTCTGGGTAATTTATCGTGCCTTATATATAAAGCATCTGGCTGCAGCTGTTTAAGACCGCAGGTAGCCAATCCGCGCAAATGCAATCCGAAAACTTTCCAATAGAAATGCACACATTCTATACCGGATGTGATTTCTTTTTCATTGCGGACCACGTTGACAAGTTTTGAGCGTCGCATAATATTCAATTTGACCCATCGTGACTAACACTCAAAAACACTGACCAATCCATACACATTTCTGACTTTCTTTTCAAAGATGACAATATTTAATTCAAGGATGTGTTTCCTTTATTCAAAGTTATACTTCCAAAAGAATTCACGAAATTATAGTGCTTTCTTTTTGTTTTGGTGTATAGACCCTAGCAAACAATGGTAGTAACTCAAAATGCTGAAAGATTCCTAATAAGTCATGTTTACGGCTTTCTTCGACTGTCAACTCATTTCATCTTAAGTCATGAAATGTTTTTTTTTATTTTTTTACATAAATTTGTAAATTTTGCATGTTCTTTGTAAATTTCACAATAATTTAAAAAGTGTTTTTTTAAAGAAATAAGAAACCAAAATTTGCTAATAATCATGTGGATTAGTTTTCTGTTTACACTGTTGATAATCAACATAAAGGCAATATTCTGAGTACAACTCCTGTTAATGTATACTTAAGAAAACATTTTGTCATAAATTATACTTTATGGAGACGCTGGACATTAAGGAGATGTCTCCTTAATGTCACAACTCTTATTTAGAGGCAAAGTTACGTCGCAAATAGGCTAGATTGATTGCTCGTGGTCCAAAACATAAATATACCAAAATTCGTGGGGTAGGATAAGGGAAAATGGCTTTAGGGGTAATTACAACCCTATGGGAATGTCTCCCTAAGATGACATTGTCCGTGATAATGATTACGTTTGTCTTCGAAATAATGACATTTCAGTGTCCTATCGACAAGTCTGCAGTAAATGTGAACCCACTATGGTCACATGACAACGTCATGACGTCATGAAGTTTAGTACAACTTCCCCCTCCACCTAGCACAGAACAACAGTTCGCCATCCTCATTACGCAGGGTTAAATTCGCCACGTAGTAAGTCTGAAAATAAACAAACAAAAAACTAAAATTATACTAATAATAAAAAAAAAATTGCATAAACTTCAACATTCAGAAGCAGTGCATATAATGCTCAATTCATGTCTCAAGTAATGTCTCAAGTTCAAGTGTGTCAGTTGATAGAGTTTGCACGCCCCTCCCCAACTCGAGGCCTTCTCCTTTTAGTGCACAACCCCCAACCCCCACTCAGAATTTGAAGAAGAAAAATATCAAAAATTCATATAAACAGACATAATTTATCAGAGGATGTGTGTAAAAATGCCTTACCTCCTCTACGTTGTCGTCCATCCAAAGTGTCCGAGAAATGACTCTCTTTTCTTTAAAAAAGAAACGTTGAAATAAAAATGACATCAGATAAAACAAAGCAGTTACGTCAACGAATCTTAAATAATATAATAATCACAATGATGAAGCACTGGTTCTGCAACTCAGTGGTCTGTGGTTCGAGTCCCAGTCGAGTGAACTTACCTCCCTTGCTGATATAGCAGCCTTTAGGATCAGTGGTCTTGCCGTCAGCACAGTAATCATCTTTGTAGTGATACGGCCAAACGTTGAAGTAAGCTTCGACAACCCCAGCGATTAAGTCATAAGCTAAATATTTACAAAAAAGACAATTCAGCAAATCTGATTAATTTCATAGAATTGAATTCGACTGCGTGTTATTTTGTTTTATTAATATTATATCCCGTGCTATATTTTCTGTCATTCATTTGAGTCTTTGTTATGGTTGTGATGTGGATAGTAAATTTACAATCTTCTCAATCCGACGATTTTGCAACTGGCCTTATATTGATTGTCTGACAAACGTGGTTCGTATGATAAAAAATATACTAAACTTGAATAACCATTATGATAAAAGAACAAACACACAGATCACCCCCCCCCTCAAAAAATACCCCTAAAACAAACATCAAAAGCACTTACCAGCCACAATTTCGAAGGTGACGTTCACGGCCTGTCTGAGTTTGGGTGGGTTAGGAGACAGGGTCACGTTGAATGGCGGACCTATAAATCAAATCAAGAAAAAGATCGATTAATATAGATCAATAAAATATCCATTTAATCAGTCAGTCTGTCGGTCGGTCGATCAGACAATTATCCATTCAATCAATCAGTAGATCTATCAATTAATCGATAGATCAATAACCCATTCAATTAATCAGTAGAATCAGTTATCCATTCAATCAATCGATAGATCAATCAGTTATCCATTCAATATCGATAGATCAATCAGCTGTCCATCAAATCAATCAATCGGTCGGTCGATCTGTCGATAGATCAGTCAATTATCCATTCAATCAATCAGTAGATCGATCAATCGATCTAAAGACCTATTGTTAATCCATTTATCAATCAGATGGGTTAGGAGACACTACCGGATTGGCCTATACATCAAGATCATATCCGGAGACAGTACAGACGTATACATCGAACAGTTGCTATTTCCTAGAGTGTTAATCATCATGGCTGAGTGTCTAAACATTCCTTTTGTATTTTGTAATTCAAAGTGTTGCTACAGCTGCCGCAGACTCTACCTTTCTGTTCGCAAATTAGACGGAAACTCAACATTTCTCGTCTTTCCTTTTCCTGTCATTTTCTTTTTGTACAGTCCCACTTGCTACAATGCGCTCAATAAGTTATATCGTCTGTGATATCCAAGACAGTTACCGTCTTATTTACAGGTTTATTTCTGTCCAGTAACTAACTACAGAGTAGTAAATGTCAAAGAGTAGTAAAAGCGGTTACCCTGAACATGTTTTAAGTGATTGATCCAAAGTTGAGATGACTTCTCACGATGAATTTGGCGATCGATGTTCCGACTATAAAAAGTTGTGAATTGTTTCCCATTTCATTTAATGTAAGTTCTATCCCACAGAGTGTGGTTTGTCCAACTTACCACAATTCTCGTATTCTATAATCGGTCCTAATTTGACGAATTCTTCGTGAGATATCACGACAAAGGCGACCAAAATCAGCAACCTGGTCAGAACAAACGCCATGATCCTTGCAGCTCAGGAAGACACTTGTACTAAATGTTGCCCCGTGTTTTCGTCTGTGGTTCATTGGCGAGCTCACATACGAATAAAAACGGGAACACTTCCTTGTTATGTTTGCTTGCACAACACATGGAAAGCCCCGATTGAAATATAGAGGGTATATAAAAAAATACTGAAATTGCTCAATCCGTTCAAAGAATATCACCATTTAAACGCAATGACCCTAAAACCTGTTTCGTCCAAATAAAGCACTTGATTGTGTGTTCTGACTGTTTGGAACAATGAAGAAAATGACACAGAATGCTTTTTTCAACAACTGTCAACAACTGTAGTACACAATATCTTCATTAACAACCCTGCTTAGGAAAACAGTATGATTTATAAAATCCACTTTCATTAAAAGACAACTGTGACGACGATTCTTAAAATCGCATTTTTGGACAATAGATGTTTTGGGTCATTGTGTTTAAATGGTGATATTCTTTGAACGGATTGAGCAATTTCAGTAATTTTTTTATCTAAAAGTAGCTTATGAAATCAGCTTTCCAGTCATTATTATTTTTGGTGCTACATATGTTTTAAATATGAAATATGTTTTTGGGTTTTTTTTCTGACTCACCCTGTAGATTGTGCAATTGGGAAATCCCCTCAATGTTTGTGTAGTACAATAGTGTTTTGTCGATATTTTCGCGCGAAAAACCCCTTCTTTTGATGCCGACTTTTGTTTGGATGTATCGAGTTATTCATGTCTAAGTATCGGATTCGTAGGATTTAATTTCCTTCTTGAACTCGTCGTGTTCAGTCCTGTGATGCTAAGTTTGAACATTTTGCTTGCTTTTTTGACTGCTTTTGTCAACTTAAATTGAATAATTTTTTTTCTTCAAATTTTCATCTGATGAAGTAGCTGTAGCTATGAACGCTACGGTCATCAATTTAATGTTATCTTTAAAGTTCTTCCTGTACTGTGTACCTGCATCTAGCAGACTCACTAAAACGACTGTATACGTCTTCGTTAAAAAAAGCAGGGATAAGGATGTTTTGCCCATAATTGAAGCATTTTTAGTCGGCTCCAGACTAGAAACTCATATTTTTGGTCCTCTATACTTCAGACTGCTCCCCTTTGTAAAGTGGGTTTTCTACGTGGAAGAAGTACTCATTTGATAATCTCAACCCGTTTAGTTGTATTCATGTCCCCAACGCGGAGGGCGCCCTTTCTATTTCATGATTCGAGCTGTGCACTAAATTCCTTGCTGTACGCAGAGGGCGGCCTTGCTAAACCAGGGCCGATGACAAAATGTATAATGCCGGCCGTGCCGATGACTTTGTGTTTTGTGCAATACACAAAAACACCCCTGCTCATTGATGCATTGGAAGCACAATATGCACTCCGCTTGACCTTGCGTAGGTTTTATGCTGCTGTGGGGAAAAAAACGAAGTGTCATTCAGCAATTTGTTGAATAGCATTCCAATCTGCCTACGTCAAAAAGTCTAACCAATGAGAAATAAATTGAAATCATAAAGGAAACAAGGTCAAGACCAACAAAGAATTAGTCATGGTTGATTGTGTGTATTCGATTTTCATAATTCACTGTAAAACTGACTGTATTCAACACACACATTCGCTAACACCCCTTTGCCATTCTCGCCACATCAACCATCCATTTTTCACAGTGATATTCCCAAAATACTTCCAAGGCCTGCCGATATGTTCAACAGTAATATATTCGACAACCGACTAGCAAGGACGAGCGTTTAACAGACCAGCCACATACCGCTAGTTTCTGCACTCAATCCACGCGGCGCTATTCGGTGAGTTTGACCGGCATCATTGATCGCCGGTAGATAGGTGTCATGCAAGATCTCCGTATTCAGAGGTGAGATTAAATTCTCTTCAAAATTACTTCAAAATTTATTATGTAAGAATTTGTTTCTGTACTCTTGGTTCAGTGTTTCGCATATGCATTGATATTTATGTGGACATAATTACATTCTGTATATGCGGCTAAAACGCCGGCTATAAACCTTTGGATTTTCAGTTGAGGTTTTATGTAGATTTTGTTTTTGTATTCACAGTATAGAAGTAGTGATTTCTCGTTTTCACGTATTTCTCCCTACGGGTTTTCCTCTACACAGGGTGGTGCTACAGAAGGACACCCACTTTTGACAGCAATTTTCACCTATTTGTTTAGCATATTTCAAGAATTCAATTTAACGGTATTCAAATATAATGATCTTTAAATATAAGTGACGACAAAAAAATCATTGTCTCTGTGAGATACGATAGTTTAAAAATTTCATGTGCCAAACCTATATGTCCACGGACGGCTTTATTCCATCCGCTTGACTGAGCTACAGAGCTTGATTTGAAGACAAAACACTTCACTAGACTTTCACAGCAGTGATTTGTATTCAAATTAGTATGATAACACTATTGCGTTTTTTAAAGACTTTTTTCACCATGTATAGTTGAAGAGCTATACTACACTACATACAAAACAGTTCAAATAAGTGAAGTTAGTAGGTTAAAATTCCTGTCAAAAGTGGGTTTCCTTCTTTATAACCACCTTGTATAATTAATCCTGAAATCCAGACCAAGATTTAAATATGTTCCGGGTTCCCCGGTAATTGTTTGTAACATAATTATTCTCTGTACAAACTACACTTGATGGGTGTGAAAACGGGTACATGTAATGTTTAGGGCTAGGGCTAGGGTTAGGATTAAAGCTTTAGGGTTAGGGTTAGGTCTAGGGTTAGGATTAAAGCTATAGGGTTAGGTCTAGGTCTAGGGTTAGGGTTGGAGGTGTAGGGTTAGGGCTAGGGCTAGGGTTAGGGTTAGAGGTATAGGGTTAGGGCTAGGGCTAACGTTAGGGCCGAGGGTTAGGGCTAAGGCTTTGGGATTGTAGAAAATCCTTCTCATCTCACTAGAGTATTTTATGCTCAATGATGATGAAGCTGTCCTTGTGTGAAGAGAAATAATGCAAAATGCAGCCAGGGAATATTCAAATAGGCCTAGACTCATTCATGTTAGGAAGACCGGATGATCGTGATAATGAGAGCCATGCACCCACCATCTAAGCCCCTCCCTTTTTAACCATATATGGTGTTTTGTCAAACCAGGCCAAGAATGGAGCTCCATACAACATCAGGTCAATCATCATGGATGGTTTTAGTACTGCTAATGACCATGCCAAACCTTGCATGGACATTCAGGAGATGTGTCCTTAACTCTGATGACCCATTTAACAGGCCGGTATGGTGGCATCCATCCTGCTGTGACGAGCGTAAGTCCGTACAAACACAAACACAAGTTTATTGTTTTTATCAGTTCACGTCCAAGACCTACATGTTCTATTTGACTATTCAAAATTGATTCTGATGCGCCCTCTCACGTTGATTTTGTAGAGAGATCACTTTAACTAAAAAGTACTAAGTACCCGAGGTCGGAAATGATTAATCTCGTTCAATAGCGCCCTCTACAGGGGATTAAAAAGGAAACTCAAATGGCGCCCCCTATCTAGAATATGAAAGCCCAATTAATAAGCTCTCTTTTAGTATAAGAATCATTCAAATCGCTCATTCACTTTGCGAGTTATGGAATTTTGAAAACAAACAGTTTTAAATTTTTGTCCACGGATCTCATTCAAGATATTTCAGTAAAATGAAACCATA